>NC_081410.1:516604604-516923854 GCF_030272615.1 Cryptomeria japonica | reverse complement strand
AGTGTGTAGTGGTTTTCATTGGAAAGTGTTGCTTGTAATAGTAATCACGTGAATGTTAATGAAACATGATCTATATGATGATTGTAATGTCTTGTGTATAAGATATTTCATGATAATAAAGAAATTTAAATAATCTAATAACCTTAAGAGTCTAATAATCACTTCCTAACGCACTCAGGACATGTGATCTTGGGTGGTGTGCTACTGTTACTCCCTATAGTGTGGCTAAAAGTGTCACCGTGTTTTGAGTTTTGGTTTCGATGGTATTTCGACTATCTTTTGAAGAGTATATCATGACCTATGGGCTAGCACTTTATTTTATATTTCTTATGATGGAAGGACCATTAAATTTATGTTTCTTTTTCTTTAATCTTTACCACTTGCCATGTTGCTAATTTTATTATTTTTCAATTTCCGATATTTTTCTTCTTCCTTATTGAACTTGGCAAATTTAACTCTTATCTTTTAAGGTGTCAAGTGGTCATTTCAAATGTTTGATTTAGCTAGCCCTAGTAATTTGATTAGTGTAATGTCTATCATGTTCATTGAACCACTGATATTGTGTCAAGAGAGAATACCGCAAGGAGTGAAATTAGGCACAAGGAATGAATAAAAAGTATTATATCAAATTAATATAATGGAAGGAATACCCTCTTCAATGAAGTTCATTTCAGTTAATCTAAGAAAGAAAATTAATAACAAAAAGTGTGATCTACACCTAATGAATTGTGAAAGTGTTGATAATTGCAGACTTGTTATTTTAGCACATGCATGGAAATGATTACATGGATAATATCTAAATTAAGTGTAATTATTTTCATCACTCCCTTAGAATGGGATTGTTATATACCTTAATATTTGGGTTTGTGATTAATGTGACCTATGTAACTTAAACCTTTGTGCCTAGATGTCTAAACATTGTAAGCCCTAGAGGTAGAAAACTACCCTATTTATGGGCGAATTTGAAGAACTTAGACTTGAAATTACCTTGTTTCCTTATGATGTGGGAAGAAATCATGCACATAGGGTGGTTCAAAAAATATGTAATTAACACCCTTATGAGGCACCTTGATGTAAAATAAGTAGATTCACTTTGGATAAAGTAAGTTATGATGCCAATTATCTTTGGTAACATACAATGGATGAGATTTGTAGTGGGATAAATATGTTTTAAACAAATCTTTAACAAAATATGACTCCTAGAAATGTAATAAGTAAACTAATATGTGTAACCTAGATAATGGAAGATGATAATGTGTTATATTTATATGATATGGATGGTGCATTAATTTAAAGTAATTACAGAATGTGTAAAGTAGAACTTAGGAAAATGTAATAAAAATTCTAGATAAGTACCTTATGGAGGAAATAACTGTTATGATAGTAGGTTGATTTTAGTATTGCATCTTTCTTGTAGGCAAGACAATATTTAGAGTAATTTAGTGAAATTGTGGGAAATGTTATGTCCCTATTTCGTATCCTAGTCATGCGACTTCCAAGAGTAAGTCAAACCCTAGGGGGGAAGATGTATAGCCCCTCCCCGATCAAGATCTGGTTAACCTAGTTTGACCATGGTTGACCTTATTAATAGATTCTATAATTCAATAGGATGGGCTATGTTAGGTGGAAAAATTAGCAAGAAAAGTAATTGAACCATGTTTTGGAATCATTTTACCTTGCAGTGCACATTTTGATATGTTATGGACTTAGGTTCTATATGATCCACTGATTGGATAACCTTGATATGATATATGTCATTTATCTCTAAATTTGCAATACTTCATTATAATGTTAGAAAACATGGATGCATGCCCTATGAATGATTGAATTTCATGATGATTATGATGATGCAATTGAGTAAATTATTTAATGTGGATTATATTGGATAATTGATAATTTGATGGTTATGATTTAAGGTGTATACAAAGTGTCTGATTTGTGTTCCTTTCATATATTAATATTTCATATGATTATTTGAGATTACTAATGGGTAGAATGAGATGTGCAGGAAAACTAATCCATGTGACCATGGAAACTATTTGGAGAATCAAGATAAACCTATATGCATTTGTAAAGCCAAGGGTTGTCTATTTGGAGAGACAACACCTCATGTGTAATGTGTTTTATTTGTAATTGTGAATGCTTGAATGTGTGTTTAATTTGTATTTGTTAAATTTATTGATTCCAAAAAGGGACATTGCCATGCGTATTAAAGTATTTTGTATTTTTATGGTGTCAGTTGACACTTGTGTTGTGAAGTGAGTTGGCAATGACATGTCCTTGGAGGGAATTTGTATAACCAATGTATTTTTCAAAATATCTTAGTGTGGTCCCAAAAAGTCTTCGATAGAGAGCCTTTAGAATGGTCAAGTCAAGTTTGATAATAGGTAAACTTTAGGTGAGTTTCTAGAGGGTCAAACTAACTCCTAAGGTTAGGTTAGGGGTATTTTTGAGGGTCCATATGTTATACTTATAGGAAAAGGTCAATTTTTACCATGTGGCCACTCACATGTGACTGTTAAGTCACCTCAAAAGTTGATTTTTCCAAGATGGACGAAATTCAACATTGGAGGATTTCTCCTTGGTTAGATAACCTTTCATTTGAGTGATAGTTGGTCTTCCCCAATTTCTCTTACCCTTTTTAGTTGCCATTTTTAGAAATCCTATAAGATGTTGGGAAGACCAACCTATGAGATCTCACACCCTTTCAAAGGGGTTGGAAAGTGTGTGAAGAGTCTACTTAGGGAAGGGATTCAAACTTTGGATTTTCATCACCCACTCTCCAATCTTGGAGACTTAGAGTTGTTGTTAGAAATTTGGGTTTTAGAGTTACATCTTTAGTTTTGGGAAGAAAGAGATTAGTGGATTAGGGTGCTCTCCTTCAACCATTCCTCATACCATTTGCAGGATCAAGGTTGGTTGAGTTCTTCCATGCATATTTCATTCTATTGTTAATGTGAAGGAAATATTATTGTGTATATAGCTTTTGTTGATATGTGATATGTGAAGTTGAATGTTGAAGTTCTTTCTTTGTATTTGTTTTTGTGAGTTGTATTGTTATGTGTTTTGGGTGTTTCAAGGTCATACTCACCCTTGGGAGGGTATAGTAGCCTTGGGGGTGAAGGGTTGCTTGAAAGCCTATGAGTGTAGAGACTCTCTTCTTGGAAGAGAGAGATACACAAGGGTTATGGGACTCTTGCTGCATTATTTTTATGCTTATGCAAAGGGGGTCATAAAGGGGAGATATGGGCTTATAAGCCATGGGGGACATAAAGTTTGTCTTGGGTCAAGTATTTGACTTGAAATGGTTATATTTTGGTAGCCTTGTGAAGGCAAGTGTTAGTCTATTTTGTAGATCTCCTCTAGGTACTTGGTCCACCTTCACCCCACAAAGTTAGTCACATAGTGACAATGTAAATCCTTGGGTTGGGAGTTTATATTTGTTTAAGTGTTCCTTGCATATGCAGTTGAGTTTGTTTGTAACCTGTTAAGCCTTAGCTCTCCTAGCTCGGGGGTGGCTTCATGTAAGCCTAGGTTGGGAGGTGAGCCTCTATGGTCATATTCCAAGCTTTATTTGCAGTTTTTTTGTTGAAAGTACGATAAGAAAGAAAGGATGTTCTCCTTGTGGCAGACTTGAAGAAATGTGTTCTACATGTGTTTTGTTGATTGAGTATCATTTGTGCATTTTGAAGAATCCTAAAAAGAAGAGTTGTAATAGGGCTAGTATTATTGCCTTTATTGTACAAAGAAAAGACTTGGTAGTTTGTTCTTCTATTATTCATTTTTGTAAAATGAGAAAAAAAAAAAAGCTAGTGTTTTTATTAAGTTCTTGCATTTAGAAGCAAACGAAAGAGACAAGGAAATATTAGTATTATTTTTGTATTTCCCTAATTAAGAATTACAAAATAGGTGAGAATAATGTTTAATTTTATCAGCAAGAAGATGTTAAGTTGCATATTTAAGTACTATCAAAATAAAGAAAGCTTTGCAAACCTCAAGACTTGTATTTCATTTACCTACATTCTGTTTGAACTCATATATTCTCCTAAAGACATTTCTTCATGCATATACGTGCATGTAGTAAATTTGTAGTAGTAAGTAATGTTTATTTGAATGTAGTTATAGGAAATAAATTTCCTATCTTAGCTTTTGTTTATTCATTTATTTGCATTAAATGTATTGATAGAAAGTAAATAAAACAATGATTGTTATTATACACCGATCTGGGAAAATAAGAAGAGAACTAAGTCACTGTGTGTACACAGTAAATGTATTTTTCCATGAAAATATACACACTCACATGTTTATAAATGTATAAGAAAATATGTGTGTGTGTGTGTGTGTGTGTGTGTGTGTTTTATTGTGTAACTAAGGAAGTGAAAGTGTTGTTAATAAACTAATTTTGGTAAAATTTACAGTAAGTATATTATGAGAGTGTAAGTATGTTGACATATAAAATTATTACACATTTACAAATATAGTGTTGCTCGAATATATATTAATCTAGAAAAAGAAATGCATAGAGCTTCCACAGTGAATGAATCGTGTACAAGTACATTTATCTTTTAATGTGAATAAATAAATTTAGATCTTCATTTTTTATTTTCTTTTAAAAAGAGAGAGAATGTGGACTAAGCATTTCTTGGGAAACTATGAGGGAGAGGTTAGTGGTGCACAGGCCATGACCCACCTGTGTGGGTCATGACCCACATAGGAGGGCCGAAGCCCACCTGTGTGGGTTGTGGTTGGCCCGGATGGGGAACAATCCACTGGTGCCACTGCTACTGCAAATCCCATGATATGAACCTCCAATGGCATCATTGTTACATACAGGCCCTGCAGCACCCACACCCTCACTGTCGACAACAAACTGAGCACCCCCGCCGCCTGTGCGATACCCTTTGCCTCGGTGGAGAACCTTCACCGCCCTGATCTCTTCGCTGACCTGCAATATAGAAGAAGATCTTCTAAACCCTAGCTTAGTAGGGAAAAAAGGAAATTATAAAGGATAGTTAGAGTGTGTTTTAAAATAAATAAAACCCTAACAAAATGTTACGGAAGTGATAAGGGAAAAGTATAAAAGATAAGAAAACCCTACATAGGGTTAAAAAGAAAAATATATATAAAGAATATTATATTAAAAGAGGGCTTTAAATTCAAATTAAAGTGTTTTGGGAGGGGTAATATTCAACGATGCAATATATATTAGATTGTAGGTGATTGAAGGTTTTGTCATTGATGGCAACCTTACAATCCTATGAAACCGGCAAGGAAATCCACCGGCACTAGCAAGGTCAAACTCTACACCGACACACAGACCACCGACACCAGCAGTGAAAGGAAGCATACCAGCACAGAGGCTGACATAAATTTTGTTTGTAATATATTTTGTTATTTATTATAAAATTATTGTAAGCTGACTTGGCAAGTTGTAAAATGACTCATATATATAAGAGATTATTATAGAACATTTTTTTAAGCATGGAGAAATGTAATTAGGTGAAATAAGGCAGACCTATTATGCGAATTATAGGTTAAGGGTTTATGTAAGAAGTAGACCTATAAACTGGTATTGGATCTGGCATAGTAGTGATAGTTCTGATAGTTAATGTAAGTATACATCCAATAGCCAACAAGATGAGAGGGGGGGGTGAATCATACAAACTTAATCTACCATAAAAACATCAAATTCAACCTTGGTAACATATACTTCAGTAATATAACCAAAACTGTTAAACATGCAAACTCAAAAGCATATAAACATCATAAACCTCATAACACCAAATTTAATGTGGAAACCCAAATAGGGAAAAACCACTGTGGGATTTCGGACCCACTAAGAAATATACTCTTCTAGAGTATGCTCGGTTAAAAGCAAATCCTGTTAAAGATTACAAACACATTGCTAGATGTGACCCGGTTATGGGATTTCCCTCAGATCTCTTAGGATCTTCACCTTGTTAGAAGTGACCTTGTTAAAGGATTTCAAACACTCAATTGAAATGTCACCTTGCTAGAGGGTTTTACAAATAAGACTGTTAAGTTCGCTCGGTTAAGACATTTTCTATCACTTTCACAAAATAACAATAATAAAAATCTATCTACAACTTCACATCTAAAATGCTAAAGCAGATTCTTATTTGCTCAATACAACCTAGACATAGAACTAATCTTTTCCATCTGTTGGGCTTCTATACTCTGTTATTCAAACAGGTCTTCAAGCTTCTATGCTTGATAATCACTATGTAGCATCCCTGTGCATACATTTGCCCACATACATTGTTGATCAATAGTTCCCTATTCATAAACAATTAGCTAACCGCTTAATCTCCTTGATCACATTTCCCATGATCATTCATAGCCATCAGATCTTCAAACTTTGACCAGGTTCAATGTATCCTTCAATCTGAAAACATTTTACCCTACCTTGGAACTTGCATATATTTCTTGGAACTTGTGCTAGGGTATTGCGGTTCAATCTAAGTTGTAGATCTTCATGTTGATTTTCCTTTGCCATAGATTCATTAACAAACTTCATGCATGACATGTACCAATCATTTAATCAGTTCCAGCTCATTAGCTTCCTTCATTAAATAACGCATGTAACCATTTAATGTATTTTGTTACAGCTCAGTTACAACTCGGTAACAACTTGGTAAATACTAAATTTCACTCGATAGACATTCTACCTTCATTAACCGATAGTGATAACCTTAGGGTTTACCGACTAGGTTCTTTGCTTGGTAACATAGTATAGTATTAACCTTACAATTTACAACATATGTATGATGTTAAAACAATCTAAACATCATGATCTCATCATTGTCTGACTCGGTAATAGTTGCCCATTGAATATCTTATTCATCCCCTTATTCATCATATTCTTTCTGTGTCTTTTACCGACATCTTTATACTCTTCAAATCATACTTCTCAAGATATGGCAACATCATACTGAATTAGAAAATCAATTTCTTGACATCAATGACAAAATAATAATATCAAGACAATAAACATCCTTAATCAGTTATATCTATAATCATCAACAACCTTCTCAATATCCTTATTGAAATGCCAACAATCTCCCATTGTCTGTTATAATGCCAAATTCCAACAATCTCCCCCTTTGGCATTGATGGCAAAACCAATTGATTTGACCTTAAAAAGATTCGGATTGCTGTGATTCTAAAATGCTGAAATGCTCTCTTGCTGTCATCAGAATTCTCCCCCATACATTAGACTTCTCCTTTTTTTTCAGTCTTCTCTCCTTCAGTTTCAGTCTTTTTAATCAGTCTTCTCCCCCTTTCACAACAATGCCAAAAAGTAAAGAATTAAAACATAATTTCTTCCTATATGAAGTTAATTCCTGCTGCAATGTGTATCAACTGAGTCTTGGTTAGAGCATTTTGTCTTCAATTCCTATTCCCTGTATTGTATCCTGTAGTGTTTCTCGTATTGTTTCCTGCACACCTTTAGAAAACATCCTAAAGTGTGTAAATCAGCATCAACTCTAAAAAGATATTCAATAGAGTCATTGAATTGATTCTTTCACCGAACTCGGTCAGTGAGTAGAAGATAAGGGTAGGACCCCTAACTTACTTCTGAGATATTCAAAAGTGTCCTTTGGTAGTGGCTTGGTGAAGATATCTGCTATTTGTTCCTTTGTGCTAACATATTCCAACACCACTTTCTTCTCTTGAGCTTCTTCTCTAAGATAATGATATTTGATAGAGATGTGCTTTGTCTTAGAGTGCATAACAGGATTCTTTGAAATGTTAATGGCACTAATATTGTCACAGAATATAGTTACTGGCTCAGTAGCTTTCTCATTTATTCCTTCCAATAGTTGTTTGATCCATGCTATGTTGGTACAATTCAATTCTACAACAATATATTCAACTTCTGTTGTTAACTATGAAACACATCCTTGTTTCTTGTTAAGCCAACTCACTAGTCTTTCTCCTAGAAAGAAAGCTCTTCCACTTGTACTTTTCCTATCATCAATGTTGCCTGCCCAATCAACATCAGTATAAACTTTAAAATCAAAATCATTTCCTTTATGATATACTAAGCCATGATCCTCTATGCATTTCAAGTATCTAAAAATTCTTTTGATTGTTGTCATGTGTGTTTCCTTAGGATCTGCAGAGAATCTTGCAACTATACCTACTGCATGTGCTATGTCTACTATGTTGTGAACAACATATTGTAGCTTTCCAATCATGGATCGGTAAAGTGTCTCATCAATAGATGTAGATTCATTATTATTTGATGGTTTATAGTTGGTAGTCATAGGAGTACTTACTAGTTTTGAATCCTCCATTCCAAATTTCTTCAAGATTTCCTTTATGTACTTGGATTGAGTAATGAAAATCTCATTTTTCTTTTGTAGTATTTGTAAACCTATAAAATACTTTCTCTCACCGATTAATGACATCTCAAATTCTTTTCTCATTTCATTTCCAAAGTTCTTACAAAGAGAGTCATTTCCACAAAATATAATATCATCAACAAATATGGTAGAGATCAGTATTCCATTTTCATCATTCTTCATGTACATATTGTTGTTCTCACTTGTCCTTATAAAACCAATCTTAATCAAATAAGAGCGCAATCTTTCATACCATGCTATAGGTGCTTGTTTCAGACCATATAATTCTTTGTTCAATTTACATACCTGGTCTTTATTATTGTCTTGAACAAATCCTTCAGGTTGTTCAATAAAAACTTCTTCTTCTAATATTCCATTCAGAAATGTAGATTTGACATCCATTTGATATACCTTGAAGTTTTTGAAAGTAGTATATGCTAACAATGTTCTTACTCCTTCAAGTCTAGCCACAAGTGCAAAAGTTTCACCATAATCAATTCCTTCTTCTTGAGCATAACCTTTGCAAACTAGTCTTGCTTTATTTCGAATGACCTCTCCTCTTTCATTTAGCTTGTTTTTGAAAATCCACTTTGTACCAATTACATTTTTGTCCTTTGGTCTTGGGATTAGTGTCCATGTGTCATTCTTCTTGATTTGATCAATCTCTTCTATCATAGCATTTATCCAATCTTCATTGTTAAATGCCTCTTTCACTATTCTCAGTTCAAATTCAGATATCAGACATGTGTTATGTCTCAGTTTGTTCCTTGTCATCATTGGATCATCCTTATCTCCTATAATCTAACTTGGTGCATGATGTCTTCTGACATACTTGGCTAATACAGACTCGATAGGCTCTATATGATCTTCTTCATCACTTGGTAACTGGATATTTTCTTCAACAATTTTCTCAGTAAAACTTGTCAGTTGAACAGAGACAAATTCATCGTAATCTTTTGGTTCTTTGGAATTTCCTTCATCATTTCTTTCTGCAAATTCATCAATTTTCACATTTTCACTTTCTACTATTTTGTTAGATGATTTGATCAGACATTTAAATGCTTTGCTTCTAGAAGAATAACCTAGAAATGTTCCTTCTTCACTTTTTTGATCAAACTTGCCATTTCTATCATCTTTGTGTACATAGCATCTACTTTCAAAGATTTTAAAATAACTTACATTAGGTTTCTTGTCATACTAGATTTCATATGGTGTCTTCAAAGTACCTTTCTTCAGTTTTACTCAGTTCAGAGTGTAAACTGTTGTGCTTATTACTTCTCTCCAAAATGTTTGTGGCACTTTCTTTTCAATCATCAGTGTTCTAGCACAATCCACAATAGATCTGTTTCTTCTCTCAGCTATTCCATTCTACTATGGAGTTCTTGATGCAGAGACTTGTCTTTTAATACCATGATCATTGTAGAATAAGTTGAACTCATCAGATGTGAACTCTCCTCCTCTATTTGATCTAAGACATTTCAGTTGTCTTCCTGTTTCATTTTCAACTCTTGCCTTGTACCATTTAAACATTTGAAAAGCTTCCGATTTTTCTTTTAAAAACATAACTGACATCATCCTTGAATAGTCATCCATAAATAATATGAAATATCTATCACCATAATAACTTTGAACTTTCATAGGACCACAAAGATCAGTGTGCACAAGATCTAAAATTCCCTTAGAAGTGTAAGACTTACTTGTAAAGCTTGATCTTGTCATCTTACCCATCTGGCATCCTTGGCACATAGCATTCTCGGGCTTTTCAAGACTCGGTAGACCTCTTACTTGATGCTTCTTACTTATTTTGATTAGATTATCAAAATTTACATGACAAAACCATTTATGCCATAACCAGGTATCATCTATCTTTGCATACAAACACTTGTTTTGAGTTGAGTCAAGGTGAAATGTGTTACCTTTTTTTTGTGTCTTGATAGCAGCTAACTTTCCATTATTGTCATGAACTTTGACAATTCCCTTCTGAAATTCTATTTGGTAACCTGTATTGTTTAGCTGTGCTACACTCAACAAATTATATTTCAAACCTTCAACCCAATAGACATCATTGCATCTTGCATTGTCAATAAGTGTTATAGATCCTTTACCTTTCACTGGACATGGTGCATCATTACCAAATCTTACATAGCCTCCATCATAATCTTCTAACATAACAAACTTGTGTTTATCTTCTGTCATATGATGTGAGCATCCACTATCTATGATCCAAGAATCATTAGTATTTACATGAGATATTAGGGATTTTTCTTCATACCTTTCTTCATCTGATCCATCTTTGATAGCCACATAAACTACTTCCTCTGTATCAATTTCATTTAATTTATCATCATTGGATTCCTCATTAGCTATTAAGCATGTCTTTCTATCTCTTCTTCTGAAGTCTCAGTGTCCTCTGTAATGATTGTCTTTCTGTTTGTCATCTTGATAATCTCTTTTTTCAGTAGATTCTTTGTCAGGACAGTTAGAAGCCATATGTCCTATTTTATCACAATTGAAACATTTCAAAGGTAGTTTTCCTTTATACTTACCTTTGCCTCTTGGTAACCTTCTGGCTAATAGTGCTTCAAACTCTTCCTGCTTTTTGATTTCCTCATACAATTTGTGTACTTCTTCCATGTTCTTATGAAATCTTTCACTTGCTCCACTATGATCTCCTTCAGAGTACTTATACTTTCTTTCATTGTAATCATTAGATTCATCAAGATGAAAAGAACTAAATGCAGATTCAACTTTATTTACCGAAGATCCACTGTTATCAAAGTTACTTAACTCAAATGCATGTAGCTTACCAATAGGAGCATCTAAAGAAACTGGCATATTAGGTACAGACCTCAATTCATTGATTGCAGAGACTCTGATTGCATAAGTCAGTAGAAGGGTTCTTAACAACTTACTTGTTATATCCTTTTCTTCAATATTTCCACCCGCTCCTTTGATTTGATTGACAATCTCATTTAGTCTTGTACTATACTAGGTTATGTTCTCACCTTCATTCACCCTCATAGATTCAAGTTGTCCTTTTAGACTATCTACTTTTTCTTTTTGAACATGTTCATCTCCTCCATATACTGATATGAACTTATCCCACATAGCCTTTGCATCATTACAGCCTTCTAGATCATTAAACTCTGAGTCAGTCAATGTAGATGTTATTTCAATCATTGCTTGGATATGTTCTTGCTTTGCCTTTATCTCTTCCATTGTCAATGGATAGGTGCTCGGTGTGATGAAATCATTCTCCAGATAATATACAACATATTCTCCAACTCCTTATAGGTGTAGCTTCATCCTTCTCTGCCATGTAGAGAAACTTGACTTGTTCAACTTCGGTGCATCCCTCTTATACATCTTTGGATCTTTGCCTCAAATACCTTTGAACTTTTCTTTCAGAGTCCAAAGCTTTGATACCAATTGATAATTCTGATACTTAATGTAAGTACAAATCCAATAGCCAACAAGATGAGGTGGGGGGGGGTGAATCATACAAACTTAATCTACCATAAAAACATCAGATTCAACCTCGGCAATATATACTTCAGTAATATAACCAAAACTGTTAAACATGCAAACTCAAAAGCATATAAACATCATAAACCTCATAACACCAGATTTAACATGGAAACCCAAATAGGGAAAAACCATTGTGGGATTTCGGACCCACTAAGAAATATACTCTTCTAGAGTATGCTCGGTTAAAAGCAAATCCTATTAAAGAGTACAAACACATTGCCAGATGTGACTCGGTTAAGGGATTTCCCTCAGATCTATTAGGATCTTCACTTTGTTAGAAGTGACCTTGTTAAAGGATTTCAAACACTCAATCAGAATGTCACCTTGCTAGAGGGTTTTACAAATAAGATTGTTAAGTCCACTTGGTTAATAGATTTTCTATCACTTTCAGAAAATAATAGTACTAAAAATCTATCTGCAACTTCACATCTAAAATGCTAAAGCAGATTCTTATTTGCTCAATACAATCTAGACATAGAAATAATCTTGTCCATCTGCTGGGCTTCTATACTCTATTATTCAAATAGGTCTTCAAGTTTCTGTGCTCGGTAATCACTATGTAGCATCCTTGTGCATATATTTGCCCGCATACATTGTTTATCAATAGTTCCCTATTTATAAACAATTAGCTAACTGCTTAATCTCCTTGATCACATTTCTCATGATCAATCATAGCCATCAGATCTTCAAATTTTGACTAGGTTCAATGTATCCTTCGATCTGAAAATGTTTTACCCTACCTTGAAACTTGCATACATTTCTTAAAACTTGTGCTAGGGTATTGCGGTTCAATCTAAGTTGTAGATCTTCATGCCGATTTTCCTTTGCCATAGATTCATTAACAAACTTCATGCACGACATACCGATCATTTAATCAGTTCCAGCTCATTAGCTTCCTTCATTAAATAATGCATGTAACCATTTAATGTATTCTGTTACAGCTCGGTTACAACTTGGTAACAACTCGGTAAATACTAAACTTCACTCGGTAGACATTCTGCCTTCATTGACCGATAGCGATACCCTTAGGGTTTACCGACTAGGTTCTTTTCTCGGTAACATAGTATAGTATTAACCTTACAATTTACAACATATGTATGATGTTAAAATAATCTAAACATCATGATCTCATCATTGTCTGACTCGGTAATAGTTGCCCATTGAATATCTTATTCATCCCCTTATTTGTCATTTTCTTTCTATGTCTTTTACCGACATCTTTGTACTCTTCAAATCATACTTCTCAAGATATGGAAACATCATACTGAATTAGAAAATCAATTTCTTGACATCAATGAAAAAATAATAATATCATCTTTAATCAATTATATCCATAATCATCAACAACCTTCTCAATATCCTTATTGAAAAGCCAACAATCTCCCATTGTCTATTATAATGCCAAATTCCAACAAGTAGATGCTATTTTGAAGCAGTTAAGACATTGGATTTATATTATCCATTTTGTAAGTCAGTGAGACTTCCCATTTTGTAGTTGAGCAGTGAGCTCTAGGTACTTGGCCTTCGTGCATGTGCAGGCCCCTCTTGTAGCAATAATATTCTCTTATTGGCCAGTAAGTGAATATTGTGGGTCACAAATCCCACTGAGGTTTTTCCCACACCGGGTTTCCTTGTTAAACTATTGTGTTATGGTGTGTTTTTCATGTTGTTGCTGATATCTATGTTTATTGCATTACTTTTTGTTTACTGGTATATAGTATTAATATGTTCTACATGTTTTAAGTTAAGAAATTGCTTTAACTAGTTAGATACTGATTCACCCCTCCCTCTCAGTATCTGTGGGAAACCTAAAAATCGGTATTAGAGCTTGGTCCTCTATTTTTAGAAGCCCAATAGGTTGAGGAAGATCTTGACACCGGTAGAGATGGAAAACTTGATGAAGCAATTAGAAGTAGCTCTCTTAGGCTATGATACAAAAAAATTGAAAAATATCAAACTTGAAGATGATCTAAAGGCTGCACAGGATATTATTCAAGCACTTCAAGAAAATCTTACCATTGCAAGAAACCAAAGAAGAGAACTTTGTGAAAAGATGTAAAATGAAAATGATGGAAAGGAAACTCTTAGTGATCTGATAAGCAAGCTAAAATAAGAGACATAACAACAAAGAATGAGATGCAGGATATGACTATGAGATTTTGTAAGGAAATTGAAGATAGAAAGAAGAATGAAGAACAATTGAATAGAAGACTAAGTGATGCTGGAAATGCGAACACCAGACTTAGCTATGAAAATGATTTGTTGAAGACAGATCTAACGCATACACAGAATGACTCAAATGAACTTATGAGACAAAAAGAGATCTTAGAAAGAGAACTGGATACTGCAAATAACCACAAAGAAAAATTCAAGAAAAGCTCAAAATAACTTGGTGACTTGTTGAAGAATCAGAAACCTAATGATGACACTTGTGGACTTGGCTTTGAAGCTGGTGAAAGCTCCGGTACTGCAAACACATAGGATCATGGAAAACTGGTAAGACAACCTATTGCTTATAAATTTAATGGAAAATGCTTTAACTATAACAAGTATGGTCATAGAGAAAATCGATGTAGATCTAGAAATTATCAGAATACCAATACACCCACCGGTCAATGCTCAAAATGTAACAAAGTTGGTCATAACTCTGAAAATTGCAGAATGAATGTGAGATGTTATGTTTGTGGAAGATTTGGACACTTGTCTAATCAATGTAGAACACAAACCAGCATAGGATATGGGAAAGCTATTCAGAAAAATAATGTGACTTGTTATGCTTGTAACAAGATTGGATATATTGCAAAATTTTGTAGAAGAAAGTCCTCACTGGTAAATAACAAAGGTCCAAGTTTGAAAGGTAAAGAAAAAGTTGAAGAAGTTATGCAGGAATTCTCAAAACAATGGATCAGGAAATCAAAACTGAATGTTGATAGGAATACTCCTCCACTGACAGAATAGAGTAACACTCCACCGGCAAGAGACTCTTCATCTAACTGAAGAAAATTCTTTGAGGGTTTGGCAATCAAATGTGAAACATGCTATTATTCCCTCGGTTGATGGTAAGAAGTTAAAATTACTTCTATACTGACAAATAAGTTAAGTGATTACTTAACCAGCAAGCATTAAATATGGTGGTTGGCAAAATTAACATTATAAATCAGTGTTTTGGCTCCATTTTTACTTCACCGAGCATTCAAAGAGTGCAAAAATTCTTGAGAAAAGGCATTTCAAGCAAAGAAGCAAAGAAATTTAGCAAGAAATCTTTCCTAAGGCAGATAAAGGTATTTATAATCATGGCTTCTTCATCTGTTCCTGAATTTATAGCAAACCCTAATGTAGTTGAAGTAATCAAGTGCCCTAGACCCGTATTTCAGTTAGTTCCCGAAATAACTAAGAAGGATGATAGTGTTGGTGCATTTTCTCAAATTCCCAAAGGAGTAGTTTTTACAGGAGACCCTAGAATGTACATTCATTGTCACATAGAAGAATTAGGTGATGAGGAAATCAAGAACATGTATAAGACTATAATATGTGATGATTCTAGTAATGTGAAACCTGAAGATAAAATAGTTGAAACCCTAGGATTCACTGAAATTCTCAGTATTCTGGATTTCCCTAAGGAAGTTATAAGGATAGTTTTAAGAAGGGTACATGGTGCATTCTTCTAGTTAGATTCCATTCACAAAATCACTAAAGAGGTAGTCAAGGTTGTGATAGGGTTACCTTCCACCGGTAACAGACCTGATCATACAAAGAAGGTCTCAAATGACCTAGTGACAAACCTAACAGGTGCAACATCTGATAAAATATCCTTAAGAGTAAATGATATAACTGACATCAATGTCAGATTCATTAGTATGATTTTAGGCTACAAAACAACACATGCAAATAGGTTAAATTCAGTCTCTAGCCTATGCATAAAGAGTGCTTATGATATGATCAAGAATAATGGAAAAATAGATGTGTGTGAATGGTTGAAAGATGAGCTTATTGACAATCTTGGAAAGATTAAGAAAGATAAAAAGGGGACATTCAGATTTGGAAACCTACTTGTTTGTTTAATGTTGTACATAACAAAATAGGTGCCCGGTATTGGTAACAAGAATCTTGGTTTTGATATACCAATAGGCAAACAACTATTAGATTTACTAAATAACATGAGAGACAACAGAGAAAAGAATATAAACGAGTACTTTCAGTCATTGGAGGCCCGGATGAACACTAGAGTCAGAATGTCACAAACAATTGTAAATAAGTATAAGGATGAAATATGCTTTGTTATTAAAAAGGATGAGATTTGGATGGAGACAGTTATCCCAAGAACAATTTGGGTTACTGAAATGGGTTATGAAGCTGATGACAACATAATTGAAACATATGCAAAAGCCCTTCTAGAAGCACCTAAGGAACCTAAAGAAGAGGTATTTGGTAGTGCTGAGACTATTGAGAATGAAATTCAATCTAAGAAAAGGGTAAAGAAGGTAGAAGAAATAGTAAGAAGAGGATCTAGGCAAGTAAAGGCTATCAAAGAAGATGTAATTAAACAAACCGGTATCACTGAAGATGAGTTAGAAGCACTACAGCTAGAAACTCACCTTTCACTGGTAGTAACTTCTTCGGAAAGTGATATGGCAGCTGCATTTAAAAGAGTTGTGAGGAAAAAAGAACCTTCACCGGTATCTACACCTTCTCCTAAAAGAACCAGATAGAAAAAATAGGCAGTAAGGCCCCCAGCTAAGAAAATAACTCCTAAGAAAAAAAGTTAACACCCAAGAAGAAGACTCAACAAAACATTGCTCCAATTGACAAACTTTTAGATGAAATAACAGAGGATGGATAGCTGAAAAACATCAATAAGTTATATGATTCATTATCAGCTGACGACAAAGAGAAAGTTGAAAATAGTGTAATTCTACACTTGGATATCTACAAGAAATTTTTGATGCAAGTTGTGGATGAATTACTAGTAGAACTGTTTAAGAGACTTGAAGCTAGAAAGCAAGCTATTGTAGAGCTTGACAAGAAAATAAAAATTGAAAAACTACTTGTTGTATACCCAGTCAACTCACCAAAAGAGATAGATGATCTGATCTCTGAGGCTAACCAGTCAGTATTCTCAACTACACACCGGTATATAACACTTATGGTTGGTAGAGTAAATGAGGTTGTAGAGGAAACTGCCAATGCATGAGACATATTAATTGTAGAAATAGAAAAGAAGGAAGAATATAGAAAACCCAAACCTATCAAAGTATACCAAAAGGATAAGGATAAGGGAAAAGGCAAGGTTGGTGGACCACCTAGCATAAAAATAATAGATAATCTATCCCCACCACCTCTGGATACTCCACTGGTAGTTACTACTGGCAATCAACTAGATAATGAGAGTATGGACATACCATAAGAGGACACAAATCCTAACTCTAAGGTGCTATATAAAGTTGACATTGATACTCAAAAAGTTAATATTGTGGTAGATAAGGATAGAATTGGAAAGACAGATATGGCTAGTGAGGCACCGGTAGCAGATGGTATAGAAGGTAAACCGGTAGATGATAACACTGAGAAATAGGGTGAACAACAAGCAGAGCAATAGGGTGAGCAACAAGTAGAGCAATAGGCTCCATCACAACAACAGGTTCACATAGAGTCAGTGCAACTGAGCAAGACAAACCTTTGCTTAAAGAAATGGAAACACAAACTAACCTACCAGAGGTCACCACAAGAAAATAAAATGCTCCCACCAGTGGAATACAAAGTGTTGGCTCTTCAAGTACAAAATTTAAACCAACTAATGTAACAAAAGTTCTTTTGGATTCAATAAAGAAAATAATAGACTGTAGCTCCCAAGCATACAAGGCAATAGATGATACCATTCCAATTTTGAAAATGATAGCACCTAAATGTAATGTAGACAATAAAGATTCTTTAATTCAACTTGACACTTTGTCTAAGTATATTACTGAAAACACTATGATAGTTGAACAAGTAAAAGAGGATGCATTCAAGGAGAGATTAGAGAAAGAAAAATACAAATTCTTTGAGGAAGAAATAAAGAAGTGTACAAGGTAGTTTTACACACTTCTACCAGAACTATGTAATACATTAGAGGAATTCAGAACTTTGTACAAAGACACATGCAAAACTAACTTTTTGACAGTTGATATAGACATTAAGATTAGCAAGATGTAGGAAGAAATAAATCAATTAGCTGAGAATTTCATTAATTCATCTGATTCATTATCAATTTTTGAGTAGAAGATAATAGGTTTTGAGGAAGAATTATTATGTTAGGGTTCCCACAGATACTGAGAGGGGGGGGTGAATCAGTATTTGACCGGTTATGAAATTTTCTTAAAACTGAATATGTAGAATATAAAGTAATAGTATATCGGTATACAAGAATTAATGAAAATAACAGAATCAAAAGCATCCACATGAAAAGAACACCATAACACAAGATGTTTAACAAGGAAACCTAGTGTGGGAAATACCTCAGTGGGATTTGTGACCCACAATATTCACTTACTGGCCAATAAGAGAATATTACTTACAATAGGGGCCTGCACATGTAGGAAGGCCAACTGCCTAGAGCTCACTACTCAATAAGAAGTCACACTGACTTACAATGATGATTTACACAAATCCAATATTCTATATTGCTTTACAATAGCATCTTCAATGCCAGATTCAGTACCGGTTATTGCTCTATTCTTTACATATACCCTTGACCTATAATTCACACATTAGGTCTACCTTATAATTTATTTATTACATTGTATCCTTATCCTACAAATGCCTACAATGATCTCTTTTATATACAAGAGTCATTTTACAATTTGCCAAGTCGGCTTACAATGATAAACAAAATGTTACATATCAAAAATCCTGTCGGCCTCTGTGCCGATATACATATTTCCTTCTATGCTGGTGTACATCTTCTGTGCCAGTGTACATCTTCTGTGCCAGTGCTGGTGTAGATTGATTTTGTTGATGCCGGAGCACTGTTCTATTTGAGTAATGCTTTGTCAGTATAGTGTCTTGCCGGTGCCATAGGATTGCAAGGTTGTTTGTGTAATGCTTTGTTGGTATAGTGTCTTGTTGATGCCATAGGATTGCAAGGTTGCCATCAATGACAAAACCTTCAATCACACACAATGTCTCATTGGAGTGTCCATATGCCAACAATCTCCCCCTTTGGCATTGATGGCAACACTCATGAGAAATTTCAAAAAGATATCCAAAAATGTTACCAAAAATATGAGGACTCCCCTTGAGCATGTGATCCCTATGCTTTGAATTTTCTCATCTACTACTCCCCCTTTGGCATCAATGACAAAGGTTAGTTGATTTGTAGTTGTACCAATACATAACCTCAACCTTGTAGTTAGGTGGTTATTAATTGAAGAATATCTCCCAAAATTAATTTTATACCATCCATAAACTTCTTGCTCTCCTTTATTGCTATCTCAGTTCTGTGTACTGTACCAGTGAGATGTTGCAAGTTCTCTACCAGTGTTTTGTTATCCTGTGTTAGTGCCTCTGAGATTTCCTTATGCAGAGATGCTAAATAGTCCAATCTTGGACTTAGTTTAGATCTCAAAAATTTTTCCTTGTTTATTATTTTCTCTTTCTCTCTTTCTAATTTGAGCAATTCTTCCTCAAAATTTGTTATCTTTTCCTAAAAAACTGATAATGTATTGGGTGAGTTAACAAAATTATCAGCAAGTTTATTGATCTATTCCTGTACCTTGCTCATCTTTTTGTCTACATCCGTGGTCAAAAATTTTATCTTACATGTGTCTTTATACAGAATTTTGTACTCTTTCAATAAATTGCATAGTTCTGGTAGAAGTGTGTCAAATTCCGTGTTACACTTCTTTATTCCTTCCTCAAAGAATTTTTGTTTCTATTTTTCTACACTTTCCTTTATAGTTTCTACCTTTGTTTGCTCAAAATTTCCAGAAATATATTTACAAAGTGTATCCAACTGGCCTAAAGAATCTTTGTTGGCTATATTACAATTTGGAGCTATTAATTTCAAAACAGGAATTGAATCATCTATTACTTTATAGGCTTGTGAGTTATAATCAGTTATTTTCTTGATAGAATCAAGCAATACCTCTATTACATTTGATGGTGACCTAGTAAACTGAGTGCCGGTGGAGGGGACCATGTTGGTATTGACCTCTGGTAGGTCTGTTTGTGTCTCCACAGTTTTTCTTGCATCATTTCTTACCGGTGGCATCTATTCTGGACCCTTTAGCTCTGTTGGTTGCTCTATTTTCATTCCAGATTCCATCTTTTTCTCTGAATCTACTGTCGGTTGCTCTTGGTTTCATGTTGCTGGTTGCTCTTTATTATCAGATTTATCTGTGGTATCCTTATCTACCACTATGTTGATTTTTTGAGTATCAACATTCATAGTATATAGGACTTCAAGATTAGGATTGTTATCCTCTGTGTCCATGCTCTCAGCTATCGGTTGATCTTCTGCAGTTGTTTTTACCGGTTGAGTATTTAAAGGAGGTGGGGGTAAGTTGTCTCTAATCTTGATACTTGGTGGTCCACCAACTTTACCTTTCCCTTTGTCCTTTTGATATACTAGAAGGGGCTTGGGATTCATATATTCTTCTTGTTTTTCTTTTTCAACCAAGAATCTATCCCAACCATCTTTTGTTTCAGTTGAAACTTTAGTAACTCTACCTGCCATTAATGATATTTGCTGGTGTGCAGTGGAAAAGACTGTCCGGTTGGCCTGAGCTATCAAATCATCAATTTCCTTAGGTGAGTTGGTCGGGTATACTACAAGTAATTTCTCTATTTTTATTTTCTTATCCAACTCAATTATTCCTTGCCTTCTGACCTCAAGTCTTTTATATAATTCATCAGGAATTTCATTTAGGACTTGCATCAAAAACTTTTTATACATGTCCATGTGTAGTATACCACTTTCCTCAATTTGTCCTTTCTCATCTTCTGATAGGGTGTCATAGATTTTCCCTATGTTTTTCAATTTACCTTCCTCTATGATTTCATTTAGTAATATGTCAAAAGGGGCCAAGTCAATGTCTGCCTTCATCTTCTTCTTCTTGGGGGTCAGCTTTTTCTTAGGTGTGGCTTTCTTGACTGGAGACCTTACAGCTTGTTGCTTCTATCTTGTCCTTCTAGGTGAAGGAGTGGATACTGGTGAGGGGTCTCTTTTCCTAACAACTCTTTTGAAAGTTGCTAGCATATCTCCTTCTGAGGAGGTATCTACCAGTGATAGATGAGTTTCAGGCTATTGGGCTGCCAACTCTTCTTTTGTTATGCCAGTTTTCTTTAATACATCATCTTTTAAGGCTTTTGCTTGCCTACTTCCTTTCCTCACAGATGCCTCAACTTTCTTTACTCTCTTTTTAGATTGAATTTGACTTTCAATGTGCTCAGCACTACCAAATACTTCTTCCTTTGGTTCATGGGGGGCTTCTAGAAGTGCTTTGGCATAAGTTTCCACTATGTGGTCATCTGCTTCATACCTCATTTCTGTAACCCAGATTGTTCTTGGGATGACTACTTCCATCCATATCTCATCCTTTTTTATTACAAAACATATGTCATCCTTATATTTGTTGACAATTTCCTATGATAGTCTGATCCTCTTATTCATTTTGACCTTTAGTGCTTGAAAATACTCATGGATATTCTTTTCTTTGTTTTCACCCATGTTGTTGAATAAGTAGACAATTGTTTTCCTACCGGTATGTCAAATCCAAAATCCTTGTTGCCTATACCAGGAGCCTGTTTGATTATATGTAGCATTAAGCATACAAGAAAATTTCCAAATCTAAAGGTTCCTTTCTTATCCTTCTTGATTTTTCCTAAGTTATCAATTAACTCATCTTTTAACCATTTACAGATATCAATTTTTACATTGTTCTTAACCATGTCATGAGCACTCTTTATGCATAAACTAGAAACAGAGTTAAGCCTATTTGCATGAGTTGCTTTGTAACCTAGAATCATGCTAATGAATCTCACATTTGTATCGGTCACATCATTAACCCTTAATGATCTTTTGTCGGATGTTGCACCAATTAATTTCATTACTAGGTCATTGGAGACCTTCTTGGTTTTGTCGGGTCTGGTACCGGTGGAAAGTAACCCTGTTACTACTTTCACAGCTACCTTTGTAATTTTGTGCACTGAGTCAAGCCAAAAAAATGAGCCATGTACCCTGCTGAGAACTATCCTAATCACTTCCTTGGGAAATTCAGGAATGCAGAGGATTTCAATGAATCCTAGGGTTTCAATAATTTTATGTTCAAGTTTCACATTTCCGGCATTGTCACATATAACAGATTTGTACATGTTTTTGATTTCTTCATCACCTAATTCTTCTATGTTTCAATGAATATACATTCTAGGGTCTTCTGCATAAACAACACCCTTTGGAATTTGGGAAAAAGCACCTATGTTGTCATCTTTCTTAGCTACCTCGGGAACTAGCTCAAACACAGGCCTAGGTCATTTTATAACCTCGACTACTATAGGGTTTGCTATGAATTTAGGTGCAGAGGAGGATGACATGATGATAAATACCTTTTTCTACCTTTGGATGGATTGATTGTTGAAGTGCTTTGCCTCTTTGCTTAGAATGCCTTAGCTCAGAAATCTTCGCGCTCTCTGAAAGTTTGAATTCATGGTGAAATGAAATGGAGCCAAAAACCTTATTTTATAAAGTCTTTTCTGCCACCTACCACACTAATTGTTTGCCGACAATGTATTAACTCAACCTTGCTTAACCTCTTCAACCTTTTCTTTACCTTTCAAGCTAGTGCTTTTGTTATCTACCGATGTACCTTTACTTCTACAGAATTTAGCAATATGACCAATCTTGTTACATGCATAACAAGTTACATTATTTTTCTGAATAGCTTTTCCATAACCTATGCCGGTTTGTGTTCTGCATTTATTTGATAAATGACCAAATCTTCCACAAACATAACATCTTACATTCATTTTGCAATTTTCAGAGTTATGACCAATTTTGTTGCATTTGGTGCATTGATCGGTGGGAGGATTGATGTTCTGATAATTCCTAGATCTATATTAATTTGCCCTATGACCATATTTATTACAATTAAAGCATTTTCCATTGAATTTGTAAGTATTAGAGGTTCTTATCGGTTTGCTTTGATCCTGGGTATTTGCAGTACCAGAGCTTTCTCCAACTTCAAATCCAACTCCACAAGTGTCACCTTTGGGTTTTTGATTCTTCAATAAGGTACCAAGTTCTTCTGAGCTTTTCTTGAATTTTTCTTTGTGTTGATTTGCAGTTTCCAATTCCCTTTCCAAGATCTCTTTTTGTCTCATTAGTTCATTTGAGTCATTTTGAGTGTGCATCAGATCTGTCTTCAACATATCATTTCCATAGCTAAGTCTTGTGTTCTCATTTGCTGCATCACTTAGTCTTTTGGTCAATTCTTCTTCATTCCTCTTTCTGTCTTCAATCTCTTTGCAGAATCTCATAGTCATATCCTGCATTTCATTTTTTGTTGTCATGATCTCTTGTTTCAATTTGCTTATCATATCATTTAGTGATTCCTTTTCATCATTTTTATTTTGCAATTTTTCACAAAGTTCTCTTCTCTTGTTTCTTGTAACAGTAAGATATTCTTGAAGTGCCTAAATAATGTCCTGAGCTACTTTTAAATCATCTTCTAATTTGATATTTTTCAGCTTCTCTGCATCATAGTCAGTAAGAGCTCCTTCAAGTTGCTTCATCATATTTTCCATCTTTACTGGTGTCAAGATCTTCCTCAAGCTATTAGGCTTTTGA
Organism: Cryptomeria japonica; assembly: GCF_030272615.1. Lineage (NCBI taxonomy): Eukaryota > Viridiplantae > Streptophyta > Pinopsida > Cupressales > Cupressaceae > Cryptomeria > Cryptomeria japonica. Next base: position 516,900,136 of record NC_081410.1, on the reverse strand, counting down.
GAATAGAGGACTAGGCTCTGATACCAATTGTTAGGGTTCCCACAGATACTGAGAGGGGGGTGAATTAGTATCTGACCGGTTATGAAATTTTCTTAAAACTGAATATGCAGAATATAAAGTAACAGTATACTGGTATGCAAGAATTAATACAAATAATAGAATCAAAAGCATCCACATGAAAAGAACACCATAACACAAGATGTTTAATGAGGAAACCCGGTGTGGGAGAAACCTCTGTGGGATTTGTGACCCACAATATTCACTTACTGGCCAATAAGAGAATATTACTTACAATAGGGGCCTGCACATGCAGGAAGGCCAACTACCTAGAGCTCACTGCTCAATAAGAAGTCACACTGACTTACAATGACGATTTACACAAATCCAATATTCTATATTGCTTTACAATAGCATCTTCAATGCCAGATTCAGTACCGGTTATTGCTCTATTCTTTACATATACCCTTGACCTATAATTCGCACATTAGGTCTACCTTATAATTTATTTATTACATTGTATCCTTATCCTACAAATGCCTACAATGATCTCTTTTATATACAAGAGTCATTTTACAATTTGCCAAGTCGGCTTACAATGATAAACAAAATATTACATATCAAAAATCCTGTCAGCCTTTGTGCCGGTATACATATTTCCTTTTGTGCCGGTGTACATCTTCTGTGCCAGTGCTAGTGTAGATTGATTTTGTTGATGCCGGAGCATTGTTCTTTGTGAGTAGTGCTTTGCCAGTATAGTGTCTTTCTGGTGCCATAGGATTGCAAGGTTGCCTGTACAATGCTTTGCTGGTATCGTGTCTTGTCGGTGCCATAGGATTGCAAGGTTGCCATCAATGACAAAACCTTCAATCACACACAATGTCTCATTGGAGTTTCCATATGCCAACATATTAAAGTTGGAAAGAGAAAAAGAAAGAATAAAAGATAAGGCTAAAGATCTTAAATGGAGACTAAGTCCAAAATTGGACTATCTAGCCTCCTTATGGAAAGAAATATCTGATGCCTTGATTCAAGGACAGAAAACACTGGCAGAGAAAATGCAACACCTCACCAGTACAGTTCAGAGGACAGAGGCTGCAATAAAAGACAGTAAAAAGTTTCTTGAAAGCCTGAATCTAGTTTTGGCGGATCTCTTCCAGATTGTAACCAATCAGTTACAAGGATGAAGCAGGAAACAACACTCAATTGACACTTTGACAACCTTTGTCATTGATGCCAAAGAAGGAGTAGTGGAATGAGAAAAATAATCAATAAAATGAGTCATCAACTTAGAGGAAGTACATATTCTTTTGGTACACAATTTTCGGTAAGAAAATATACCGGCAGATTCTTTTTGGATGACAGTTTTTGGATTTTTCTCATGAGTGTTGCCCTCAATGCCAAAGGGGGAGATTGTTGGAAAATGCACACTCCAATGAGATATTGTAGGTGATTGAAGGTTTTATCATTGATGGCAACCTTACAATCCTATGACACCGACAAGGCAATCCACTAGCACTAGCAAGGTCAGACTCTACACCAGCACACAGACCACCAACACTGGCAGTGAAAGGAAGCATACCGGCACAGAGGCCGATATAAATTTTGTTTGTAATATATTTTGTTATTTATTGTAAAATCATTGTAAGCTGACTTGGAAAGTTGTAAAATGACTCATATATATAAGAGATCATTATAGAACACTTTTGTAAGCATGGAGAAATGTAATTAGGCGAAATAAGGTAGACCTATTATGCGAATTATAGGTTAAGGGTTTATGTAAGAAGCAGAGCTATAAACCGGTATTAGATATCGAATAGTAGATGTTATTTTGAAGCAATCCAAGACATTGGATTTGTATAATCCATTTTGTAATTGAGCAGTGAGTTCTAGGAACTTGGCCTTCCTGCATGTGTAGGCCCCTCTTGTAGTAGTAATATTCTCTTACTGGCCAATAAGTAAATATTGAGAGTCACAAATCCCACCGAGGTTTTTCCCACACTATTGTGTTATGGTGTGTTTTTCATGTGGTTGTTGATATCTCTGTTTATTGCATTACTTTCTGTTTACTGATATACAGTATTAATATGTTCTACATGTTTTAAGTTAAGAAATTGCTTTAACCGGTTAGATACTGATTCACCCCCCCCCCCTCTCAGTATCTACGGGGAACCTACCATTATTGACATTTGGGTACTCTTTATATTCATTGGCTTAATTAATTAGTATTAAGACAATGAATTAGTATTAATGATTAATTTAATATAAATATTAATTGAAGAAATCGCTCGGTAATTTTATTAATATTAAGGTTGGTTTGTCATCATGGGCATATTTAAATTAACTTATATTAACAATGGGTGTTATTTTAAAATAAAGGGAGATCGAGATATAACTATATAGGGATTCTTTCCAAATCAATTAAATGGTGTTCAACCTGAAGAGGGGAAAACAGATTTGAAGGTCAAATGATCAAAACATAATGAAATAAATATGCAGAATGCTAAAATATCATTAAAAGACCATTTCACCTTGCTATTTTACCTTCTCCTTTGGATTGAGCTTGATGAAGTGAAGGCGCCCCTTGATGATGCTCCACTTGATGTGCTCCTTTGATTACTGGTTGTGGATGGCTCTCCAATGTTGTGCACAAATGGAATGGATTTGAAAAATGATAAGAATGAGATGATTAAGTTGCCAAGATGATTTATTGGGCTCAAAAGGGCAGCATAAACTTACTGGATTTCAAGATGTTTAGAATGAAGGGTTGGAGCCCTATTTTATAGGAAGAGGAGAGGAAAATGGATGGCTAGGATGAATTCAAGATGAAGGGCTAAGATTTACTTGTGAGCTCACACAAGGTCTAAGAGAGGGTGTGGAGACCAAGAAATATGCCTTAAAGGCATTTCATATCTCCACACTCCACAAGATGCATTGGAGGAATTAAAAATTCTCCAAAAAAGGATATCATGGGGATTGGAGGAATAAAAAGGAATTAAAAATTCCTTGGGAGAGGGGATGCCTGGAGGAATGTGTGATTTTGAAAATATTACATTCACCTAGGAAAAGAGCATTTAAAGCTAGTGGCTGGCTGAAAAGGAAAAAGAGTTGACTTTGTGGCTAATCATGCTGATTAACCATTAACGACTCATTAGGAGGGGGATTAGAGGAAATGTTAGGTGAGATTAATACTTGTAAGAGAATTTGACTAAGAGAGAGAATGAGTGGAGGGAATAAAAAAAATTAGAAGAATAATGTTAAGTGAGTTTAGGGAGTTTATAGAAGAATGAATTGAGAAGATGATTTGTAGGAATCATGTAGGTTAACTAATTAATTGAAATTAATTAGCTAAGAGGAAGATTTGTGAGGATTTAATTTTTTCAGAAGAATAAAGAAAGGGATTGATTTATTAAATAAATCAATCATATTCTATAGTGACAATATTAATTATATTTAATTAATATTGAGAGGAATTTGAATTAACATAATTAATTAATTAATCATGCGAGGAATTAAAAATAATTCCCCTCTTTGAAGTGAGGTGTGATGACACATTGATTTAAAGAATAATCTTGTTTTGATGCTGATATTGGTCTGACAAGATGCCTCGACTCTTGATTGATAGATTATGGTATGGTGATGCCCCCTCGGGAGATCAATTGAGGTATTTGATCTTTGGAGTTTTGCGAAATTGATATCTCGATAGATTTAATTTGATTCGATTGATAAGATCTAGATTCAGTCTAGTTTCAAGAAGAATTCATCCTGTATAAGACAAAGATGATCAAAGTGTCTAGTTTCAAGAAGGATTCATCCTGTATAAGACATGATTGATCACAATATCTGATTTCAGGAAGGATTCATCCTATATAAGACATGATTGAAGTGTCTGGTTTCAGGAAGGATACATCCTGTATAAGACATGACTGACATAACGTCTGGTTTCGGGAAGGATTCATCCTATATAAGACATGATTAGAGTGTTTGGTTTCAGGAAGGATACATCTTGTATAAGACATGACTGATCATAATGTTTGGTTTCAGGAAGGATTCATCCTATATAAGACATGATCAGATCACAACGTCTAGTTTCAGGAAGGATTCATCCTGTATAAGACATGATCGAAGTGTCTAGTTTCAGGAGGGATACATCCTGTATAAGACATGACTAATCACAACGTTTGGTTTCAGGAAGGATTCATCCTGTATAAGACATGATCAGATCACAACGTCTGGTTTTAGGAAGGATTCATCCTATATAAGACATGATTGGAGTGTTTGGTTTCAGGAAGGATACATCCTGTATAAGACATGACTGATCACAACGTCTAGTTTCAGGAAAGATTCATCCTATATAAGACATGATCAGATCACAACGTTTGGTTTCAGGAAGGATTCATCCTATATAAGACATGATTGATCACAACATTTGGTTTCAGGAAGGATTCATCCTGTATAAGACATGATCTGAGTGTCTGGTTTCAGGAAGGATACATCCTATATAAGACATGATTGATCACAATGTCTGGTTTCAGGAAGGATTCATCCTGTATAAGACATGATCAGATCACAACATCTGGTTTTAGGAAGGATTCATCCTGTATAAGACATGATCAGAAAGTCTAGTTTCAAGAAGGATACATGCTGTATAAGACATGAATCAGAATCAGCATTGATTATGTGAGGAAAAAAAAATAGAGGAAGAAAAATTAAGGTGGAAGGGATAGATGAGGAACAAATATGAAGAAGTCATGAGGTATTTGGAAAGAAGAATACGAGATGCGAGACTGCAGAGGAAAATGGGGGCAATTGAGAACTCCATGGGATTATTGAGTTTAGGATTTGATGGAATGATGGTGAGATTTTGTGCACAACAAATGTGGAGAGCCAACCTAGTTTGATGTTGCCCTGAGTGACATGCACCATTGATTATAGAAATCAGGATGCCATGAGAAACGTAGGGCATGGACTGACTCTATAGATAAATGGGAATTTCTTGCACACAACAATGTGAGTGTTAAGAAACACTAATACAAAGTTGTGGGTTCATGCAAGGAACCCTCAAACACACCGATACCTCTTGTACACAAGAAGGTAAGTGTTGATAAACACTAGTACTAGGTCGCTGATTTATACAAGAAGGATCCAAAACATGCCATACTATGAAATATGCCCCAGTATGCACCTATCATAATGTACCTAGATATGGAAGAACCCAGGCAGTCGTAGGGAAAAAGATGCAAGCCTATATGAAAAGATCTAACAAAATCTAACAAGTCTCTTCCTTGTGACCACATGATACCTCTTGCCAAGAGTAGAACTAGGATGGACTTGGGATTATTTCTCAAGACTTCTTGAAGCTTACACACAGAGGCATAAAATCTCAGTTTCAATGGGACATTCCTTGTTCATGACTCAGGCAAAGACTTCATCATCATACACATGTTTTATTGGGAGGCAAAAAAGAAGGAATGTTACGCATGGGTGGGTTGGATGGCAGATGATTTGTAGTATCGACATGATAGACAGTGGATCCGGTTATTTACCTTGGCGTCTGCACAGAGGTTTTCACCAAGGTACTTGTCCATAGCGCCACCAAGTGGTTTTCACTAATGGACGAATGGTTTTTTCTTTCTTTTTTTGATTTTTTAATTTATTTGTGTCATAAGGTGCCTGTTTGCCAGGTTTTCACCAAAGTGACAATTTTTTCAAGATCTTTTTCTCATTTTTTTTTTTAAATTTTTCTTGATTTTTTTTTTTTGACAATTTAAGACTTTCTAAGGACTAAGCATAAAATATTTTGAGGTTCATGATATTCATTGGATCATCCAAAGGATCACCTTTAGGAGTAGCCAACTGATAAGCTTCCTATCCATATTTCACTGTGATTACATATGGTCCAAGCCAATTAGGCTCGAACTTGCCTTTCTTTTCTCTTTCTTGTAGATTTTTCTAATTTTCCATGAGGACAAGATCACCAACTAGGAATTCTCGAGTTCTTACTTTTTTATGATAACTCATGAGCAGAGCGTTTTGATATACCCGGAGATGATTCAAGGCCTTGAGGTACCTTTCATCTAACAATTCTGGCTCTTGTAAGCGAGCAATTCTATATTCTTCCTCTGGTAGGATGTTTTTCAGCAATACCCTTAGAGAGGGGATCTCGATCTCAAGGGGAAGGATGGCTTTGGAACCAAATACTAGGGAATAAGGAGTGGCGCCTATGGGGGTGCGGATGGAGGTGTGGTAGGCCCACAATGCAGGATGGATTTGGAGGTGCCAATCATGGCCTGCTTCATTGATTATCTTTTTGAGGATTTTTATTAGGGTTTTATTAGAAGCCTCAGCTTGGCCATTGCCTTGGGGGTAATATGGAGTGGAGAAGCGGTGTTGGATGTTGAATTTTTGGCAGAGTTCTCTGACATCCTAGTTCTTAAATTGTTTACCATTATCTGTGATGATAACTTTTGGGATGCCATATCGGCAAATTAGGTAGTTCGGGATGAATTTGGATATTTTCTTACCGGTGGTGAAAGTAAGAGGGATAGCCTCTACCCACTTGGTGAAGTATTCGGTGGCAGTGATAATGAATTTATGTTCATTGGAAGATGAAGGGTGGATTTTCCCAATGAGATCGAGGCCCCACTGCGAGAAGGGTCATGGTGTAATGAATGGTTGCAATTCTTGTGATGGTGCATGAATCTTGTCGCCATGCTGCTGGCAAGGGATGCATTTCTTCACATAATTGTATGCATCTTCTTCCATTTTAGGCCAATAGTATCTTGTTCTCAAAAGTTTTTTAGCCAATGTGAGTCCACTTGAGTGTGCCCCACAGATACCCTCGTGTACTTCATGTAATGCCCATTCTACTTCTTGTTTATCTAAACACCTTAGGAGGGAACCATCAAAATGCCTTCTAAACAAGGTGTCTGCAAGGATGGTGTAATGGGCACATTGACGGATGAAGGTTTGTTGTTGGGTTTTGGTGAGGTGTGGGGGAATGGTGTTGTCTTTGAGGAAAGCGAAGGTTTCTTGGTACCAAGGGGACTCGGGACCAACAAGAACACACACCATTTTAGATTCTGGTAGGTTGTATGCTGGTATAAACAATTACTTGACCAAGAAGTCGCACTTCTGACTGTGTGCTGACATTTGAAGGAGGGAGCCAATGGTGGCCATTGCATCTGTAGACCTGTTGTTTGTTTGTGGGATTTGGTCAAACTTGATTGCCATGAAATGTTGCTTAAGATCTTCAACCATGTTATGGTAGTGAAGGAGTTTATCATCTTTTGTTTGGTATTCATCATTGACTTGTTTTATGATGAGTTGGGAATTGCCATAGACTTGTAATTCCTTTATTTTCCAGTGGATAGCCAAGCATAAACCTGTGATGAGGACCTCGTATTCTGCTATGTTATTGGTACATGCAAAGGCTATCTTGTATGATTTGGGGGTGCCATCTCCTTGAGGTGTGACCAATAATAGTCCTACCCCCAATCTATTTTGAGTGTAGGAGCCATCAAAATACAATTTCCATGTGGAGGATGTGGTAACTGTCATAATGAACTCATCTGGTAGTTTTGTGAGAAGAGGATGGTCGCCTGGAAGTGGAGCTTCAGCCAACTGATCTGCAATGACTTGTCACTTGATTGCCTTTCTGTCCACATATTCAATGTCAAACTCCCTTAAGAGCATGACCCATTTGGCGGTTCTGCCAGTGAGAGCAGCTTTGGACGAGATATTTAAGTGGATCAATTTTAGCAATTAATTGTCTTATTATTTAGCATATAGTGTCGTAGTTTCTGTGTGCTAAACACTAATGCCAAACATGCTCTTTCAATGGGGGTGTAATTGAGTTCATATCCTACCAACGTCTAACTAATCTAGTAAATGGTGTGTTCCTTCCCTTGATCATCTGTTTGTGCCAATAATGCCCCCAATGCCACTACAGTAGTACATATATACAAAATAAGGGGTTTTCCAAGAGCAGGAGGCATCAATATAGGAGGTGATGGTAGATATTCTTTTAATTTCTCAAAGGCCTTTTGACATAGGTAGTCCCATTTAAATTTTGTGTCTTTACGCAATAGGTGTGCAAATGGATGGCACTTGTCTGCTAGCTATGAAATGAAACACCTGATAGACTGGAGTTTTCCTTGGAGACTACACAGTTGTCTAAGAGTTTTTAGCAGAGGCATTTCCATTATAGCTTTTACCTTTGCGAGATCAACCTCGATGCCTCTACAAGAAACAATGAATCCCAGTAGTTTTCCCAATGTGACGCCAAACACACACTTTTTGGGATTTAGGCATAGCTTGTATTTTTCCAATCTTTTGAAGATTTGTTTTAGAATGGGGATGTGTTCTTGTCTTGTCTTGGATTTTCCTAGTAGATCATCCACGCAGTCCTCCATAATTTTGTGCAAGAGGTCATGAAAAATTATTTTCATTGCCCGTTGATACGTAGTTCCAGCATTTTTAAGGCCAAAAGGCATGACCTAGTAATAGAAGGTACCCCATGGTGTTGTGAATGCAGTTTTATGTTGATCCTCATCTGCTATCCTGATTTTGTTGTATCCAGAAAACCCATCCATTAGCGATAACATTTCATGTCCTGTTGTAAGGTCCACAATCATGTCTATATTGGGGAGTAGGAAATCATCTTTAGGACAAGTTATATTTAGATCTCGAAAATCTATGTAGATGTAGATGCCCCTAGCAGGTTTGCCGATAGGTACAATGTCGGAGACCCATTCAACATAATCTATTGGTTTGATAAATTCTGCATCTAACAACTTTTGGAGTTCCGCCTTGACTAGGAGTGCAATATGTGGGTGCATTTTGCGCAATTTCTGTTTTACAAGTTTTGCATCTAGGCGGATGATGAGATTATGAACCACCAAGGCAGGGTCCAACCCTGGCATATCGAAATAGGACCATGCAAAATTCATTTTTACCTCTGTAAGGAAGTTGATGAAGTCTTGTTTCTCAATTTCTGTTAGGGGTTTGGCAATGAGCACATTTTTCTAAATGACCTCGGTGCCCATGTTGATGCTATATGTTTCTTCTATCAACAAATTTGATTTGTCCTATGGAAGGTAACCAATGGTAGGGAGGTCAAATCCCTCATCATCAAGTGCCTTTTCTAGGTTTTCACTTTTAGATACGCCCTTTATTTTTATTTCTTGATCATCCAAAGGCACCTCAGGGAGGTTTTCACCTAAGGAATCATATCTTTTTCTTTTATTATCTTTTTTGTGGCTAAGGGCATTGACTTGACTACCAAAGTATCCATTTTTGTGTAGTTGAATACCCTCAATTCTGCTACAATCTTCCATATTTTGCATTGTTAGGAGAGCAATGAGATCATTATCATTGGCACAGCTATCTAAAGTGGTTTTGTCTCATTGGCACCAATCAATGAGTTCAGGATGGACAAGATGTAGCTCATATGAAGTGGGAGGGGTTACGGGGGTGATGGTATTGATGTAAGCATCCAAGAAGATATCTTTCTCATATTTATAAGGCATTTCGTGGAATTCCTTTTCATCAGTGCTTTCGATATCCGAAGAAGTACTAGAAGGGGCACCAGCGATAGTAATCTTTGGCACCAGGGTGTACCCCAAGCCTCTGTTGTATCTTTAGGAGATAGGATTTATGGGTGTTTTTCTTCCTTTCTCCTCTGGTCCCAAGCTGTGTCCTTTGTAACCCATTTTTTTAACTATAGTAGATGCTTTTGGGTACATTTCTTTGGATATTCTTGTTGGATCTTCATCTTCTTCCCGGTATAACCATGAAGAGATATCTATTTCAAGGCTCTCGTTATCAAGTGGGCCCCATTGCTGGAAGGTGGTGTTTTGGCATTGCATGATTGGTTTTGGGTCCTTTTTTATCTCTTTTGGTTTGCCAAATGACTTAGGAGAGAGAGGGAGGTTGCCTATTAATAAGATGTCCTCCAATTTGTACTCTCCACAACCATTGTCCAAGATCTTGATTTGATTATCTAGTTGGGATGATATGGAGGCAACATTTGATGTGTCAGATGGAGGCATTGGCAAGGGTCTATTTAGTGGGCAATGATATGGATGCTTCCCCTCTAATAGTTTGCAATATTGAAAAGGTTGGGGATCACCTTTGATAGTGATCTCTCTTCCGTTATAGGGGAACTTGATGCATTGGTGATAGGTGGAGGGTATGGCCTACAAGGAATGAATCCATGGCCTCCTAAGGAGAATGTTGTAGGGGAGGTCAAGATCTAGTACTTGGCAAGGGGTTTCAATTATAATGGGGCCCACTTGAAGGGGTAAGGTGATCACGCCCTTTGAAATTCTTTTTGCATCATCATATGCCTTTATTGTGATCCTTCCTGATGTGTCTATCAGATCCTCAGAAAGTCCTATTTATTTTATTAATTTGTATGTACACAAATTAAGCCCGGATCCACTGTCTATTCAGATACATTTGACCTTGTGCTTGTGGATAAGAGCTTCGATGTGCAAAGGTTTGTTATGGTCTTCATCTGTGGGAGCATCTTTGGAGTTAAATACAATGTGTTTCTAGGTAGTAAGGTTTCCAATGAGGGCTTGGAATTGGGTGGCATTGATGTTATCTAGAACGCGTGATTGGAGAAGGGCTTGTTCCAAAATTTCTTTATGGACCGGGGTGGTCTTGAGAAGTTCCAAAATGGAGATCTGCGTGGGTGTCTTCCCAAGTTGATCAAGGAGGTCATATCGACAGGTGGAAGACATGGGTGGGGGGTTTGGTGGGGGAGGAACTCCTTGGATGGTGACTCTTCTTCAGCATATAGTTGCATTGCAGTCATTCTGGAAATGGGAGGTGGAAGGCATGGCGCCTTGAATGACTATCCGAGCAGGATTTGGTCTGCTTTGGGAAGAAGGAGGATTAACTCCTTGGATGGTTATGACATTGACATTATTGTCTACAGGTTCAATGCGACCTACCAAAAAATCAAAACCGGTTACGTGATTAGTGTAGTCATAACCCATTGCGTTAGATGATGAGCCTTTTCCTTTATCATGCTTCGGGAAGGGTTCCTGGTACATTTTGAGTTTGTCATTGTTATTACCAGGTTTTGCATTTGCTACTTCAATCTCACCTCTATCAATGAGATTTTGTATGTAGATCTTTAGTTTCATACACTTTCATGTATCATGTCCCTTGATACGATGGTATTCACAATACTCATTTTCATTATACCATCTTGGTTTAGGTTGATTGGGGTCAAATGGCCGAGTGATTGGAAAAACCACTACACCTACTTGGACAAGTTTTTGAAATACCACTTCAATAGGCTCAGCTAGAGGAGTGAAATCTCTTGGAGTCCTGTTATTCGATTCGGGTGGTCATCCCTGGATTGAGACATTGTTGTGAGGTTTTTTGGATTGATTTGGATTGTCTCAATTATTGAATTGATGATTATTGGTGGTGGATTTTGGGGGAGCGGCCATGGTTTGGACTTGCTTTGCATTAGTTACACCATCATTGACCATGTTTTTGTTCTTGGACCAGAATTTTGGCTTGTCATTATGATAAGAGGAAGAACTTTGTGTCGACTTTTGGTAATGTTTCAAAGTTCCTTCCTCCAACAAGACATGTTCGAGGGCGAGGCCCTTATCGGTCAATTTTTGGAAGGATCTGATGCATTGGGATATTAAGGGTCTTGAAAGTTCAGGCACCAAGTTCTTTTAGAATAGTTCAATTTGATGTTGTTCTGGCATGTCCCACTAGAATTTATTGATAAGATGTCACCATCTTTGTAGGAAATTCACAAAGGTTTCTCCGGGCCTTTGTTTTGTATTACATAGGTCCATCATAGAAACATCATTACCCATGTTGTATGCATAGTGGGCCACAAATTTTTCTGCCAAGTCTAGAAAAGAGACAATGGAACCTCGTGGTAGAGATGAGAACCATGCCAAGGTGTCTCCCATGAGACTCTTGGGAAAGTCTACAAAGATAAAGGTCACTATAGGAGACTTCTTGGCATAAGATGTGGAATTCTCAAACATGATCGCGGGGGTCTCCTTTGCCTTCATACTTGGTGAATTTAGGAATCTCAAATCCTAGGGGATATGGTGCAACTGATATAGATGGGTCGTAAGGACAAGGGCAAAACTCTTCAAACGAGTAAGTTTTCCTTTTATTAGTCCTTTGTTTCATGTCCTTGATGATATTCTTCATGTCTTGAATTTCCTTGATGAGGTCTTGTTGTGGACTTTGATATTGATGAATTGTATTTGCCCCAAGAATTGGATGAACCAAAGAAGGTGCACCACCACCAATATATTGATATGATGAGGAGGTGGGAATGTGGGATGTGATGACCGATGTCATTGGCATTTGAGGGACAGTTGGTTATGGTCCACCAACTGTTGTGATGGGATTGAATATAGCCTGGATAAAATTTGTGACATTGTTGGGAGGAAGGGAAGTTTGTGGAATAGAAATTTGTGGTTGAATAGAAGGAGGTGGTATAGAAGTTTGCTGGAGAATGGATGAGATCGGATTTGATAGTGGTATGGATGGTAAGAAGGAAGAAGGTGGGATGGAGACCACGGTGGGAGGTACCATGGGTGGCATTGATTGAGGATGATTGATGGGGCTGCAATTGATTGAGTTTGAATAGTAGGTGTAGCAATTTGTGTGGGAGCAAGGTCTCCTTGTGGTTGTTGGGTGAGAGAAGATCTATTAAATTCAGGCGGAAGTTGAGCTCCATGTTCAATGAGAATTTTCAGAAGTGCAATAGGATTGTGTTTAATAAAATTTTCCATCATCTCTTGGTTATAAGAATCCGCTAGGAAAGTTTGCACTTCCAGACAAAGTTCATCTTGGTTAACCATGTCAAGATTTTGACTTTGATCTTGATTGCTAGGTTGCCCACTTTATGTATGATCTTGCATGGGATCTTCATATAGGATACCAATGTCTAGCATGCCATATTGTTGTTCAGCCATCTTTTTCTTTTGGGATTGAGTTGCGACCATACATGATATTTGTGATGAAAAGACTAAGGAAAAATGTGATGAAAGGACTTAAGAAATTTGTGATGAAAGGATTTAAGAAATTGGAGGATGAAAGGACTTAAGAAATTTGTGATGAAAGGATTTAAGAAATTTGAGGATGAAAAGACTTGAGAAATTTGTGATGAAAGGACTTAAGAAATTTGTGATGAAAGGACTTATGAAATTTGAGGATGATTGATGGAGGAGGTATAGTAGTGATGGTTTAGAAGAAATTTGAGGACTAAGTTGTCTTTGGTATGAACATGAAGGATTGATTCGAATGGCAAGTTGTATGAAAGGATACGACCACCCTGATTTGGATGATAGTTAGTGTATCAAAGGACAATCTTGAATGTTGATGGAGATGACAGACTATTAGCTTCTCTCTTAGGCTTATGAAAATAGAGTTTTGACACAATTTTGGACTTTGTGTGGGTAATGACTTGCACAATTGTTTGTGTCTTGACAAGTGTTTTTGCAAAGTGTTTGGGGATAGTGATGTGTTTTTAGTCTACTCTTGGCAAGTATGTATCAAACAAAGCAAACATAGTGATCAAATGCATATTATATCAAAGACACTCATGCTCATATACAACATTCTTAAGGCTGGCAAGGACAATAGTCATTGAATCCCAATTGGTTTCCCATCTACGCTTACCCAAAGTGGACACTTAGATGCTTGACCCCACTGGCTCCCCTCCACGACACTCACTTCTCGAGGCAGCCAAGCATCAATTCCCATGAAAACTCCTCATGGCGAACTTTGTGTCTCTACTAAGGGTCGTAAGAATATGGCCCGCTTCAGAGGTCCGACCTCCTGCACTAATGACTAGAAATTTTTTGGCCACTATGAACAAGGTGTTTAGTAAGTCTTCCCATTAGGAGCTACCCTTCGAAGTTGCGCAAGTGCAATTGAGGCCTATAGCCCAACAAAACACCAAGAACTTAGTAGTCACGCAAGCGTGATTGAGATCTCTAGGATCCTACTAAGCACCCAATGTGAGAGTGAACTCTCATATAGCCCCAACCATTAACCCTTTCATAGTCAATGGCCTATTTATTATAGTGAGTTGGGATCCCCAGGTCCGAGTGTACTCACTTGGGTCGTTCCCCTCTTACCTTCTCAAAGAGCAAGTTGGGAGGGCAGGCCCGCTAGAGGTAAACACACAATCAAACAAGAAAAGGTTGGAGGGTCTGGATTTCTGATCATCTAGTAAGACGAGAGAATACTTTCCTACTTTATGCTTTTCTTAAAGACACATAAGACAATGGTTCATTCCATTTTAATTAATATCTAGGTGCCTAATTTAAATAAATGCACAATATTTGGTTGAATCAGCTAGGCAACTTGCAAAACCACTTGATTAGTAGTTTGAAAAATGGAGTCTTCAAAAAGCGTCCTGCAAAACAACTTGATTAGTAGTTTGGAAAAATAGAGTCTTGAACAAGCGTCTTGCAAAACAACTTGATTAGTAGTTTGGAAAAATAGAGTCTTCAACAAGCGTCCTGCAAAAAACAACAAAATGACAAAAATATTAATTTTTTGATTTTTTGGGAATGAATAGAAAAACATGAATAAAAACTTTTTTACTAATGACATGTGAATTTGAAAAAAACTTTGATGGGTAAATGAGGTTTGACTAGGTTTTTGCCACTTTCAAAGGGATAGGCAAGAAAAAAAAATGGGGATTTTGGAGGAGAGATGAAGGAATGGGAAAATTTGTCCAAGAGGGACAAAGAAGCAAAAGTTGGAGATGGATAATATGAGAAAAATTTGGAGGTGATTGGATAAAAGGGGAAGGAGTTATGACAAACCCTAAAAATAGAGAAATATGGGATTTTGGGCTTCAAAAAGTGGATTTTTGGGATAAGGCCTTCAAGGAAGGAAATGTGGAAAATGGCAATGCGGAGAATCTGGTGAAGTTTGGAGGAAAATGGAGTCGAGATAAAGAAGATATGGCAAAAAAATAGATGTTTTTATTTTTATTTTTTTAACCTTAGATTTAACAGAGCAGACAGAAACCCTAAATTTAACAGAGCAGAAACCTTAAATTTAACAGAATAAAAAAAAATGTCAAAGGTCCGGATTTCTGATTGTCTAGATAGACAAGAGCATAATCTCCTACTTTCACACTTTGCTGCGGTCAAACATATTATATTTAAACATAGCAGATAACAAGGGAAAATAAAATAAAAATGTAGACTACAGTTAGCACCTAAAAATTTCAGACAGATTAATAGAGCAGACAGTAGCACTAAATAGATGGAAAAGTGTCAAAGGTCCAGATTTCTGATTGTCTAGATAGACAAGAGCATACTCTCCTATTTTCACACTTTCCTACGGTCAGAGCATACAGTCGCGCTAAAAAGAATAGAAAAGTGAAAGGTCTAGATTTCTGATTGTCTATATAGACAAGACCATACTCTCCTAGTTTCACACAAATTATAATTAAACAGAGCAGATAACAAAGCAAATAACAGATCGGATAATAGGAATTCAAATTCCCATAAAAATGCTCGCACTAATCGCAGAGCTATCGTGCTGAAACTGAAATAGAAACAGAAAAAGAACAATAACAAAAATGAAACAAAAACAGAAAAGAAGTTGTTGCGCAGAAATACAGAGACGCTATTCTAGAACTTGCAAATTTTTTTATTTTTTTTTTGCAGTCGCATTATTCTGGAACCTGCGTCTCACAACTCATAAAAACCTAAAAAAAAGCCATTAGTTCTTAGGGATGTGGGTCCCACCGAGCATGCCAAAATGAAGAGGGGAAAACAGATTTATAGGTCAAATGATCAAAACATAACGAAATAAACATCCAAAATGCTAAAATATCATTAAAAGACCATTTCACCTTGCTTATTTACCTTCTCCTTTGGATTGAGCTTAATGAAGTGAAGGCGCCCCTTGATGATGTTCCACTTGATGTGCTCCTTTGATTGCTGGATGTGGATGGCTCTCCAATGTTGTGCCCAAATGGAATGGATTTGAAAAATGATAAGAATGAGATGATTAAGTTGCCAAGATGATTTCTTGGGCTCAAAAGGGCAGCATAAACTTACAGGATTTCAAGATGTTTTGAATGAAGGGATGGAGCCCTATTTTATAGGAAGAGGAGAGGAAAATGGATGGCTAGGATGAATTCGAGATGAAGGGATAAGATTTACTTGTGAGCTCACACAAGGTCCAAGAGAGGGTGTGGAGACCAAGAAATATGTCTTAAAGGCATTTCGTATCTCCACACTCCACAAGATGCATTAGAGGAATTAAAAATTCTCCAAAAAAGGATATCATGGGGATTAGAGGAATAAAAAGGAATTAAAAATTCCTTGGGAGAGGGGATGCCTAGAGGAATGTGTGATTTCGAAAATCTTACATTCACCTAGGAAAAGAGCATTTAAAGCTAGTGTCTAGATGAAAAGGACAAAGAGTTGACTTTGTGGCTAATCATGTTGATTAACCATTAACGACTCATTAGGAGGGGGATTAGAAGAAATGTTAGGTGGGATTAATATTTATAAGAGAATTTGACTAAGAGAGAGAATGAGTGGAGGGAATAAAAAAAATTAGAAGAATAATGTTAAGTGAGTTTAGGGAGTTTATAGAAGAATGAATTGAGAAGATGATTTGTAGGAATCATGTAGGTTAACTAATTAATTGAAATTAATTAGATAAGAGGAAGATTTGTGAGGATTTAATTTTTTTAGAAGAACAAAGAAAGGGATTGATTTATTAAATCAATCAATCATATGCTATAGTGACAATATTAATTATATTTAATTAATATTGAGAGGAATTTGAATCAACATAATTAATTAATTAATCATGCGAGGAATTAAAAATAATTAAAATAATTATTTTTAAGTGTCTACACAACCCTTGGAAAATAAATAAATAAATAAATGAAAATAAAAATAAAATAATAGTTATATATAATTGTAAAGACCCTAAGGTGTTATGTTATTAAATTTTAGAGTGGGTATAAATAAAACAATGTAATTTAATAGATTCCTTCCATTAAAGGGGTAATTGTTTATATTGGAATGATTAAACCTATTAGAGGTGGTCTCTCTAGTTAATCCTTAAAGACTACCCCATATCGAGGGACATTGGCGAATTAACCTAGGGGTGGAATTTACCCTATTTGGTTAACATACGCTCATGATACCCCTCACTTTTAATTAATTTAATCTGGTTACCATTGTGATTAGTTAATCTATTTAATGCTTGTGTTTCATTTAGTGAAACATAGTGAAAAATATTATCTCAACTTTACATGATCACTTGATATTATGCCTTCTATAAAAAAAATCAAAATTTTTTGATGTGTTTTTGCCCAGAAGTTTGGGCATGACAAAGATCATTACATATATACATATTAAAATGATATTCCATGTCGCCTTTAGAGCAAAATAACATTAATCAATCCATAAATCATCCTGATAACGTGTAATGAACACGTTAACATAATACTGGTCCATAACCTAGATAGGCGCCAGACCTATTATGGGTCCATTGTACAAAAGAAACATCTCGAACTGGTTGAAACACAATCAAAGAACATCTTTAGCATCCTGAAAACTACACCAACACCACTTATGCATCCCTTCAAGAATTCTCAATAAAAGTTTTGCTGGTAGAACCTTAAACTTATGTCAGTAAGGGTTTACTAGAGTGTATGATAGCATCTGATTACCAAGTCAATACCATCTGACCAAGACATGCTCCATAAGCACATACCACATGTAATCAACCATACTCCATAGATCCAAACATGCCGAAAGTGTCCAACAGATAGTCTCTTCTACCAGTAACACTAGATCTTTTGCAAGTAACAAAAATCTGTCTGCCAGTAACCGACCATAATAGCTAGTGTTGACATGAATGAAAAAACATCAATGCAAAACATAATTAATTCCTCTAAAATGCCAACATGTCTATATGTGGTATGGTCTACAAATAGCCTGGTGATGTGGAAAGTAATGTTGGTTATAGTTGGTAATGAGTGAGTTGTTATTATGTTATCATGCAAGTATATGAAGGTTTTGATGGAAATAACTTTGATACCAATTGATGAAATAGGATAGACAACTCAAAGGGAAGTGGTGAATCATTTGTATCCAAAAACTTACACAACTTTAACATGTTCTCTGTTGGAAAAATGGTCTCTGCTCCCCTTGGGATTCTTGACAAGGGACTAAACACCTCCCGTGTGATTCATATCTCTATAATTTATATCGGGAGTTGGTAAATTGGTCTTTTCACAAAATGACAAGTTGAGCCAACAAATGGTATCAGAGCATTAGGTCACGGGTTTGCATCCCCTCAAGTAACACTGAGGGTGAGATTATTGGAAAAATGGTAAGAGATCCCTTGGGCATTCATGACAAGGGACTAACTGCCTCCCATGTGATCCATATCTTTGTAGTTTGTATCAAGTTTTGATAGATCAGTCTTTTGACACAATGACAAGATGAGCCAACATTCTTAGATCTTATAATTAAACATGAATGCATAAATAAGAAACACATCATAAACACACATAACACCAAGTTTTTTGACATGGAAATTCTGTTAGGAAAAAAACCACTATGGCAGTGAACCCATAAAAGATATACTTTATTAGAGATATTATAATGGGGAATGAACTTTCATTTGGGCACACTTCCTAGAGCTCACTTCTCAAAATAAAAAGGGCTATAACCCAAGGAAGGCTCACTACCTTCTAAATGTAGGTCCCGGGGACAACTGAGAGGGGGGGGCTGAATCAGTTGTCTAATAAATTCAAACCAAAATCTTATTAACCAACTTATTGCTTAATGTCAGTAAGACAGATAATTGTGCTGGTAGACAATGTTGACAGGAAATGTTGTACCGGTAAGAATTAATGCATGAAACATAAGCACAAAGTCAACCACAGCACATGACACAAATATTTGTATGTGGAAACCCTGTAAGGGGAAAAACCATGGTGGGAAACCTTACCAACAATCAAATGATACTACTGTAGATAGTAAGTGTACAAGAGGGGTTTGCACATGCAAAAAGGCCAATAGCCTAGAGCTCACTGCTCAAACACAAATGGGAGTCACACTGACTACAGTTGGATGGTTAAATCCAATGAGAATGTATTGCACAAAATAGAATCTTCATATGCTGGATTCAGTACTGGTGTAATGCTGATATGCTTTTACAAAAACCTAGCTTCACCTTCAAATGATGTCTTCATGTATACCTCTTCTTAATCTCACATATACCTTCTTATAATTCTTTTTTGCATTCCACACTTGATCTTACAAATAAGATCTTACATTTATACCATACCCTAAGACCAATTTTAGTAGGTCAGCTCTATAAGATATTACAATAAAACATTTTACAAATAATACAATATCCGATGCAATAACCGACTGAACATGTTGACTTAATGCATTTACAACAATAATAAATCATCTCCATAGCGTGCCATGCTGATCTGGAAAAGATAAACCTGTCGGTGTAACCCTAGATAACCTGGACCTATTTGCCGGTAAACTCAAATATGCAAATAAGAATATACCAATGATATTACTTCAAGGAAAAGTGTCCACATGATGTCTTCGACATTACCAAGTTTCTTCCATGTCATTGCATGTACCGGTGTACATTATATCCTGTCGGTTAACCATATACCAGTGGTTGTTGAACAGTTTACTAATTGCCGGTGAATGTTGCTGGATCTCCAAAGTAGGTGTATTTAGCAGGTGTTGACATCAATGACAAAACCATACCAAAATACCAACAATCTCCCCCTTTGGCATTGATGGCAACACAAGATGGAAAAACCATCAAAGTGCCAAAATAGAAATGCCAAGTACAAAAACCAATTCTCCCCCTGGGAGTAATATGTGTTTACCCAAAGATTTATTTTCAATATCAATCTCTCATACCAATCTCTCCTCAAAAAGATAATGCATTTTTCATATATCTCTCCCTAATGTTTTTCCATATATCTCTCCCCCTTTGACATCAAATGCCAAAGTCATAAAAAGGTCAAGTTCATACAAAATACCAATCAATTCAATATACCAACTACTCCCCCTAAGAAGTAGCTTTCTCATCAAATACCGGAATAAAAGATTTGTCCATTTAATTCTGTCAGTTGATGACAATCATCAACTGTCTAAGTATCTACCGGTGGAGGTAAGACTCCGAGCTGATCTCTAAGATACTCAAAAGTTTCCTTAGGCAAAGGTTTTGTAAAAATATCTACAAGTTGTTCTGTAGTATTCACATAAACCAGTTTTATTTCCTTTTCTTCAACTTTTTCCCTTAGAAAATTTAGTTTGATAGAAACATGTTTTGTTTTAGAATGTAATATTGGATTCTTAGATATATCAATTGCTACAGTGTTATCACAATATATAGTAATAGGTTCCTTGCATTTTACCTTTATGTCTTTCAACATTTGCTTAAGCCAAAGTACCTGTGTACAGTTTGTTGCTGCTACAACATATTCTGATTCTACTGTTGATAAATATGTACAACTCTATTTCTTACTTAACCAAGAAGCTAATCTCTTTCTAAGAAAGAATGCTCCTCCAATGGTGCTCTTTCTATCATCCACATCTCCTGCCCAATTTGCATCTGTGTATGCATATAGATCAAAATTTTCATCTTTAGGATACCATAATCCAAGATTTATTGTGCCTTGTAAGTACCGAAAAATCTTTTTTACTATTGATTCATGATTTTCCTTGGGATTACTCTGAAATCTAGAAACTATACATACTGCATTCATAATATCAGGTCTGGTTTGTGTCAAATATAGTAAACCTCCTATAATAGATTTGTATCTAGTTGGATTAATAGGTGTAGATTCATCCCTTTGAGATAATTTGTCATTTGTAGTCATAGGTGCGCTTACCAGTTTAGAGTTCTCCATCCCAAATTTCTTGAGTAGTTCTTTCAAGTACTTAGATTGACTCAAAAATATGCCTTTATTAGTCTGTAAAATCTGCAAATCTTAAAAAGAATTTTATTTCTCCAATCATAGACATTTCAAATTCATGCTGCATTTTAAGAGAAAATTCTTTGCATAATCCATCTTCTCCTCGAAAGATTATATCATCAACAAATACTTCCATAATCAAAATGTCATCATTAGTTACTTTGTAATATAAATTGTTATCTACATTTTCTTTAGTAAAACCAATTTTTAAGAGATACTAATCCAATCTTGCATACCAGGCTCTTGGAGCTTGTTTTAGTCCATACAAAGGTTTTCTTAATCTACAAACCATATCATTGTTATCTGTTAAAGAAAATCCATCAGGTTGTTCAGTATAAACTTCTTCTTCAAGATCTCCATTCAAAAATGCACATTTAATATCCATTTGATAAACTTTGTAATCCTTGTGAGCTGCAAAGGCTAAGAATAATCTAACTGCTTCAATTCTGGCTACCGATGCAAAGGTTTCATTGTAATCAACTCTTTCCTTCTGAGAATATCCCTTACACACTAGTCTTGCTTTATTCCTGACAACCTTACCATCTTCATTGAGTTTGTTTCTAAATACCCATTTGGTTCCAATTACATTTTTATTTTTAGGCTGGGGAACTAATGTCCAAGTATTATTTTTCTCAATTTGTCCTAATTCTTCTTCTATAGCTTTAATCCAAAATTTATCTTCACATGCCTCATTGATAGATAATGGTTCAATTTGAGAAATAAGACATACCTCTTCATTTGCCAATCTTCCTCTTGTCATGACTCCTTTAAAGTTGCTTCCAATTATCTAATCTTCAGAATGATTCAGTCTTACATACCAGGGTGTCTTAGTTTGTTGTTGTTCTTCAATTACTATGGTATCTTTTGATGATACCGGAGTAACTTAGTCATCATTCTATACCGATGGATTTACTGTTGGTTCATTTATCATAATTTCTATTTCCGGTTTAGAGTCTATATACCTTGAGGTTCCTCTGAATTGTTCATCAATCTTTACATTTGTACTCTCAACAATTTTCTGTAATCTTTTATTAAAACATCTATATGCTTTACTCTTAGATGAATAACCAAGAAATATTCCTTCATCACTTCTAGGATCAAACTTGCCAATATACTCATCTCTTCTAATATAACATTTACTTCCAAAAATTCTGAAATACTTAAGAGTAGGAGTATTACCAAACCATAGTTCATGAGGGGTCTTACCGGTTTCACCTTTGATGTGAACTTTGTTGAATGTATAAATAGCAGTGCTTACTGCCTCTCTCCAGTACACATGTGGTAGATTTGCTTCTGATAACATACTTCTTGCTGCATCCAAAATAGTTCTATTTTTCCTTTCAACAACTTCATTCTGTTGTGGTGTCTGAGGTGCTGATAACTGTCTTTTGATTCCATTCACTTCACAGAATGTATTAAAATCTCTAGATGTGAATTCTCCTCCTTGATCTGATCTTAAACATTTAATTTTCTTAACGGTTTCATTTTCAACCATTGCTTTGAATAGTTTGAACTTCCCAAGTGCTTCTAACTTTTCTCTGAGAAAAGTAACCCAACACATTCTACAATAATCATCAATAAATAGCATGAAATATCTATCACCTTATAAGCTTTTAGTTCTAGCTGGACCACATAAATCAGTGTGAATTAAATCAAGAGCATTATTGGATTTTTCTGGAATACTTTTGAAACTAGCTCTAACCTGTTTTCCAAATTGACATTCCTTGCACATTGTATTCTGAGGTTTCACAATTTTAGGTAGATCTCTAACTGCCTTAGAAGTACTGATTTTTACCATGCAATCAAAATTTAGATGACATAGTCTTTTATGCCATAGCCAACTTTCATCTATATGAGCAATTAAGCATGCCTTTTCATTGTTATTCAAATGAAAGATATTACCTCTAGTCTGATTACCGGTTGCAATTTCTAAACCAGTTCTATTCATGATTTTGCATTTTCCATTTTTAAATTGTAACTGAAAACCTTTCTCAACTAATTGACCAACACTTAAAAGATTATGTTTTAATCCTTCAACATAGTAAACATTGTTAGTGTTATGTTTACCATCAAGAGATATTGAACCCTTACCTTTGATTGAACAAGCTTTGTCATCTCTGAATCTTACTAAACCTCCATTGTATTCTTGAAAGTTCAAGAATTTCCCTTTCTCTCCAGTCATGTGATGTGAGCATCCTGAGTCAATAATCCATTCATCCTTTGATTCAAATTTAGCTGTTAGGGCTTGTTCTACTGGTGGAGCAATAGGTACTAGTTGATCTTCTGTTATAGCAACAAAGACCCATCCATTGTCTGCTAGATCCTCATCAGAATCATCAGTCACACCTTCATCAGCAATGTAACAGGATTTATCTTTGTTTTTCTTAAATCTGTATCTCTGATATTTAGGATTAGGTTTGTATGTCCTTCTAGCTTCTTCTCTTAGTCTAGCAAGTCTATCAGGGCATCTTGAAGAGATATGACCAATCTTATTGCAATTGAAACATTTAAAGGGTGCTTTACCTTCATACTTACTTCCAATTGGACCTTTTGGCATTTTTCTTGTAAATAGTGCTTCAAGTTCTTCAAGCTCTTCATTCTCCTTTCTGGTTTCTTCAAGTTCTCTTGCATAAAAGGCTCTTCAGTCTGATTTGTCAAAAGATGGAGCAGATGATGTTGATGCTTTGAAGGCCAAATCAGTTTTTATAGCAACAGGACCAAATTCCTCTATTTCAAAAGCTGAAAGTTTTCCAATCAATGTATCCCTAGTTACTGATGTATTAGGCATTGTTCTCAACTCATTAATAGCAGTAACCTTCATTTTATATGTCGGTGGCAAACCTCTTAAGATTTTTGAAACAATATCATCTTCACTCAAGGTTTTTCCACAACATTTGATACCTAAAACAATTTCATTTACTCTTTCCATAAAGGCAGAAATTTTTTCATCTTCTTCCATTTTCAGATGTTCATACCTGACTCGGAAGCTTTCAAGTTTTGCAATTTTGACTGTGGAATCCCCTTCACTCAGTGTTTCCAAATGATCCCAAATAGCTTTTTCAGTAGATCTATTTGATAATCCCATCATTTGTTGATCTGATAATGCGCTCAAAAGTGCTTCTCTTGCTTTGTAATCATTTTCTTCATCTTTACCTAGAGTAATAGGAGCAGAATGACCAGCTACAACAGCAGTATCACCATTCTTAGTAACTTCCCAGATGTCTTTACCAATGCAATTCAGATGTGTCTCCATTCTAATTTTCCATATTCCATAGTTGGTTCCATCAAGTTTAGGACTATCCTTCCTAAAATAATTAGTAGACATTGGATCTCCTCAAGTTGTTAAACTTTTGCAAAAAGAGGACTAAGCTCTGATACCAATTGTAGGTCCTGGGGACAACTGAGAGGGGGGGGGGGTGAATCAGTTGTCTAATAAATTCAAACCAAAATCTTATTAACCAACTTATTGCTTAATACCGTTAAGACAGTTAATTGTGTCAGTAAACAATGTTAACAGGAAATGTTGTACCGGTAAGAATTAATGCATGAAACATAAGCACAAAGTCAACCACAGCACATGACACAAATATTTGTATGTGGAAACCCTATAAGAGGAAAAACCATGGTGGGAAACCTTACCCCCAATCAGATGATACTACTGCAGATAGTAAGTGTACAAGAGGGGTCTGCACATGCAGAAAGGCCAATAGCCTAGAGCTCACTACTCAAACACAAATGGGAGTCACACTGACTACAGTTGGATGGTTAAATCCAATGAGAATGTATTGCACAAAATAGCATCTTAATATACTGGATTCAATACCGGTGTAATGTTGATATGCTTTTACAAAAACCTAGCTTCACCTTCAAATGATGTCTTTGTGTATACCTCTGCTTAATCTTGCATATACCTTCTTATAATTCTTTTTTCACATTCCACACTTGATCTTACAAATAAGATCTTACATTTATACCATACCCTAAGAACAATTTTAGTAGGTCAGCTCTACAAGATATTACAATAAAACATTTTACAAATAATACAATATCCGATGCAATAACTGATTGAACATGTCGGCTTAATGCATTTACAACAATAATAAATCATCTCCATAGCATGTCATGCTGATTTGGAAAAGATAAACCTGGCGGTGTAACCCTAGATAACCTGGACCTATTTGCTGGTAAAGGCAAATATGCAAATAAGAATATACCAATGATATTACTTCAAGGAAAAGTGTCCACATGATGTCTTCGACATTACCAAGTGTCTTCCATGTCATTGCTTGTACCGGTGTACATTATATCTTGCTGGTTAACCATATACCAATGATTGTTGAATAGTTTACTGATTGTCGGTGAATGTTGCTGGATCTCCAAAGTAGGTGTATTTAGCAGGTGTTGACATCAATGACAAAACCATACCAAAATACCAACACTAAACAATCATAGATTACTTCTAGAAATCATGAACTGAGAAATAACATCCTTAATGCTTGGTTACAGTTCTAGTTAAGCACAAAACAACCTTCATTTTATTCTTCACACTTCTTGTCTGCTTCTAAAAGACCAATACATTATTCACTCACATACTCACACTTGTCCACTCTTCATGCCTCACACAAGATTATTACCTTTATTTAGATATGACATCAACCTTGGAAAGATCAACAAGGTCAGCTCAACACTTACCACCTAATTATAGAAAATATAATCACACTCAATACAATATTGCATGCAAACCAATAAATTTCGGTCAAGACATAGCATGGACCTAAACAATCACCTTGAACATAAAACACCTCCAAGAATTATGCCTCGAACATCTGCAACATGCTACAAGCATCCCTTTTGCCAAGAACATAAAGAACACCAACATACCACAGAAAAACATCAATTACAAGCTCAATGATCAATGTGGACCGTCAACACAAAATTCACATGATCTAGAAACATCCAAAATCATCATGAATTACCATAGAAAAATCCAAACCAACACATATAACTAGAATTATCAACATCTTCATACTGAACCTCAGGAACACTAACACTAATGACTCTCAGCCTTTAAAAATAACTTGTGTTCCTCCAAACCATGAACCACTTCAATTGTGAATACACACCAAGGTCCCAAACATACCTCCAAATTTGCAGAACAAGGTATTACAATGCAGAGTAATGTAGATCAAAATATTGCAACATTCACACCACTAAACAACTTATATTATCATGGGCATATTTAAATTAACTTATATTAACAATGGGTGTTATTTGAAAATAAAGGGAGATCGAGATATAACTAAATAGGGATTCTTTCCAAATCAATTAAATGGTGTTTAACCCTTGGAAAAGAAATAAATAAATAAAGGAAAATAAAAATAAAATAATAGTTATATATAATTGTAAAGACCCTAAGGTGTTATGTTATTAAATTTTAGAGTGGGTATAAATAAAACCAAGTAATTTAATAGATTCCTTCTATTAAAAGTGTAATTGTTTATATTGGAATGATTAAACCTATTAGAGGTGGTCTCTTTAGTTAATCCTTAAGGACTACCCCATAATGAGGGACATTGGTGAATTAACCTAAGGGTGGAATTTACCCTATTTGGTTAATATACGCTCATGATACCCCTCGCTTTTAATTAATTTAATATGGTTACCATTGTGATTAGTTAATCTAGATAACGCTTGTGTTTCATTTAGTGAAACATAGTGGAAAATATTATCTCAACTTTACATGATCACTTGATATTATGCGTTCTATAACAAAAATAAAAATTTGTTGATGTGTTTTTGCCCAAAAGTTTGGGCATGACAAATATCATTACATATATCCATATTACAATGATATTCCATGACGCGTATAGACCAAAACAACATTAACCAATCCATAAATCATCCTCATAACGTGTAGAGAACACGTTAACATGATACCGGTCCATAACCTAGATAGGCACCGGACCTATTATGGGTCCATTGTGCCAAAGCAACATCTCAAACTAGTTGAAGCACAATCAAAGAACATCTTTAGCATCCTGAAAGCTACGCCAACACCACTTATGCATCCTTTCCAGAATTCTCAATAAAAGTTCTGCTGGTAGAACCTTATACTTATGTCAGTAAGGGTTTACTAGAGTGTATGATAGCATCCGATTACCAAGTCAATACCATCTGACCAAGAAATGCTCTAGAAGCACATACCACATGTAATCAACCATACTCCATAGATCCAAACATGTCGGAAGTGTCCAACAGATAGTCTCTTCTATCGGTAACACTGGATCTTCTACAAGTAACAGAAACCTGACTGCCAGTAACTGACCATAATAGCTACTGTTGACATCAATGAAAAACATGAATGCAAAAAATAATTAATTCCTCTAAAATGCCAATAGGTCTATATGTGGTATGGTCTACAAATAGCCTGGTGATGTGGAGCATAATGTTGGTTATAGTTGGTAATGAGTGAGTTGTTATTATGTTATCATGCAAGTATATGAAGGTTTTGATGGAAATAGCTTTGATACCAATTGATGAAATAGGATAGACAGCTTAGAGGGAGGTGGTGAATCATTTGTCTCCAAAAACTTACACAACTCGAACATGTTCTCTGTTGGCAAAATGGTATCTGCTCCCCTTGGGATTCTAGACAAGGAACTAACCGCCTCCTGTGTGATTCATATCTCTATAATTTATATCTAGAGTTGGTAAATTGGTCTTTTCACGCAATGACAAGTTAAGAAATCAAATGGTATAAGAGCATTGGGTCATAGGTTTGCATCCCCTCAAGTAACACTCAGGGTGAGATTATTGGAAAAATAGTAAGCGATCCCTTGGGCATTCAGGACAAGGGACTAACTGCCTCACATGTGATCCATATCTCTATAGTTTGTATCAGGCTTTGATAGATTGGTCTTTTGAGGTAGTGACAAGATGAGCCAACATTCTTAGATCTTATAATTAAACATGAATGCATAAATAAGAAACACATCATAAACACACGTAACACCAAGTTTTTTGACATGGAAACTCTGTTAGGGGAAAAACCACTATGGAAGTGAACCCACAAAAGATATACTTTATTAGAAGTATTATAATAGGGAATGAACTTGCATTTGGGCACACTTCCTAGAGCTCACTTCTCAAAATAAAAAGAGCTATAACCCAAGGAAGGCTCAATACCTTCTAAACAATTATAGATTACTTCTAGAAATCATGAACTGAGAAATAACATCCTTAATGCCTAGTTACAGTTCTAGTTAAGCACAAAATAGCCTTCATTTTATTCTTCGCACTTCTTGTCTTCTTCTAAAAGACCAATACATTATTCACTCACATTCTCACACTTGTCCACTCTTCATGCCTCACACAAGATTATTATATTTATTTAGATATGACATCGACCTTGGAAAGATCAACAAGGTCGGCTTAACACTTACCATCTAATTAAAGAAAATATAATCACACTCAATACAATATTGCATGCGAACCAATAAATTTTGGTCAAGACATAGCATGGACCTAAACAATCACCTTGAACATGAAACACCTCCAAGAATTATGCCTCGAACATCCGCAACATGCTACAAGCATCCCTTTTGCCAAGAACATAAAGAACACCAACATACCACAGAAAAACATCAATTACAAGATCAATGATCAATGCAGACCATCAACACAAAATTCACATGTTCTATAAAGATCCACAAGCATCATGAATTACCATAGAAAAATCCGAACCAACACATAGTACTAGAATCATCAACATCTTCATAATGAACCTCAGGAACACTAACACTAATGACTCTCAACCTTTAAAAATTACTTATGTTCCTCCAAACCATGAACCACTTCAATTGAGAATACACACCAAGGTCCCAAATATACCTCCAAATCTACAAAACAAGGTATTACAATGCAGAGTAATGTAAATCAAAATATTGCAACATTGACACCACTAAACAACATAAAAACTGATATAACACAGATACCCATAACTCAATCAAATCTTCATTTGGATCTCTGAGACTTGAACTAAATCAACTATATACATTCATCTAAAATCTCTTTAATATAAAAACTTTGATATTCACCATACTGACTATGATAAACAAATTAATTCACTCAACTTCACTGCATCGCAATCAGAGACAAAGAAATATGTTGGCATCAATGACAACACATCTCTCATATATCTCTCAAGCACATATTTGTAGCATTATTCCAACAATCTTCCCAAAATTTTAACATTCTCCCCTTTTGGCATTCATAGAAACATATGATATAAAAAATAATCAGTAACTCACATGACTTTCTCTATTTTTCACATGACTCTCTCTCCCCCTTTGCCATCAATGCTAAAGGCACATATTTGCAATCAAACTACAAGATTAATTACAAAACTGAATTAGACATCCAACTCACAAAATTGAATACTCCCCTTGAGTAGCCATCACCAACCATCAATCCAGATCACAAGATATGACTATGAAATGCACCAAACTGATGCATACCAAATGCATCTTATTTCTAATAAGGAGGGGAAATCACCCCTAACTTCCCTCTAGGACTCAAAAGTATCCTTAGGGAAAGGCTTTGTTAAAATATCTTTTATTTTCTCCTTAGTTGACACATACTCCAATCCAACTTCTGTCTCATTAACCTTTTCTCTCAAAAAGTGAAACTTGATGGATATATGTTTAGTCTATGAATGCAACACCAGATTCTTAGAAATGTTAATTACACTTGAATCGTCATAGTAGATAGAAGTAGGCTCATCATGCACTACTCTAATATATTTCAAAATTTGCTTCATCCACATTACCTAAGTACAATTGTTTGCAGTAGCAATATATTCTATCTTTGTAGTAGATAGAGACATAGAATTATTCTTTTCTTCTTAAGCATGAAACCAATCTTTTCCCAAGAAAAATGTGCGACCACTAGTACTCTTTTTGTTATCCACATCTCATGGCCACTCAGAAATAAAATCACTTAAAGTAAAATAATCATCTTTAGGATACCATAGACCAAAATCAACCATTCCTTTCAAATATCTAAAAATTTCTTTTGATAGCTACAACATAAGATTCTTAGAGATTAGCTTAAAACCTAGCAACAAAACAAATGACATTCATGATATCAAGTCTGTTCTGAGTCAAATAGAGAAATCCACCAATCATAGGTCTATATCTAGTCTGATTTTCCTAAGGGGAATCATCATATTTAGTCAACTTACAGTCGATCACTATAGGAGTATTAACTAGCTTTGAATCTTCCAAAACCAAACTTTTCCAGCAAATCTTTCACATAATTTGACTGAGATACAAAAATTCCTTTATCAAACTGAGTAATTTTCAAACCCAAAAATAATTTCATCTCTCCAATCATAGACATCTCAAACTCATTCTGCAAATCATTAGCAAACTTTTTACAAAGGATCTCATTTCCACCAAAAATAATATCATCAACAAAAACTTCAACAATTAGAATGTTATCATTATCAATCTTAAAGTATAGATTGATAACTCAATGATGAACAATAAGTACCAAACTGGTACTGAGAGGGGGGGATGAATCAGTATAGTCACAAGTTCTTCACTCTAAACCAGTTTGACTGCAAACACTGCTAATGTCTAATAGATAGTAACACTGGTCTAAAATAGAGTGCAATAGGTAAAGACAAGAATGACTATGACAAGCATTAACCAGTTAATCACTTAGCTTTCCACTCAACTTAATGCTACACTTCCATTTCACCTTTATGCATGAATAGGCAATCTATCATCAGAAATGAAATAACAGCTAGCTCGGCATGATTTACCATTAGACACAAATTACTTGAATCATCACAAGAAAAATACTACACATGACACACAGATTTTTCACTTGGAAACCCAACTAGGAAAAACCATGGTGGGAATGAATACCCACAAGCTGCTTTTTGAACTCTTTAGAAGTTTGCTCTATTAGGATCCTAGTCTGGTTAAAGACTATTACAACAGGTTCTCGTAGGAACCGATCCTGTTAGAGATCACCTAGTTAAGGGATGGCTAAATACCTGGTTAAGGGTTAAACCCTGTTAAAGGTTACCTTGCTAGAGGATTTCAAGAAATTAATGAGTTTGAGTTACCTTGTTAAAGGATTTACAGCAAGCTGATTAAAGCTACCCAGTTAAGGGACTTTTCAATTGTTGAAGTGGTTAAAGATCAACAGGTATTACAATGATCTGATAATAGCACTCAATGCCTAATGCAGATTTGCTTAAGTTCCTTCCTTGTGCACATACACTATGTAGGAATCAATCCTCTTATCTTGTCTGGTCTGGCAAGAATCATGTATCTCTACACTTAGATACACACACACACCATTTGCCAATAACCTTAGCATAAAGCACAACATCGACCTTATAGGAAACAAATAGGTCGATAGCATAAACCCTAAACCCTAAACATTTAGGTTAAATAATTCAGGCAGTTCAATCTTGGCCATTGAACACTTTGCATTTGAATACAATGGTCTTGAATAGATCTTGAGATATTCTCCATTGCTCGTTCTTCACTGCTTCATGGAAGATATAACCCATCACGCATTCTCCACCGTTTATAGGGACTTCACACATTCTTGAGGTAGATAGGATCAATATCCTTTATGCAATATCCTTTACGTGCACAAGGCTGACATGGCACCATGATCTGATCCTTATTACAATTTTAACTCATCACACTATGTCATAGGTTGAATCACACAAGCTTGGAACACTTCAACCGGAAACCCTTAAGCTAAGACTACCAACTGGTAGTCATACCATATTAAGTCTTCATAGAAAACATTTCATATGCCGGTTCACATTTCATCATATCGGTTCTCTTTGCCAACTATTTAGTCTTCAATATACCTATTCACTTATTTGCACATATACCGATTAACCACATTGTACCGGTTCACATTTCAACATAATGTCGGTTCACTCTCCAACATATTGATATCAATGACAACATAATATCATCATGTCAACATACTCTGCACAAATGCCAACAATCTCCCCCTTTGGCATTGATGGCAATATACAAAGATTTCTCTTTCTACATCATATCTTCTCCCCATTGTTGCGGATATCATCTCCGCTTCACATCTTCTCCCCCTTTGACAACAATGCCAAAGTGGAGGCACAAGCTTTCCTGATCCACTATGTTTCTCCCCCTGACGAGTAGCATCCTTCAACACATCAATCTGGAAAAATGTGGACACTGCAATACCTGACTAATGTGGAGTACATACTTTCAGTTCACCTCTTGAAGGGGCAACACCCCTAATTCACCTCTTAAATAGGTAAATGAAGCCTTTGGTAGAGGCTTGGTGAATATATCTGCTAACTGCTCCTTACTGAAAACATGTTCCAATACAACCTCCTTGTTCTGAACCTTTTCCCTCAAGAAATGATACTTGAGCTCAAAGTGCTTGGTTCTAGCATGCAAAAACAGGTTCTTCAAAATATTGATTGCACTTGTATTGTCACAAAATATGCTTACTGGTTCATATACAGGAACTTTGAAGCCATTCAATACATGATTCATCCAAATAGTCTGCGTACAGTTCATAAAGCCTGCAACATACTCCCCTTCTGTTGTAGACTGAGAGATACAACTCTACTTTTTACTCATCCATGAGACCAGTCTACCACTGAGAAAGAATGCACCACCAGTTGTGCTCTTCTGGTCATCTACATTACCAACCCAATCAGCATCTATGAATACTTTTAGGTTGAAATCATTATTGTATGGATACCATAACCCATAGTCAATAGTTCCCTTTAGATATCTAAGAATCCGCTTGATTGCTACCAAGTGGGATTCTCTAGGACTTTGTTGAAGCCTAGCAGTAATACCCACTGCATGTGCAATGTCTGGTCTGCTATGCACTACATAATGCAACTTACCAATTATTAATCGATAATCCTTCTCATTTACCACTGCTGAGTCATCTTCTTTTGATAGCTTACAACTGGTCACCATTGGTGTACCAACCGGTTTACTATCTTCCATGCCAAAGGTCTTCAACACCTCTTTGACATACTTGGACTGAGTAATAAAGATTCCATCTTTCATTTGTTGAATCTGCAGTCCAATGAAGAACTTAATCTCCCCTATGAGTGACATTTCAAACTCCTTTTTCATCTCATCAGCGAATTCATGACTCATCTTGTCATCACCTCAAAAGATTATGTCATCAACAAATACTTCATAGATCAAAATCTAATCTTGTTTTGATTTCAAGTAGATATTGCTATCTTCACTTGTTCTTTCAAATCCAATCTTCACAAGATGGGAGTATAATTGTTCATACCATGCTCTAGGTACCTGCTTTAATCCATACAAGGCTTTATGTAGCCTACACACCATGTCATTATCTTCTGATAGGGAAAAACCATCTGGTTGCTCTATATACACCTCCTCCTCAAGTATTCCATTTAGGAATGCAGATTTTACATCAAAGCTGCATATGCAAGAATCATATGAACTCCTTTAAATCTGGCTACTGGGGAAAAGGTTTCTCCATAGTCTTCTCCTTCTTCTTGAGCATATCCTTTACATACTAGTTTGGCTTTGTTCCTTACCACTGTGCCATCCTCAT
This sequence comes from Cryptomeria japonica, assembly GCF_030272615.1. Classification (NCBI taxonomy): domain Eukaryota; kingdom Viridiplantae; phylum Streptophyta; class Pinopsida; order Cupressales; family Cupressaceae; genus Cryptomeria; species Cryptomeria japonica. The sequence continues at coordinate 516,866,487 of NC_081410.1, read as the reverse complement.
TCAACTTGTTTTTGAAAACCCATTTGGTACCAATGACATTTTTATGCTCCGGTCTGGGCACCAAAGACCATGTACCATTCTTCTCTATCTGATCAAGTTCCCCCTCCATTGCCTTGATCCTGTCTTCATCTTTATGTGCCTCTTTGAATGATTTAGGCTCAAATTCAGAGATCATACAAGAATTTTCTCTAACCTTTCTTCTTGTAAGGATTCCTACATCCTTATCTCCTATGATCTATTTTGGATCATGATTCAGTTTGACATATCGAGGAATGCTCTTGACTGATTCCTCCTAGTTTTCTTCTTCATCCTCATCTTCATCATCATCAACATCTACCAGTGTGGGAACACTATTATTGATGCTTGGCTGATTAGAAACTAGTTCCCAAAAGGTTACTATCGGTTCATCTCTTACTTGCTTACTGTCGGTTTCCTCAGGTTTTCCAGACTTTTCATCAACTCTAACATTGATGCTTTCAACAATTCTCTGAGTCCTATTGTTGAAACATTTGAGAGCTTTTCTCTTGGTGGAATATCCTAGGAATATTCCTTTATCACATTTTGCATCAAACTTTCTCTGATGTTCACTCCTCTTGATATAACATTTGCTACCAAACATTCTAAAGTAGCTTACTACTGGTGTCTTACTAGTCCAATATTCATAAGGAGTTTTATCTTTTCCTTTCTTGATGAGTACCCGATTCATTATGTATATTGCAGTGCTTACCACTTCTCTCGAAAAGGTGTGAGCGAATTTTCCTTGGATGAACATAGTTCTAGTTGCTTCAACCATAGTCCGATTGTTTCTCTCTGCTAAGCCATTCTACTGTGGAGTCTGGGGGGTGGACATTTGCCTCTTGATGTCATTTTCTTCACAATATTTGTTGAATTCACCAGAAGTGAACTCTCCTCCTTGATCTGTTCTAAGGCATTTGATTCTTCTACCACTTTCCTTTTCTACCAATTCTCTGAAAGCTTTGAAGTTTCCAAAAGCTTCAGACTTATCTTTCAAGAATGTGACCCACATCATTCTTGAGCAATCATTAGTCAGAATCATGAAATACCTATCACCCTACACACTCCTAGTTTTCATAGGACCACACAAATCAGTATGCACAAGATCAAGTAAATTGTCTGCAGTGAAAGATTTACCTTTGAAAGTTGAGGAAGACATTTTCCCAAGTTGACATTCTCTGCACAAAGGATTTTCCAGTTTGCTCAGCACCGACAATCCTTTGACTATCTTGGTCTTACGGCCTTTACAATGTTATCAAAGTTTACATGGTAGAGTCTCCTATGCCATATCTAGCAATCATCAGATTTAGCCATAAGACATGTACTTACATTTGCATCCAGCTGAAATAAGTTACCTTTGGTCTTCATATCGGTGGCCGTCATTTCACCATTCTTTCCTTTTATTTTGCACACTCCATTTTTGAATTCTAGAATGAGTCCACTATCATTCAGCTAGGTAACACTCAATAGATTATGCCTGAGACCTTCCACCCAATAAACATTGTCAGCACTCTTCTTTCCATTCAGAGAGATGGACCCTCTTCCTTTAACCATACATGGTGCATCATTACCAAAACAAACCACATCACCATCATATTCTTCCAAAGATAGAAACTTTCTCTGGTCACCAATCATATAGTGAGAACAACCACTGTCAATAGTCCACTCATTGGAATTATCAAAGTGGGAGACAAGAGCCTTCTTGTCTGACACATCTTCCTTTACTGCAACAAACACAATGTCTTCATTCTCTTCATCTTCTGATTCCTCATCTGTGACACCTTCATCAACTGCAACAAAATAGTTTCTCTGGTTTCCTCCTTTGAATTTCTTGAACCTCTTTGGTTTATCCTTCTTGTCACCATTAGGATAGTTTATAGCAATATGTCCTATGCAGTTAAAAGAAAAGCATTTCAAAGGGATCTTACCTCTATACTTACCGATTCCTTTAGGAAGTTTCCTAGAAAGAAGAGCTTCAAATTCCATCAGGATCTCCTCATCATCCATTTCTCTGCTCTGTCTTGGTTCACCACTAGAGCTTGCTTTTTTTTCTTTTCTGGATGGTACAACAGAAGCTTTAGAAGTTTATTCAGTCTTTTGAACACTGCCATCAAAACTATTTAGCTCATAGGTTGTCAACTTTGCAATGATGGAGTCTAGGGATACCTTAGTCTTGTCTATTGATCTCAACTCCTAAATAGCAGCAACCCTTATGGCATAGACTGATAATAAGGATCTCAGAACTTTGCTTACCATAGTAGAATCTTCCATTTTACCACTTGCACTCTTGATATCTCCAACAAAATTTTTGATTCTTATTCCATACTATTGAATGGTCTCACCTTCAACCATCCACATGTCTTCAAATTTCCCTCTAAGGCTTTCTTCCTTAGCTTGTTTTACATTCTCATCACCACCATAGATACTTTCAAGAGTGTCCCATACTTTTTTGGGGTTATCTTTATCCTAGCATCAATAAACTCAATGTTAGATAAGCTACTGATTAGAGCTTCCATGACTTGCCCATTCTCCTATATTTCTCTCTTTTGATCATCGGTGAGAGTACCCATAGGAATAACAAAAGCATTCTCAACATAGCTCCAGGGTTGAGCAACCATGCTTTTGATGTAAATATTCATTCTATCCTTCCATATTTTTTAGTTATCTCTATTGAACTTTGGACCTTCCCTCTTCATCATTACACTAGGATCTTTCCTTCTAGCGGTTAAGCTTACAGCACAGAGGACTTGGAGGATGCTTTGATACCAATTAATAACTCAATAATGAACAATAAGTACCAAACCGGTACTGAGAGGGGGGGGTGAATCAATACAGTCACAAGTTTTTCACTCTGAACCAGTTTGACTGCAAACACTGCTAATGTCTAATAGACAATAACACTAGTCTAAAATAGAGTGCAACCGGTAAAGCCAAAAATGACTATGACAAGCATTAATCGGTAAATCACTTAGCTTTCCACTCAACTTAATGCTACACTTTCATTTCCCCTTTATGCATGAATAGGCAATCTATCATCGGAAATGAAATAACAACTAGCTCGATATGATTTACCATCAGACACAAATTACTTAAATCATCACAAGAAAAATACTACACATGATACACAGATTTTTCACGTGGAAACCCAACTGGGAAAAACCACGGTGGGAATGAATACCCACAAGCTGCTTTTTGAACTCTTTAGAAGTCTTCTCTTTTAGGAGCCTAGTTTGGTTAAAGACTGTTACAATAGGTTCTACTAGGAACCAATCTTGTTAGAGATCACCCAGTTAAGGGATGGCTAAATACCCGGTTAAGGGTTAAACCCTGTTAGAGGTTACCTTGCTAGAGGATTTCAAGAACTCAATGAGTTTGAATCACCCTGTTAAAGGATTTACAACAAGATGATTAAAGCTACCTGGTTAAGGGATTATCCAACTGTTGAAGTGGTTAAAGATCAACAGCTCTTAAAATGATCTGATAATAGCACTCAATGCCTAATGCAAATCCACTTAAGTTCCTTCCTTCTGCACACACGCTATGTAGGAATCAATCCTCTTATCTTATCTAGTCTGGAAAGAATCACATATCTCTACACTTAGATACACACACACCATTTGCCAACAACCTCAGCATAAAGCACAACATCGACCTTATAGGAAATAGATAGGTCGGTAGCATAAACCCTAAACCCTAAAAATTTAGGTTAAACAATTAAAGTAGTTCAATCTTGGCCATTGAACACTTTGCATTTGAATGCAATGGTCTTGAATAGATCTTGAAACATTCTCCATCACTCGTTCTTCACCGCTTCATGGAAGCTATAACCCATCACATGTTCTCCACCGTTTATAGGGACTTCGCACATTCTTGAGGTAGATAGGATCAATCTCCTTTATGCAAGATCCTTTACATGCACAAAGCTAACATGGCACCATGATTTGATCCTTATTACAATTTTAACTCATCACATGATGTCATGGGTTGAATCACACAAGCTTGGAACACTTCAACCGGAATCCCTTAAGCTAAGACTACCAACCAATAGTCATACCATATTAAGTCTTCATAGAAAACATTTCATATGTTGGTTCACATTTCATCATACTAGTTCTCTTTGCCAACTATTTAGTCTTCAATATACCCGTTCACTTCTTTGCACATATACCAGTTAACCACATTGTACCGGTTCACATTTCAACATATTGCCGATTCACTCTCCAGCATATTGACATCAATGACAACATAGTTTCATCATGTCAACATACTCTGCACAAATGCCAGCACAGATCACTATCAATAGTATCTTTGTTACATCATACCTTCACAAAGTACTTATCAAACCTAGCATATCCTTTACAAACAAGCCTTATTTTGTTTTGTACAACTTCACCTTGCTCATTCAGTTTGTTCCAAAAGACCCATTTGGTTTACAATTTTGTTCTTAGGTCTGGGAACAAGATCCCATGTATTATTCTTTTCAATCTACATCAATTCTTCTTCCATTTCTTTTATCCAATGTTTATCTTTACGTGCTTCATTCACATCCTTAGGTTCAATCTATGAAATCAAACAATAATCAACTTTATCTTCACCAAATCTTCTTCTTATTTGAATACTTTTATTTCTATCTCCTATGATCTGATTTTCAAAATGATTCAACCTTACATACCTGAGAGTTTTAGGATTTTCTTGAACTTCAACTTCTTGTGTTCTTTCTTAAACAACTACATGTGTTCCTTGTTCCAAAATGATATACACATGGTTTTGAGTTTAATCTTGCTTCCCTTTATCTGAGCTGTCATTTTGATCATCTAAATCATATCCAGAGGATCTGGGTTGTTTTTTCTTTCCTTCATCAACCTTTGCATTTGCACTCTCAACTATCTTTCTCAATCTCTTATTATAGCATAGGTAGCCCTTTCTTTTAGTAGAATTTTTGGTAAGAGACACTATAGGTTGTTGATACGTTGTCATTAATAGAAACATATATCAAAATTTGCATCTGTAGTTCATGTTTTCATCATTTCAGAAGAGTGAGTGAAGATTGATTGAGTCCGGTGAGGTCCGGTAAGGAAGTAGGATATCTGACATAATGATCAATGTTTTCATTGGCATATTTTGAGAAGGTTTTTGGATATTTAATATTATTGGCGTTATTGTAATTAAGTTTTCATTGATGTCAACTAGTTGGAAAAGGTCACTGGTAAGTAAGAAGTGGCGACCGATATTGGCAAGGTCACACATAAGTAAGAAGTGGTGACCAGGATAAGAAGAGTAAGACATATGAGTAAGAGGATAGTAGAAAGACTACCAGTACACATGAATTGTGTCATCCATCAATTAGCAAGCTTACCGGTAAGGCACAAATCGGGATGAAGGTTGGTTGTTTGTTTTTTATGAAGGCACAACACTCGGTGAGCAGAACAAAGAGGATGGCATGAAGACATACCAGGAGGTGAGATGAATCATCAAGAGGATATACTACCAGTAAAGAGGATATTTGTTGGTCATACTGGTAGTCAACCTTTCTCAACAAATAATGTCAAACTGATAGTGAAATCCAAGTAGAGGTGGATGTTGACAAGCATGACAATTGGATGCCAGGCTATGATATTGCACAGGTTGGTGGAGTGTGCATCAATGTAACAAATCAGGAAGCAAGTTGAATTTTATGAGGAACTCGCAAGTCATGGAGGATTCTAGAGGATTGTGGTTTGAGGAAGGCAAGCTAGAAAATGACCAAACCAATCCTTCAAGAAGATTTGATCTCCATACCCATTTGCTAAAGGAAACAACAAAGCCATTAATGGCGTATGATAGAGAAAAGCAAAAAGGCATTATGCAGACCTCCAGATTTAGAAAAGGCACATTGGTATTCAAAGCTTTTCTTGTGTTGATCGATGTCATGAATATCATATCTTGGAAAAGTGGATCGAATCAAATCTGACTAGGTTTGAATTGGAGAAGGCAAAACCTAGTACAACATTGTTTGAATGCATTTTTGGCAGGAATCCAAGATTATAAATATGTGAACTTGAGACAAAAAGGTATGATGCTTTATGTGAAGAGCAAGATTAAAGAGAGCTTGAGAAAAGAAACAGATCATCTTCCTTAAAATTTATTCTAAGAAAGTTGTTGAGTGAGATTAGGAGGAAAATAGGTGAGAGGGTTTAACCGACAAAGACAATGTACCAGTAATTTGTTGCAGGTTTAATAGTTAAGCTAACCGATGAGGTGTGATTGATAAAGAAGGAATCTAAGTGTGACATAGTGTGTTGTGAGGGTATGAGAGAGAGAGAGAAGAGAGGCCAAGAATTAGAGGGGGCAATCTGATAACCGATAGTGTGATATCTAGTGAAAAAGAGAAGACTACTAACCAACAGAAATCCATTTGATCAAGTGTTGCAAAATGTAGGGCCCCTCCCCAATCAAGCTCTGATTAACTTAGTTGAACATGGTTAACCCTATTAATAAATGTTATAATTCAATAGGATGGGCTATGTTAGATGTATAGATTGGTGTGAAAAGTAATTGAACCAAGTTATAGACTCATTTCACCTTGCGGTGTACATTCTAATGTGTTATGGATTTGAAATCTGATATAATCCACTAATTCGATAATCTTGATTTGACATATGTCAGCTGTATCTGAATTTACAGAACTTTATTATGATGTTAGAAATATGATGCATGTCTTATGAATGGTTGAAATTTATGAGGATTATGATAATGTCGTTAGGTGAATTGCTTTATGTGTATTGCATTGGATATATGGTAAATTGATTTGTATGATGGCAATTATATGCGGAGTGATTAAATTATATTCCTTTTTATATGTTACATTTATATGTGGTTATTTGGGAATTACTAATGTGTAATTGAGATGTGCAGGAAAATTATCCATGTGACCATGGAAACAATATGGAGAATCAAACCTAGGTCTATGTGCGATTGTGAAGCCAGGGGTTGTCTATCTGGAGAGACAACCCCTCATTTGTAAACCTATTTTAATTTATAAATGTTATGCTTGCATGAGTGTTCAATTTGGTAATTTGTTTAATTTATAAATTTCAATAGGGATAATTGCCATGTGTGTATTTGTGATGTGGAATTCTTTTTGTAGTGTCACTTGACACATCTATTGTATGTTGAGTTGGCATTGTCATGCCTCTTTTTGAGAATTTATTTTACCAATGTTATATTTCCAATTATCCTTGAAGGTCCCAGGTAAACCTAAGATAGTGAGCCATTAGGAGGGTCAACTCAGAGTTGACCTGTAGGTAAGCTTTGGGTGGACTTTCAAAGGGTTAAACCAACTCCTAGAGTCAGTTTAGGAGCATTTTTTGTGGGCCATATGGTGTACCTATGGATGAAGGCTAAATTTGGCCATGTGTCCACTCCCTCAGACTTGTTTAACCTCCCCAAAAAGTGATTTTTCCAAGTTGGACTAATTTTTTTTTTAGGAGAGCCTTCCTTGGTTAGATAACCTTCTTGGTATGTGTCATTCCTTTTCCCCATTCCATTTCCCTTTTTGAGGTTCCTTGGTTAGGGAGTGTGTAAGGATTTGGGAAGACAAACCAATGTGAGCTCTCACTCTATCCAAGAGGTTGGAAAGAGTGAGAGAAGCCTTCTTAGGCAAGGGATTGAGACTTAGGAAGTTAATCACCCACTCTCCATCTTTGAAGACGAGTTCTTGAAATTTTGGAAGTAGGTTTAGGATAGAATTTTTGGCTAAGTGTTGAAGGAAAGCAGTGTGGATTTTGGCGGCTCGTCTCCAAACTATCCCTTATAAACCCTTGGCAGATTCAAGGTTGGTTCAATCTCTTACTTTGTATGTTGAAACTTTGTATTTGAAAGATTGCTTGAATGTAGTTGTTTTCTTCCCTTGTGTTTTATTTGTGAAGATATATATGTGATCTTTCACTTGTTTTTGGTTATGAATTTACTTGTGTTCTGGGAGTATCCAAGGCCATCTCACCCTTGGGAGGGTAGAGTGGCCTTGGGGGTGGAAGGTTTTTTGAAAACCTTAGAGTGAGAGGCTCTCTTTGGGAGAGAGTGATCTCAAGGGTTTGTTTATGTGACCCTTGCTGCATAGTTTTTGTTTATGCACTTGGGGATCATAAGGGGAGATATTGTGGCTTGTATGCCTTTGGGGTCATAAGAATGTTGGCTCAAGTTGGACTTGTGATGTGTTCTTGGTTGCCATGAGATTGCTTGTGATCTACTATTTTGCAGTTTCTCCTCAAGGTACTTAGTCCACTTCCACCCATGTAAAAATCACATTATGTGATGATGTTTAGCCTTGGGATGGGAACATGTTTGTTGTGAGTTTTCCATGCTTTTTTTTGTATTGCTTGAGTTTAACCCATCTAGGTATTGGTTCTCCAAGCTCGGGGGTGGCTTCTAGTAAGCCTAGGTTGGGAGGTGAGCCCTCCATGGTCACAACCTTAAGATTTTGTATTGTAGATTTGCTTGAAAAAGAAGAAAAAGGAAAGCTAGAAGTTGCTATAATATTACTTATTTGAGTTGTAAAAGAATAATATATTTATTTATTTAAGTCCTCATTTATTAGAAATGAGAGGTTAAGTTGGGTATTTCACCTATTTGCAAAGTTGACATATTGTATTTAAAGTATTCTTTTAAGAAATGCATTATTTTATTATGTTGTTATTGCAAAATGAAATATATATTTATGGATTAACTTTTCTATAGTTTGAGTTAAAATCTATTGCTTTTATTTCTTGATAAAAAAGGGCATTCTATCTCTTTATGCTTATTGAAAATAATAGAAATAAATGAAGTAGAAAAGCATGAATGTTAGTAAGCTAGAAATAAACATTTAGTCCTAGTTATTTATTTATTTCCAAATACAAATATGCATAATAGATATTAGAAGAATAACAGTTTTGCATTTTTAACGTTTTTAAGAGATTTCTAAACTATATTAATGCTACTATAATTTATTTATTTCTGTAATTTGTTTCAAAATAAAATGCAGAAAACAAGGTAGATAAATTAATCTTTTTTTTATAGTTAACCATATAACAGTAAAAAAAAAAGAAGAAAAGAAATACACTCATTTAAATCGGTTAGTTTTAGAAAATCTGTTTTTATGTGATTAAAAAAAAATACAGATTTAGACATAGAAGAGAAATCTAGAAATTCAGATAGATTTAAAACAAAAAGAAAACCAGTTAGTTTTAAATCCCTTGTATAAAAAAAGGGGACAAATACATATTTAAATAATCTATACTTTAAAACTATTGGAAAGGAAATATTTAACTGCATGTTGCTGGTTTACTTCCTTGACAGTCAGTATTTTATGACATCCCTGCATATTGAAAAGTTAGAGAAACATTATATTCATTTAAATAAACATATAGAAACATACATATATACATATATACATATATACATATATATGTATATATATATATACATATATACATATATATGTATATATATATATACATATACATATATATATATCTATATATATATATGTATATATATGTATGTATATGTATATATGTGTATATATGTATACATACATATATATATACATATGTATATATATGTATGTATACATATATACACATATATACATATACAAATATATATATATATATATATATCTTTTTTTTTAATCCACAAGTGCTATCAAGATGGGGATATCGCCCTATATTTAAACGAAAGAAAAAGCTTACATATAGCCAAAATAGCCTTCCTTCTTTTCAAACCTATCTCTAATCTTGGTTACATTAACCTGAGGATCGTAGCCACCTGCAGGCCTATAGTTACCACCTTATCCACATTTTCTTTGGATATCCAACCGTACTCATGGAGCATCATTCTTCTGAAGGGCTCCATATCGGCATTCTTGACACCAACTCTGTACACCTCCCATGCCTCCACCATGAACTCCTCCTTTCTCATTTCTGAGGGCTTCGGTTGCAACATGAACTTCATCTTCAGGATCCAAACACTCCTTATCTGAGAGAAAAGCAAGGGGATTGAAGTACGACCCAAGGATGTTGGCCCATTCCTCTTCCACTTCCAGCACCGCTCCTCCTATGGTTTCAACATCTTCTTCCCGTACAAATCCCTCCAGCATCTCCATGCACACTTCCTTTGATGGTAATACGTCCACCAGCAGACACAGGATTATCTCATATATAAAACCATCACACCAATGCCTATCTTCGCTGAATGCATCCTCTAAGATCCCCTGAATCATAGTTTGACCATCGATATATATATCAAAAAATCGTTCGCATTGCTCTCCCAATGTCTCCTCTCGGCACATGCAACTTAATTCAAACCTGTGAACCATTTTGTTTGAGTATGATTTTCTTCAAGGCTACACTTCTATAATTGATGAATGGGTAGCTCTAGAGACTTCCCAGTCATTTGTTGTCTGTCAAAACCGAGGGGGAATCTGCCCTTTCTTGTGAACCTCCTGATAAGAGCATACCTTCTCTTATCCTTTACCGTCATTCCAATACTCATTCAGCCAATTCCAAACTTAGGGATATGAGCGGCGTCCTCTTGCAATCTCTGCAAGATTTCTCTGTTGACTGTATTTGCATTCGAAAAGACAGATGGTTGAACATTATTTATCCTGTGATTTGCTAAGAGATCCACAACTTGGTTGCCTTCTCGATATACATGCTGGATCTGAAAATCCTCTAGTTTATACAAATGGTCATAAATTCTTGGGATCCAGGAATTCAACCGCCAATTCAAAAAATGTTTGTTAATGATTCCATTAATGACCACTTTAGATAATCCATTATCTATAGCCCATTTGAGTCCTTCCTCAAGGGTGGCTATTTCTGCTATATTATTGGATACATATCCAGCTTGCCCATTTACAACCTCTAAAAATTCTCCTATCTCACCTCTAATGACCGCTCCATACCCTAACAAACCCGGGTTTCCTTTGCTAGCCCCATCAAAGTTCATTTTTTTCCATCCACATGGGGGGAGGGTTCCACTTCACCCTCTTACATTCTATAGACTTAGTTCCTTGGATATGGGTGCTGCGTTGTTTCAATTTCCACACCTGCTCCATATCCCTGTCCCATTTTGAGTAGTATTTGTATTTGCTGCCACATATCTTACCATTTATTGTTTCTTCAATGGCCCCTTGAATTTTGATGATAAGAGTGTTGAGCTCCATCTCTTTTTCCCTAAATATCCTTTTGTTTCTCTCCTTCCACATATGCCATACTAATAAAGAAGGAGACACTATCCACATACTACCCCATTTGGAGGATCTACCTCTTGTTGGCTAGGCTTGGATAAATTCTTTTAATGAATCGTTATGTGCCATATAATTTTGAAGTTGTTCCTATAACCAATACCAACATTTCCTAGCAAATTTACATTTGAATAATAGGTGATTTACTGATTCTTCTGCCATTTTGCAGAGACAACATCTGATGGGCCCCTGGATACCAATTATCTTCAATCTATCACTTGTAAGTATTTTCCCATGCAGAGCAATCCAAAGAAATGTCCCCGCTTTGGGTAACACCCACTTATCCCAACAAAGGGCCGCCGGCCATTCCCCTTCTATTTGCCGCCTTCTTTGTAATTCATATCCCAAATTGACCTTATAACTTCCTGATTTTGAAGCATTCCACATAAGTGTGTCTTTTTTAGATGTCAGGTGAACAATTCTGTTTTGAAGAATTTCCTTTACCTTCACACTGTTATCACTCTGACCATTATCAAACGACTTCCATTTAATTGGGAATTTTGGACGACACCCTTCTTGAATATAGTCCATGACCTGATCACCCATAGTAGCTTCCATCTCATTTATCCATTCTACATCCCCAATTTCCTCTATTAGTGCCTTATCACCATTCCACGAATCCCTCCAGAATTTAGCCTTACAACCATCTCCTATTTTCCAGGTCAGATGATCTGTAATGATTCTCCTACTATCCCAAATGAATTTCCAGATTGGTGAACCCCCAATAGAATTCGCCATTGTGAAGATTCTTTCTGGCTCATTCATATCCAGATATTTAAAGGACATCAACTTGCACCACCCTTTTTCGGGACTACTATACATCTTCTAGGCCAGCTTTGCTCCCAGTGCCAAATTCTGCAAATCCATCTTCCTAATACCCGCTCCTCCTTTTGATTTGAGCATACATACAGTTTCCCAATTAATTAGCAGAATCTTTTTTCCATCCTTTGCCCCTGCCCATATGAACCTTTTTAGTAGGCCATCTAATGTTGGCAATGCCTGATGCGGAGCTTTGTAACATGACAAATAATAGATCGGGATGGCTGAGAGCACTAATTTAATCATCTGTATTCTCCCAGCCTGCGAGAGCCATTTGTTCTTCCATTGGATTGTTTTGGCTCTACATTTATTTATTACTTCTTCCCATAGCTTATAGTCTACTTTGCCTACAAATAAGGGAACTCTGAGGTATTGAATCGGGAAAGAACCTTGAATGAATTGCAGAATTCTAAGAATTTTCTCTTGAGTCTTCTTGCTGGAATTTATAAAGTATATGTGTGACTTCTGTTTGTTCATACTTTGCCCTGAGTCTTTTTCGTATTCTTCCAATACACTACCAGTAATTATAGCTTCTTTTTCTGATGCACAACCAAAAAGAATGGTGTCGTCTGCGAATTGGGCATGGGACACCGGCCTCAATCTTTCATCGACTGTGAATCCTTTCCATAGACCTAGCTCCACTTTGTTATTGATCTTCTTTCCTAATACTTCTGCCATCAGAACAAATAGGAATGGTGACAAAGGATCTCCTTGTTGTAGCCCATTAGAAGCATTGAAGAAACCACATGCAGAGCCATTAACCAGAATAGAGAAAGAAATAGTTGAAATACATTGAACTATACATCTAATCCATTTGTTATCAAAGCCGAACTTCTTCAATACCTCTATTAAGAAACTCCATTTGACCTGATCATAGGCCTTGGAAACATCAAGTTTTATGACCATACCTTGAAATTTGGACGTCTGCATCGAATGGATGGTTTCAGCTACCATGATGATGCTATCCATAATCTCACGCCCCAGAATGAATCCATGTTGCTCAGGTGATATAATATTTTTGAGAATATGTTTAAGCCTGTTAGTCATTGCCTTTGATATGATTTTATATATAGAATTGCAAAGGGAAATTGGTCTGAAATCCATGATTGATATGCAATCTTGTTTCTTTGGGATTAGCGCTATGTTTGTGTGATTAATCTCTTTGATGAATTTTCCTTGTTTTCTAAAATATTCCACAAGTCTGAGAATATCATTCCCCATGAATTCCCAGCATCTCTGATAAAAATCCATTGTGAACCCATCTAGTCCGGGCACTTTGTTAGGATGTTGATCAAAAACTGCTTTTCTAACTTCATCAATCATAAAGGGACAACATAAGAATTGGTTATCAGCCTCTGTAATCACTTTTGGAATGATATCCGTGAGCGACTGGGACTCCAGTTATTGATCTATTGCATTTCCCAATAGATTTTTGAAAAAGCTAATTGTCGTCTCCTCTATGGCTTCAGGTGAAGAATCCACCTTACCTTCTAAATCAGATATACTAGATATTTTGTTTTTGGACCTGAAGGCTTTGGATAAGGCATGAAAGAATTTAGTGTTAGCATCTCCTTCTTTAATCCAAAGCTCCCTAGATTTATCACACCAATAGACCTCTTCTCTGTGAAGGATTTCAACCAGTTCCTGTTTAAGGGATACTTCTCTGAGATACACATCATTTGTCATCCCTACTGAGATAGTAATCATATTTAACTGGTTAAGTTCCTCCTCTATCCTATTTCTTTCGGCAAAGATATTCTTAAAAGATTCTTTGTTCCAAGTTTTGATCTTTTCCTTTAAAAATTTTAACCTTTTACCAAAACAAAAGCTCAGTGAACCCCCAAAATATTTTGCTATCTGCCCACCACTTCTTTAGAAGAGTTATGAACTCTGGGTCTCTCCACCACATGCTAAGGAATCTGAAGCTACTTCTACCTTTGCGAGCCACTTCACTCAATATTATTTCTACTAGGAAATGATCTGAAAGAGATATTGGAAGAATTATCGCCTCAATCTGATAGACCGACTCCAACCAGGCTTCACCAATAAAATGTCTATCCAACCTTTCCAAGATGTGAGCAAAATTGGCTCTTCTATTCATCCAAGTAAAGGAGCCATTCTTGGGTAGTACATCCATCAAATGATTATCCGATACAAGCTCTCTAAAATCTTTCATAATCTTATTTGACATTCACAATCCTCCTTTTTTTTCATCCAGGTCAAGTAAGGCATTGAAATCACCAACCACTACAACCTTCTTATTATTAATTTCCTTTATTTTGTTTGTGAGGATTTGCCAAGTCTCCTGTTTTTCTGCTGTTTTAATTGAACCATATACAAATATACAAATAATATATATATTTGTATATATATTATTTCTTCTATTTGCAAGCTAAGTAAAAGGAAAAAAAAAAGAGAAACGAAATGTATATCTATTTATATGCTATCATTATTTTATTATTTCTTGCATAAAAAGAAAGAGTAATATAACCCTATATATTCTTTTGAGGGCATTATATATATATATATATATTTTAAACATTTATATATATTTTATGTTTTTTTTAAGCAATTATATTTTTCTTTAAAAAAAATATTAAATAAAGAAAAGAAAAAAAAAAAGTAACCAAGGGGAGACTCAGCCCCACTGTGGATAACCATAGTGGGTGGCTACTGCCACTGTCGATAGCCACAGTGGGTGACATCGAGCCTGCCACTGTGGGTATCCATAGTGGGTGGCACGCAGACCACCACTATGTGTATCCACAGTGGGCGGTGCCGAGGCCACCGTTGTGGATAACCACAATGAGCGGCATGAGGCCGCCACTGCGGGTACCCTCAGTGGTGCACGTCGGCCTCCTCTATGCTACGGCAAGCCAGCCTCCCCTCGTCCCCCACCATGGGTACCTCCATCAGCCTCCGCTGTCGTTTAACCTTGTGCCTCCTCCGAGCCCTCCCGCCTACACACACACAATTTGCGTACAAGGAAAAATATATTAGAAAAGAAAATATGCCCTAACCCAATTTCGGGTTAGGGTTAGTTATTGAAAAGTATGAGATAAGGGATAAGTGTTAAAGAAAACAAACCCTAATTAAGGTTTTAAAAAGGTATAAATTATAAAATAATGAGAAAAGATGAAATAGAATTATTCATTTAACTTAAGTTATTATTTAGTTTAGTAGGCTAGTTGGAAATTTAATGGATAATGTAATGAATTATTTTATATTTGGGTAAATGTTTTTAGTGAAAAGTTTAATTAGTATGGAGATTAAAAGGGTTTATACTCTTTTTGAGTAGTTTTATTAAAAGGGTTTATTGATGGAAATTTTTATTAAGTTTAGTGATTTAACTTTAAACCTAGAGGTAAGGTATATCTTGAATATTAAATATTTATAATAATGTTTGGAGGATGAACATATTACAACTTGATTTAAGTTGTATAGATATTTTTTAGAAAATTTAACGGTATTTATAATTAAATGGAAGAATTTAATATAGGTTATTAAAAGTTTATTTGAAAGAGGATATTGTAGTGGAATTATATATTTCTAAAATAAGTCAATGATCTTGATCTTGCGAACTTATTTAACCCAGATGGAACCTTATATTAAATAAAGCAATTAATATTTTAACGTTTGGCACACCAAATTTTAATCGCTCAATTAATTAATATTATTCCGTTAAAATCATATTAATAATTAATTAATAGATGCAAGATTTAATCCAGTTAAAGGAAGGATGTAATAGCAATGATGGAGGAAACTTGTTATTAGATAAATAATTGATATTGAATCTTAATAATTAATTAATAGATGCAAGATTTAATCCAGTTAAAGGAAGGATGTAATAGCAATGATGGAGGAAACTTGTTATTAGATAAATAATTGATATTGAATCAAGTAATTATATAATGTCTATTTAGTAGAAGTTGATCTAATTAAGTATTATTATTCACAACTGAAATGAAAGGGACATTTCAGTGAATTTATTATTGTCCTTATAAAATTTATTTATTCTGCTTAAAAATAGGAGTTATCATAATTGTTATGTAAGTAATATTCTAATTCTATCGTCTAGGAGTTCTATTGAAACCTAAGGCTTCTAATTAAATTTTATTTCATCACTCACTAAGAAACCCATTTTAATATTAATTAAGGTTTTGTTGGAACAACTTATTAAGTTGTCATGGTTATTTAAGCATAGGATGCATATAATTAAGTGTTCAAAAAAAATTGTTAATTGTGTTTTTGCCCAAAAGTTTGGGCATGACATTTTGGTATCAGAGCCCTAGGTTCATACACTGGTGAACATGGGCTACATTCATAACTTAGTTGAACTGAACTATGGCTTTGAAGAATAACACCTAGGTGGAAACTTGTGAAATAACAAAGTGAAAATTCTTTTAAACCAACATATCAACATATATCAATTCAAGGGGTTCCAAGGGTCACTAAAAGCCTTGAAATTTAAAACTTATTAGTCATAATGATTATGGCATAATAAGACCCCAAAGGCTACGAAAAATTTAAAATTATAAATATTTTCGGTGTTTAATAATGTAAATTAGATCCTTAGTGCTTATGAGGTTACAATTCAATTGGAACTTAAACGCATTAATTGCCCTAATCAAATCGAGTATGAGGAGTTAATTCTGCAATAAAATACCTCTGATGGTAACTAAGAGAATACCATCTATCAAGGTATGTTATTGACATGGAAAGTCAAGAAAGATAGTTAGGCATGAGATGAAGGCACTATAAACAAGATAATTAAGATAGAGACAGTCCAAGTTAACCTTTTAAGCTATACACAAATTTTAGTGGTTTGAGAACCAGGACCGCCATTTGAGGCACCAATGAAGAAAAGATAAGAAGTACTCTTGCGAATCTCAGAAAGAAGCATTAACCTATCCTAATGAATAGGTACCTTAAGAGTGTGGTCATGCTAGGTTTCTTATTAAGGACATTTGTTAGACAATTCTCATAGCAATGCAAAAAAGCTAGTGTTGGATAACCTGGAAGATAAGGACTAAAATGGTGAATGGCAATCTCCTTGATAAGTGAATCCTAGTAAAACTATAGATGTATTAAAATAAGAAGAAAGGAGACATGAAATTAGTGGTTTAAAACATGTAATTGCAATAAACCCTAAGTTCTTTTGTAGTTATATTATTGGGGAAACAAAAAAGTAAAGCCACCACTAGCTCCCTTATGGGAAGATAGTCTTGAAAGGACTAAGTAAAATGGTGAAAAGAGTAGAGAGAATTTGGTAATAATGAAAAATCCCTATTGAAATACATGGAGTGTAGAAGAATCATGGTCTTATAATCTAGGAATTATTAACTTATATCCATTCAGAACCTAAGGAGAAAAGTGCAACCCAATCATGGCTAGTCGCTAGATACAAGACAATATGGAACACAATTTAAAATGCTTGGTACAACCGAAGTAGGTTTGTAAAGTATAGCACTCAAGTGTGAGAGTATACAAAACATTAAGTATGGATGAAACAACATGCAGTTGGAAAGGGGCTTATGGAAAGATAGTATAGCAGTGTTGTAATACCAAAGTTTTAATGAAATTAGTTGGCAGAATAAAAAATGTTTATTGAGAACATTGATAAGGAGTCGAATTATGTGGTTAGATAAGAGAGAACTTGGAAATTATGGGAGTCTTAAGACATTGGTAATTATTGGACACCTTTATGTTATACTATAATTGGGTAACTAGATATTATGATGATAAGGTGGTATATTTTGATTGAGGAGAATCGTAAGTTGTAATATGTCAGAATTGGCTAGTAAGTAAATATAAATAAGTAATATGGAAAGAGATAACTTCCTTTTTAACAAATTTTATTTAAAAGGGTGGGTGTTGGTCACTTCTTGAGTGCACACCCCCATGATTTCATAGTTGCATAAGTGAAGTAGGAGAGAATAAGTCAACTCTTCGAGTTATTTGAAATATGCCAGGAAATGTGTGGGTAGAAATTGTTGTCAACCATTGTTGATTTGACTTGACAATTATTCCACCCCAAATGGTTCTTAACCATAAGTATTAGTAGTTTGGCAACATTCTCCTACTTAGCAAGAACAAATGGATGATTAGAGGTAATAATTCAAGGAGCTAGCAAAGGTACTAAGAAAACAAATGAGGTACCTAGTAATATTATATGATTACATTATACAAATCTTAAGTGTTTCTAAGTATACAAGTGACAATTTTGTACCGAACTATCAACCGCATGTGTAAGTAAGACATGAAAGTGTTGATGCATAAGTTACCATGTAACAATGAGCCAAGGTTTAGCATATTAAGATAATTAATGGAAGTCCAAGAAGAATGGACAGTGAATGGTAGAGTTAGTGCAATCACCTGTTAGATTTTAATTGTGGATGTTAATAACCCTAAATGGATAGCAAATTATATCGAAAAGTGTTGCTTGTAATAGAAATCATGTGAAGGTTAATATGGAACATGATCTATAAAATAATTGCGATCTCTTGTGTATAAGATTTTATTTTGTAAATTAATAAAGTATTATAAATAATCTAAGAACCTTAATATTCTAATAATCACTTCCTAACACACTCAGGATGTGTGATCTTGGGTGATGTGTTGCGGTTACTCCCTATAGTATGGCTAGTATGGTCATCTTGTTTTGAGTTTTGATTCATCAGTGTTTTTGACTTTCTTTGAATAGAATATTGTCACCTAGGGGCTAGTACTTTCTTTAATATTTTTTTTTGTGATGAAAGGACCACTAAATTTATGTTTCTTTTATTGGAGCTATGGCACTTGTCGTGTTTCTAGTTTTAATATCTTTCAATTGCTGGCATTTTTCTTCTTTTTATTGGACTTGGCAAATGTAACTTTTATTTTTTGATCTTTTAAAGTGTCAAGTGGTCATTTTGATGGTTGATATAGCTAGCCGTAGTGATATGATTTGTGTAATGTCTATCATGTTCATTAAACCATTGATAGTGTGTCAAGGGAGAATATCACAAGGAGTGAAATTAGGCACAAAGAACTAACAAAGAATGTTATATCAAATTAAGATAAAGGAAGGAATATCCTCCTAGATAAAATTATTTTCGAGTAATCTAAGCGAGAAAATTTATAACAAAAAAAAAATGATCTAGACATAATGAATTGTGAAAGTGATGTGTTGGATTTTGCCAAGATCAAGAGGTCAATGAAATGTACAAGATAGAGACATAATATGGGACAAGAATAAACTGTATTCTCATCAATAGAAAATGATCAACAAATTGTTGTTTTGTTGTTACATACAATGTAGATGAGCCTGCTTATATAGGCAAGGCTAGGGATATGTATGAGCACACAAATATGACATGTGGCTCAATAAGAAACAAGGGTAGGTAGGAAATAGGTGTGGGTAGGTAGGAGAAATAATATAATATTCCACATGAGGTGGATCACCCACTGAAGGTGGAATTATCACTCCACAATAAGTGGATATGATAGTGTAATAACAAGATCAACACCATAAGAGGTGGAATTTCTCCTACACACACTATCCCAATGTGGCACAAACACCCAAGTGTCTCATATCCAAACTACTATGAAATGCATTATCCTAAGTAAACTTAAGTAAGTGTAATAATATCCATGATGAATAATTATTTACACCAACACCCCCCCTTAAATGCAACTTAGGGGAATGCACTTAAGTCTACAATGCAACTAAGCAATGCAAGATGGGTCCCAGCTATGAGGCCATGTTAGGTACCCATGAACAAATGCAAATGCATGCAAACCAATGCAATGAAATCTCTCACAAAGTGGGGAAAGAGAGAAAAACCCAATGGGAAAAAACCCTCCCCCAAAAGAGAGATGAAAGCTATACAAGAGAACTCTCAAAGAAGTATGTGAGGAATAAAACCCCATGTGAGGAAAAAGTCCCCCCCATATGAGAGAAGAAGAGAAGTCAAACTGTGATCCTCCCTCAATGAAGAATCTGCACCAATGATAGAAGCTTGATGTATGAAGAAACTACTCCATGAACGTCGAACAACATTCCTCCCCTTAGGAAGAAACAAAACCAAAGGTGTATCCATGAAGTCTCCCCAATCATGAAGGGAAGATGTATGAAGAAAACTCATGATGAAAGGAATCTCTGAAAACTGCTCAAGTGTCCCCATGTCGATGCTAAAAGATACCTCCTCCAAAGGTGGTGAACTGCTCCACACTGCTGAAAAAGGCACTCCAAGATCTAGTGGAGATGGATGTAGAACAATGTCCAAAGACTCATGTGTCTCCTCAAAGAATAAAGAGACCTCCTCCAACTGTTGTACATAAGTATCCACAATCATGTCAACCTCAAAAGAATGATCATGTAGAGAATGAACAAGAGGGTCAGAGTGTGCCCTCGCAACAATTGAAGAAGGATCATCTTCATCAAAGAGAAGATGAATGTCATCAATGATGTCTCCCAAATCTGCAATGTAGGATTCCACAAACAAACCTGCAATATCTATCATGTAATCATCCCATGAATCTGAAGCTGGAAGACAATGTATATCCTGCTGCACTAAATCACATGAAGGCAAAACTGTCGCACTATCTGCATCATCAGGTGCAATAGGTGATGTGATATCAATAGGAGGAGATGAAATACAAGACTCAAGAACGGGGTTACATGTGAGAATCCCCATGTTCAAGTGTCCAAAGTTCTCCTCAAAATCTGAATCATCACAATAAGTGTGATCATCATGTGTAGAATCATCAAATGTGAAATCATCATCATCAACAAAATCTGAAAAGGAGTATAACCGAGATGCATGATCAACCACCCCAGTTGCAATGATAGCTCTAGTCTCCATGTCTCTAATAAAAACTGAGTCAGCTGTGAACTCCACAACTCTCTTAGTTGCACCATGTGTGATTTGATAGATAGAAAGGAGATTGTTTCTCAAGTGGGGTACACACAACACATCATTGAAGGAGTTATCCCCAATGTCAATAGATCCTTTCCCAATCACATCCATGTATGTATGATTGCCCATCAAAATCTGAGGCATGGTGCAAGGCTCAAATGTAGAGAACATAGACTGTGAAGATGCCATATGATGAGAAGCCCCTGAATCGAGAAGCCATCTCTCTGAAGTATGATTTGTTGTAGCACATAGAGCTTTTCCTTTTCTTGTTCCAAAAGAGTGAGTTTTTCCACTTGTAGAAGCCATGAATGCTTGCCCTTTTCCTTTTGAATGTGAGGAAGTGGAAGTTGATGAATCATCCTTCTTGTAGACTTTAGGCAAATCAATGTTATGCTTTTTGATGATATGTGTGAGTTCATCAATCTTCTTAGTATGGCAACGATGTTCCTCATGACCAATCTTTTTACAATAAGCACAAGTAGGTCTCTCTCTCTTTGGTGAATTATCTTTCTTGGAAGAAGATGAATCTCCTTGTTGTGGAGAAGATGATGCTTTTTCTTTAGGCTTTGATTGCCATTTCTTCTTGTTTGAGTTGTCCTTTCCTTGATTTCCTTTGTTTCCTTGATTTGCCACTAATGCTTGAGACTTAGAAGAAGCCTTAAGAATGCCCATGCTTATCAACTTAGTTTGTTCCATCATCAACATTTCATTGAAAGCATCAAATGTAGGCATTTTGTAGCTTGAACCCATTGTCATCCTATGAGTTTGGAAACTAGAAACAAATGCTGCATATTCTTGTGGAAGCTTGCCTATCAAGTTGAATATCAATTGAGTATCCTTCTTATCAATGCCACAATCTTTGAGTTGTGCCCTCAACTCATTTGCCTTAGTGACATAATCTTGTATAGTATCAAAGTTCTTGGGATCTAACATGGTGAGATCACTATCAATTTGATATCCCCTAATCTCATCAATTTGACCATACAAGTCTTGAAATTTTTGCCAAGCATCCTTGATTAGAGTACATTTCTCAATATGAAATATGAGATCCTTTGATACATACTTTCTTAAGGTACCAATTGCCATGATATTTTTAGTGAGCCAATCTAAGTGACCAATTGGATCAGCCTTAGGATCAGCTGGAGCAGCAATAGTTCCATCAATGTAATGAGTGAGTCCTTTTTCCATAAGTTTACTCCATGCATCAATTTTCCAAGTAGCATAGTTATGTGGAGTTAAGAGAGGAAACTTAGAAGAACCCATAGCAGCAAAAAGGAAGGAACACAAGAGCACAAAAGCACAAGAGACACCCCCCAAATTCAATCAATCAAAGTACCCCCCCTAAAGTGATGATTTTGGCACTTTATACTTAGTGCGATTACAATGAGCCACTTGCAAAACAAGGCAAAGTGGACTTATGATGCAAATTTTACAACTTATCAAATGAGATACAAGAGACTTCAATCAATAGTGTAATGAATCTAACTGAGATTCAAGCAAATACACAAGTACCAAGAGAGCCAAAAATGGCCAAGATCTGAAAGTACAATTTTTACTTACAATGACATCAATCTAATAGCATCATGTGAAAGTAAACAAAAAAATACGCACTTTAAAAAAAAATGGCACCTAAAAAGGAGGTCGTATGACCCCAAACGAAGCCTCTGAAGTTGCAAAAACTGAGATTACTCAGGGACAGTCACCAAAAACTGAATTTTCTGAAAAATCTGTGCATCAAAATCAAAAAATTCTTTCACCACTGCGGAGAGCACGAAATTCTATCCCATTTCAAAAAAAATTGCACCCAAAAAGGAGCAAAAATGAGCAAGTTATGGCCATTTGAAGTTGAACTGCAAAATCAAAAATGCAAATGAGAGGGGGTCCAAAAATTTTCAAACCCTGCTAATGTGGCGCTGACGTCAGAAAGTCACGTGATTAAATTTGACGGTTGTATGACTGTCGCCAAAACTTCGCCTCTCTGGCTGACTGGGCGTCCGTACTGTACGGACAGATTACGTGGACTGTTGACTGTACAGTCCGTACTGTATGGATTTGCTGACGGTACAGGATGATGCGGCTGCTGATGTGGCGATCCATACGGATGATGCGTGGCAGTACGGAAAAGCTGACTGGGTAAGTTTTTACCGCGGGCCAGTGGCCGCCTGCCACGTGGCGGGCGCAGTCCTCCAGTCTTCGTGACTGGTGTCCGCGTGGCGGGGACGAGCAGCGGGGAGGCGCTGGAGATGCCAGAAGTGGAGAACGTGGGCGGCGGAGAGGAGGAAGCGGGCGCAGCGGGAGATGCCGGCAGGAGTGTCTGGCGCGGCGTCGGGCAGTCTTCGGCAGGTGCGTGGTCCCGACGGAGCTCTATCTTCAGCGGAGCGGAGCGTCGAGGGAGCTGTGCACTGCAGTGATGACATGGATGGCAGGGACGCTGCGGCAGGTAGGGTACACGGTCTGCACGAAGTACCTGCAACCTGCAGGTACGATTGGCACGGGGGGGGTCTACGGACCCCCCAAAAAATCTTTTTTTTTTAATTTCTTTCTCAATTTTTTTTTATCAAAATTTTTTTTTTTTTTCAACTTTGCAATTTTTTTGATTTTTTTGATTTTTGAAAACAAATTTTCAGAAAGATGAAAAAAAAAATTTCGAAAAAAAATAAAATTATATTTCGAAAATCCGTACGAATAGGGCAAAATTGGAGAAAAAAAATTTCTCACCAAAATAGGCCAACTTTATAACCAAAATTCATGGAAATGGCCTTCCGGACGCAATGGAGAGTTCTGATCTGGTCTAGGACGCCTCCAAAAGATGCTGCTCCTCAGATCTGCCTCTTGACGTCGCAATAATGCCTCTTCAAGACGAATCAATGAGACTCCAATAGCTCTGATACCATGTTGGATTTTGCCAAGATCAAGACGTCAATGAAATGTACAAGATAGAGACATAATATGGGACAAGAATAAACTGTATTCTCATCAATAGAAAATGATCAACAAATTGTTGTTTTGTTGTTACATACAATGTAGATGAGCCTGCTTATATAGGCAAGGCTAGGGATATGTATGAGCACACAAATATGACATGTGGCTCAATAAGAAACAAGGGTAGGTAGGAAATAGGTGTGGGTAGGTAGGAGAAATAATATAATATTCCACATGAGGTGGATCACCCACTGAAGGTGGAATTATCACTCCACAATAAGTGGATATGATAGTGTAATAACAAGATCAACACCATAAGAGGTGGAATTTCTCCTACACACACTATCCCAATGTGGCACAAACACCCAAGTGTCTCATATCCAAACTACTATGAAATGCATTATCCTAAGTAAACTTAAGTAAGTGTAATAATATCCATGATGAATAATTATTTACACCAATATGATGATAATTGCAGACTTGTGAGTTTGGCATGTGTATGGAGATGTTTGCGTGGATGATATCTAAATTTAGTATTATTATTTTTCATCACTCCCTTCAAACGGGATGGTTATATACCTTAATGTTTGGGCTCTGTGAATAATGTACCCTATGTAACTTAAACCTTGGTGCCTAGAAATATAAACATTGTAAGCCCTAGAGGTAGAAAACTACCCTATATAGGGGTGGATTTGAAGAACTTAAATTTGATTATGCCTTTTTGCCTAAGGATGCTAGAAGAAATCATGCACCTATGGTGGTTTAACAAATATGTAATTAACACCCTTATGAGGCGCCTTGATGTAAAATAAGTATATTCATTTTGGATTAAGTGTGATGTCAATTTTCTTAAGTAACATGCATGGATGAGAATTGCAGTGGGATAAGCATGTTTTTATACGAATCCTTAACAAAGTATGACTCTTAGAAGTTTAATAAGTAAACTATTATGTGTAACCTTGATTTTGGGAGTTGATGTGCGTTATTGATATGATTTGAATGGTGCATTAATGTAAATTGTTGAAAGATAGAATTTTGTAAACACCTACCTGACATGGAAGTCAAATGTAATAAAAATGCGAATAATTTAACCTTATGAAGATAGTAAGTTAATTACAATAATAAGTTGGTTTTGGTATTGCATATTTCTAGTAGGAAAGATAAGATTTAGAGTAACTTATTGAAATTGTGGGAAAAGTTATGCCCCTATTTTGTATTCTACTCATGCGACTTCCAAGAGTAAGTTGAACTCAGTGTAATAACCCACCTTGATTACCCCAACAAAATTGACCATTCTTTTTTTTTTTTTTTTAAATTTAATCATTGTGTTTGATTCAATTGCATACTCTGGGCATCCATCCATTTGGATTAGGCATTCATCCATCTGGGATGAGCATCTAACCCTACAGGTTAGGCATTGATCCATACAGAACATAAGATTTCATCTATCCAATACGGAATAGGCATCTACCCACACGGGTAGGCATCTATCCAATCGGGATAGGAGGTGCTCTAGCCAGAGACTTAGACTCATCAAGACCATTTGGATCCTGAGCCACTCACTAAGCACTACACTCTTCTAATAGAAGTGCACCAAGGTCATTGTCCTTAGGACTAATTAAATAACATAATTCAAGCTTGAATTCCGCCTCAGAATTTAGCTTAAAGCCTTGGGAAGTCAAGCGAATCCATACGGGATTCCTTCCGAGTATGCATTGAATTAAATTTTCCATTTTATTATACTTATCTTTCAAATTATAATTCTTACTCAATGCTTCTTTTTACCAAGCCTAGACCCCACCCATGAATGCCTGAGTATGAGGGACAACTCCATCCCAAGACTGCCTGCATACCCGCTTCAGCACGAGATCAAGGCGTAAAGTATGTAGTTCTATTTTCTACTCTATGGTTTGATGTAAACTGATTAGTGGGTATGCAACCCTTTCTATGGTCAATGTCCCAGACAGTTTCTCTGCGGTTGCTACCCATAGTGGTAGTGCTTAAGCAAAGGCTCAAGATGGCCTATTGCTTGTGGCCTAAAAACACTACATCCTAATTCTTATCGTAAGTGTCACCCTTGACCAATTGTCAATCGACAATAAATCTTCAAGATTAAATCAATTTCATAAAAGCTTTTCACTCAACATGCCTATAGAGGTTTACTATAGTTTAACTCAGTGGATGAAAGATCATTTTAGAATTATCTTATTAAATTATCGATCCAAGGGGGATTACCCGCCCCTTGGATTTTAACATCCAAGTGTCCCTTATTACTCCCCGATGATTTATAGGGATGATGCCACATATGTCGTTGACGTAGCTTTATTAGGCATTAAGTGCAGTAGTTCAACACGATGACATTACCCATAAGCATGACCCAGAGGCACCATATATACCACATGCTACTAGGTTTTGGTTTCCATCTTCCTTTATTTAGTTTTCTAACTAAGAAGCTATGAAAACATCATGCTTGAAAACAATTACTAATTGAACGTGCATAATTTCAATTGATTGAAATAACTACTTGATGAATTACGTAGAATAAAAACCATAACTTGAAATATAACTTGCATATGAAAACTTGCATATTAATAATTACATGTGCACTTGCATGGAGATGATAACGTCAATAAATGTAGTTGTAGATAGGAATTTAGAATTCATCAAAGCAATAGATATTAGACTAGCTCAACCACAAAAACTAAATTGCAATGATAAGAAATCCTAATTACAATCAATAAAGGCATGAAGATGAAATACTACAATAAAAAGTAAACCAAAGCCTGTATCTCCTTCATTATTCCTCCATTGTCCTTCTTTCTCCTTCAAATTACTTTGTTTGTGGATCTCACCTACAAGTGCAAAAGCATAGTATGAAAGCAAGATTGACAAGATGAAATGGCAGCATAAGGATACTAGAAGTGTGGTTTTCTCTCCTTTGATTGAAGAAAATCATCCAATTTATAGACAAATTGGAGAGATGACAAGATTAGCATGAAGAGATTTGAAAGGAAATTTCAAATTAAGAATGACAAATATGACAAAAAATGACAAAATTGACATTTTCTATGCAAGATTGATTGATTGACAAAATTATGACAAATTATGACAAGATTGACATGCAATATTGATTGACTGAGAAAATTATGACAAATTATGACAAGATTAAAATGTCATTCCCATGACAAAAGGGAAGAGAGAAATAGCTTCCATGATTGCAACAAATGGAAGCATAAACATAGGAGAAAATTAGGGGAAAAATTAGAAAAATTGAAGAAAATAGGAGAAATAGAAATTAGGAATTAGGAGAAATTAGTAATTGGAAAATTGAGGAAAAAGATGAAATAGAAATTAGGTGAATTAATTAATAGGTTTTCATCCATTAATTAATTCATGAAAAAACCTAGGACTAAATAAATAGATTTATTTAACCCACCAAGAAGAAGAAAAAGATTTAATGATCAAATCATAAAACCCTAGAAATAAGAGGACAAGGAATTAGGTCAAGACAACAAGAAATTAATGTCGATTCGATCATGATTTTGATTGACAAAGGACCAATGCTGATAAATGATTGAGATTGATTGACAAATTGACCAAGATTGATAAAGAGATCAAATTGATAGTTGCCAATTGACGAGGAACAATGACTAATTGATCCAAATTGACATGATTGAAAAGGACAACGATCGATGATAAATCGATCGCAAAATGACAAGATTGACTAGGACAAGGATCGATGACGAATCGATCACAAAATGACAAGATTGACAAGGACAAAGATCAATGACAAATCGATCACACAATGACGATATTGACAAACTGATAATCGCAAATGATTACTATCAAGCTAAGGATGATTGGAAGATTGACAAGAGGATAAAACCCTAATTCTACCATCGATTAGGATTGACGATGTCCAAAATGATGATAGGATAAGATCGACCAAAATCATGACTGAAGATTGTTATCGACAAGACCTAATTTGAAAGTGAGAAAAATAAGGAATGCAGAAGAAGGACTCGATGCTCGCAAGTGATAAAGACCAAGCACGCAACATAGAAGAAATGTTAATACGATACAAGAACCCTAAAATAAGGCAATGCGTAAATGTTAAAGTATGACTCCGCAAGTGCTGACCATTTTTAGATGTCTACATTTTGCCCCTCTTTGAGACAATGCGATTCTAAGCGTTGTTTCAAAGAACAATAATGAAAATGCCCCAGACAATAACAATAACATATGCATGCCCCCTCGAGGAATTGGCCAGAAAAATCCAGAAAAGAGGCCAATTGATCGATAAGAATGACAGAAGATGATAGGTTCGAGATCAAAGAACTAGACCGAACGGACTGCCAAGATAGACAGAAGAAATGTTAGTAAGAAGAAATTAGATAGAGGACAGTTAGAGATGAAGGAAAACTTGCTTTCACAAATGCACATAAGTAGGTGAGAACCTTTATTTAATGTAGCAAAGTGGATGCAGAGCATCATGGCATTGAAGGCCAGAGCTGAAACGCAACCCCTTTTGCAAAAGATAGACACATCGCACACAAGGAATGAGTGAAGCATCCTAGAGTGCATACATCAAGGGTCGAGGTATGTGCGGCATTCACAAAGTGAATGTACTTATCACAGACACCCAATGATATAGTTGCCCTAGTTTGTGACAAACATTCCACAAACAGTAAACACAACAAAAAAGGAAAGGGACCATGAACCATCCCAGTCACTCTAAATCACTCAGTGACATCCTTGAGCAACATAGGAACATGATCTAAGCCAAAGATAAATTAGTAAAAAGATAAGATGCACAAATTTGACCAAGTCAAACAAATAGTTTGATCACCATTATCAAAGGTGGAAAACAAGAATGATCATGCCGTCTGGTTTTAGGGAATGCGGTACCCCATCTAAGACTAGACACAATCTGGTTTCAAGTATACCACACCCTGTATAAGACCCATTATAATAGTGACAAGGGAAAATGATATTGATGTTGATTGATTGATATGACAATTTTGATCAGTTTGAATCTCTAGTTTGATTGAAAAGTTCATCTATTAATGCGTGATTTCATTAAAGCACAATGTTTGATTGATTGTCGTTGGATGAATGCTCAGTGATCTGTCTATGCACAAAGGGGACCATTTGTTGACAAAATGCAAAATGCCAAAGGAATTGTTTTTGGATTTTGATGTTTGAAATTTTTTTGTTCATTTTTCAGGACTTTATTTGACCGTTTAGGGATTTTTTCAGGACATTATTCAATTTTTAGGGATTTTTTCAGGACATTATATGATTTTTAGGGATTTTTTCAGGACATTTTAGCTGAAAATGAACACATGATTTTTTTGATGTTTTTGAATGTTTTTAGGATTTTTTCAATTTTTTTGATTATTTCAGGACATTATTTGATTTTTAGGGATTTTGCCCCCAGTGTCTAGCAAGGCAAGGAATATGATAGGTGGATAAATAGGCTTGCTGAAATGATGGTGGATAGAGGGAAGACAAAGGCCTTTTATTATGGAGACAATATAGATGCAATTTTCAAGGGCTAGGGCGTGATGGGACAAGAGACTGGATATAACAATGTAAAGCAGGAACGTGGCGTGAGGGACATGTCAAGAGGTTTTTGAAACTATGTTTAAATTTTACATCCTTATGTCAGATCAAGATCAAGGAATGAAAAAGAGTGTATGGATAGTGATAAGATATGGATAGGATAAGCAAGACCAAGAATGGATAAGAGACATGGACTGAAGGTCAGGATTGGCTAAGGGATAGTGGTAGAAAGTTGCAATAAGCTAGGGAATATGGATGAAAGGTTATAATAAGCAAATGGATAAAGACCAAAAGCTATGATGGACTAAAAGTTGTGAACAAGATGCATGATGCTCATGATGATCCTCAGCCTTGTCAAGATCAAAGGTGGAAAGGAAAACTGGACATGAGGGACGATAGGATATGAAGGGTAATGATAGGGGTTCGATAGGATAATGGAACAATGAAGGACAAAAGGATATGATAGGATAAAACTTGTCCCCAAGTATGGTATGCAAGAAGTTCATAGATTACGCATGATGCCTATTTGCCAGGTTTTCATCACGGTACTTGCCCAAGGTGCCTATTTGCTAGGTTTTCACCAGTGGATGAATTATTTTTGCTTTACTTTTTTTTTCTTTTGTCTTTTTTTTTTTCACTTTTTTTTTTTTTTTTTTGTATTTTGACTTTTTCAATAGAAGATGGACACATGATAGGGGATGGAAGAAGGACTCAAACATCTTTTTGTTTGGATAGTAGCCTTGAAAAAAAATGAACCATGACCTTTAAAAGTATGCTCAAAGACGTTGGTAGGATAAGGACATGGAAAAAGAGATGAAATTAAGGCAAGGATTTATGCAAAGGATTGGACCAGACGGATGGAAGGATGGAAAATATGCATTGGATAATGGATAGGGTATTGGAAGAATTTGGCTTCACTAGATGGAAATGAGGGCAAGATCAACATTGGCACACACCTTGACGGGTGGTGGATTGATGGAGGAAAAATGGATCTCAGATTGTGAGATTTATATGGAGGAATAGCTTGGGATTTTGGGACATAAGGGCCCAAAATGGATGAAGAAGGTGACTGAGGAACAAATTTGAGAGGTTTGGATGGAGGAATAGCAATTTTGGATGCCAAGTTGGATGTTTCTTTAGGCTTTTGTGCTTCAAGGAGTCGCTTAGGGATCCACATGGTTTTTGATTTTTCATGCTTTTGTGGTTCCTTGGAGTGCATTGCTTGCATAAGGGATTTAGGAACCCATATATATTTTAACTTTTCTTTATTTTTCTCAATGGGCCTTTGTGGCCTTTTGGATATATTTTTTTCTTTATAGATCATATTGTTCTTTGTTTTGACATGTCGATTATATTGGACATGTTGATCCTTGAATACATGTGGATTTCTAGACTTATGACGTTTATGCTTGGCATCCAAATTGCTTGGAGGGGGAAAGGAATGCATGGATGGATATGAATGAAATGGAGTTCTTTTGGATGCATGAAATTTACTCAAGGATTTGTGCCTTTGCTGACCTTGCATAGAGGATGAAGGAATATAAGGACCTAAGATGGATGGGAAGTATGATGGGGAAGGTGTATGTTTTGATTTTGATGGAGGGATGTTGGATTTAGTAGGGGTACCCACATCTTGAGGAATTTCATTGAGGCCATGACCCTAAATATTTTCTTTAACATGAAGGGATTCTTGCTTATGGAGATCTAATCCTTTGCCTTTATGAATATCTAGACTTGTAGGATACTCTTTTCTTTGGGAAGAAGATGCGAGTCCATTATGAGGTGGATATGATATGAGAGAAATAATGAGATCTTGAAGTGGACCGGATTGCACCAAAGTGGAAGAAACCATTATGCATGTCGAGGGTTCATGAACATCTTGCACTGACATGTTAGAATCATGAGGGGGATTAGGATCACAAGGGGGACTAGGATTGTGTCGTGGACATGGTTCAATGATAGGCTCTTCAAGAGATGGAATGGAAGAAATAATGGGATCATTACAAGAAATGAGATCTTGGAGTGTATATGGAGCATTAAGTCAAGGAGATGGAGGAACAAAAGGATCTTGTGGAGGATTTAAAGGAATAATTTGATCTTGACAAGGAGGAAGATCATTGGAATCCTCTTTAAAGCTGCTTTGCTCTAGACTTTTAATGGGATCATCGGAAAGGATGGAAGGGATATCTTGATCTTTCTTAGGAAGTGGAATGCCAATGGGATTTGAAAGGACATTGTGTTCTTGGATATAATTGACAGGAATAAGTGAATCATTGCGAGTGTCTGGAAACATGGGGTCCTGGTCAACAATTGGATGGGATGATAAGGTTTCAAGATATTGATCTTGATTTGTTTCAAGACATGTTTCTTCATGCTCTAAATTATCCTCATGACATGGGGTTGGACTTTGGATATGCATGGGGGATTTTGACAAGGGATCAATGTTTTACCATGAAGGAAATGCACTTTGAACATTTGTGATGGATTATGGCAAGGAATCAATGCTCGAACATGAGAAAGAGGGACTTCAAATGGGGTCCTCTAAAATAGGTAATGGCAATAAAGTGCATGGTGGCATTGGGTCTTGTATTTCTAAAACATGACAAGGATGTGCATCATGAATTGGATTATCTTGGAAATCAATTATGGATAGCCCTTGGATAATTTCATCCTTGGGTGTATTGTTTGATGAGGACAATATGGAAGCTTCTTGTGAAACTTCTAAAGGTGTAGGGATAGATGCCACTGGGGAGTCAATTTGTTTGTGGGGGGATGAGGCATTGCTAGACATAAGTGTATTATTTTGATCTTCCTCAAAAAACTCACTTGGTAGTTTCCTTAAGATCCTTGCTATAAGGCCACCTTTATTTCGAGGTTTTGACATAGTTGTATCTGGAATTTGAACTTGTTTGGAAAGAATTTGGTCTTAGTTTGATGTCATGTTTTGATTTAGAACTAGATGTTGATCAAATTGGTTTGACATGTTCAAAATTTGGCTTGGTGCATGTTGCAAGTTTTGTTTTTAAATTTGTGATTGTAGTTGTTGACATTGATATGTTGATTGAACTTGTTGATATTCCACCATTGGTTGAACTATTTGTGGATATTGTATAGTTGGTTGGACATATTGTTGAAATTGGACCATTGGTTGTGTTGGTTGTATATGTTGG
The DNA here is from genome assembly GCF_030272615.1 of Cryptomeria japonica. Classification (NCBI taxonomy): domain Eukaryota; kingdom Viridiplantae; phylum Streptophyta; class Pinopsida; order Cupressales; family Cupressaceae; genus Cryptomeria; species Cryptomeria japonica. The sequence continues at coordinate 516,833,830 of NC_081410.1, read as the reverse complement.
ACCATTGGTTGTGTCTATTGGATATGTTGTTGATTCGAGATTTGATTGAATGAAATTTGCCCAAATGAATTTTGAATTGGGACTTGATTGAAATTTGTGCTTGTTTTTTGAAATTGTTTCATCATCTCTATTTGAGAGATGAGAGCTGGTATGTCTGATCATTCGATAAGAGATTTTACATCAATTGGCTCAAAGTTTGGGTTTGGACCTTGAAATTTTTTAAATGTTTTGGACATTTGTGATCTATTCTTCTCAATGTTTTTCACTTTTTGTTCCAAAATCTCCTTTTCTTGAGCTAGTTTGTCCTCTAGTTTTTGTATTTGGACATTTACATCATCATCATAAGTTTGATCAAAGTTCTGAGACATGTAGAGATTGGATTGACATGATTGATTTCTCAATTGTGATGACATGGCTTCGTAAGAAGGTTGAAACCTCATTTCAACAAACATGTCACTATGCAATGCAACTAATGGGATTGACAAATGCAACCTAAAAGGATGACAATGCAACTTAATGTTTTTGTACCTTTTGAATTTTTGGAGACAAACTTTTGAAATGCAAAGCTAAAGACACAACCTTGGGAAATTGGAATGAAGTCAAGACCTTAAAGGACAAAGGACCAAATGATAATAGGACAAATTGACAATGTCTCACCTATATGCTTGGATACTAAGCTAGGTTTGACAAAAATGATATTAATGAAAGGACAAATTTTAGAAAAGGTCAAGACTCCCTAACAACAACTTAGGGTATCATCCAAAGTTTTGATTTTTTTTTTTGAGTCTGACAAACCAAATTTTTGAGACTAAATGCAAGAAGGCAATGATTATGACAATGACTTAGGATATAACATAAAAATGATCTAAGGATATGATATGACAAGATGAAGCCAAGACAAGATGACAATACAATGATAAGGATATGCGAAGACCAATGACTTGGAATATGGAAAATGCAACCTAGGCAAGACCTAATTTTAGCATGACAAGGATAATGCATGAATGTCACCTAAATGGAAATCTAGCTTGAATATGACAATGAAATGCAAACTTAGGGAAATGATTTTGAACCAAAGTGAAAAATGAGGACGCTTGCAATGAAAAGGACTAAAATGAAGGGAAATGATAATATGTCCTAGGACCTAAGTTGGATTATGCAAAACCTAGCCTAAAGTGACATGAATTTTGAAACAAAGATATTCAATGTTTTGACAAGCCATGCTCAAATGTTGGATGAATACTTGGACAAATTTGGACTTTTGTTTGGATTTTGTTTTGAATTGAAGGTTGTTAATTTTGAAAACCCAAGTTGATTATGAGCACTTTTGAAAGTTTGTTTTTGATTTAAATTTTGACAATCAGAGAAGACAAAATGTTTGTTTGACTTTGACTCAAGACAATCAAGCACATTCACAACAAATCCTATGGCTGACAAGGGCAATATTTGTTGAATCCTCTAACTGTAAAATACAACACTTAGCCAGATAGCTAGACGCTTGGTAGCACTAGCTCCCCCTTACAGTGCACTCACTTCTCGAGCATACCAAGCTTTGCGTTCAAGGGGCATCACTTCCCAAGAACTTGCTATCTCTAACTAAGGAGTACATGAGAGATGTCTTCGGCATGCATGTATCACAACGCTTGAGCGAATAGATAGAAGGATTTTGGCCTCTAAAAATAAGAGATTCTAGTAAGGGCATCCGTTCGGGTGGGTATTGATCTGGTGAATAAATCATCGCAATACCATTCCAGCACCCGTTGTCTACAACTTTCATTGCATCCATAGTTATTTAGAGTGGTTCAAAATAGCTTGGCTTTAGCCCATCACCACTTTGGGTCGTTCCCTCTCACCAATGCCTATGCGAAGTGCCAGGTAGATCGGGAGGTAGGCCCAATTCTAAGGGTTAAAACATGCAATCAAACTAAAAGCAAACAAAGCATGCATGGTGTTCATTAACCTTTAAGAAATTAAATGTGCAACTACTTTAAAAATCACAAACAAGATGTTTTAGTGAAATTCTTTGACCGCGTCCTGCATAAGATTTGTTAGTAGTTGTATTTTTTTAGTCTTCTTCACACATAACACCAAGATGCTGCACAGAGAATCAGTACCAAAGAAAAACTAGAATATAAGAATAGAATGAAAACAAAGTAATTTTCAAGTAAAAACACTAGTTTCACCTCTATTTCTAGCCTTACACAGGCACATAATGTCTCAACACAGGTGTAGGATGTCTTGACACAGGCGTAGATCCCTTCAACACAGGCGCAAGAGTGTCCAGAAAGCTCTGAGTCACCCTGTTCTTTGAGTTTTTCAACTACAAATCAGCTCAAAAGAACTCAAGACATGGTTAAGGGGTCACTTCATGTCAGGTTCACCAGAAAATGTAGATAGGAAAATGGAAAATCATCAAAGCAATAGATATTAGACTAGCTCAACAACAAAATCTAGATTGCAATGATAAGAAATGCTAATTACAATCAATAAAGGCATGAAGATGAAATACTACAATAAAAGGTAAACCAAAGCCTGTATCTCCTTCATTATTCCTCCATTGTCCTTCTTTCTCCTTCAAATTACTTTGTTTGTGGATCTCACCTACAAGTGCAAAAGCATAGTATGAAAGCAAGATTGACAAGATGAAATGGCAGCATAAGGATACTAGAAGTGTGGTTTTCTCTCCTTTGATTGAAGAAAATCATCCAATTTATAAACAAATTGGAGAGATGACAAGATTAGCATGAAGAGATTTGAAAGGAGATTTCAAATCAAGAATGACAAATATGACAAATTATGACAAAATTGACATTTTCTATGCAAGATTGATTGATTGAAAAAATTATGACAAATTATGACAAGATTAAAATGTTATTCCCATGAAAAAAGGGAAGAGAGAAAATAGCCTCCATGATTGCAACAAATGGAAGCATAAACATAGGAGAGAATTAGGGGAAAAATTAGAAAAAATGAAGAAAATAGGAGAAATAGAAATTAGTAAATTGGAAAATTGAGGAAAAAGATGAAATAGAAATGAGGTGAATTACTTAATAGGCTTTCATCCATTAATTAATTCATGAAAAGAACTAGGACTAAATAAATAGATTTATTTAACCCACCAAGAAGAAGAAAAAGATTTAATGATCAAATCATAAAACCCTAGAAATAAGAGGACAAGGAATTAGGTGAAGACAACAAGACATTAATGTAGATTCGATCATGATTTTGATTGACAAAGGACCAATGCTGATAAATGATTGAGATTGATTGACAAATTGACCAAGATTGATAAAGAGATCAAATTGATAGGCGCCAATTGACGAGGAACAATGACTAATTGATCCAAATTGACATGATTGAAAAGGACAATGATCAATGACAAATCGATCGCAAAATGACAAGATTGACCACGACAAGGATCGATGATGAATATTTCATTTATTTCTTTGTTTTTTCTTTGAAGCTATGAAAAGACTAAGTGGAAAATTAGTTTCTTCATCATTTCCCCCATCTTTGGATGTTCTGCCCTCTTATCGTGCTCTTGATGTATGCCTAGTCCTATACAAAGGATGAGGATGCTAAACCAAAGGGGGGTCCTCTGCAATAACAAAGAATTGGGTTAAATTCAAAACATTTTTTTATTATTGTTACAATTATTTCATTAATTTAAAGAACACAACTGTTACACTCTTTACCTGATGTGGCCACATCATCTTCCACATCATTTTGTCTAGCCTCAACCTTGACATGCTGAACACCCTCTAGATCCTCTGGAGTTGAAATATGAAACATTACATTAATCAATACACCAATTGCAATTAAATTTGTTTAAAGGAATAACAGTGGTCCTCTTTACCTGATTGGGGAACATCATGTTCTTGATGTTGTCTACGCGGATCATGCTCCACTTGGTCACCACCGACTACATGCTCTAAAATATTAACAATAAAGGTTACATTAATTACTACACTAATTTTCAATTTAAGATGTTTAATTGTATTAATAATTACATAAAAAAATTTGTATAGCAAATGAATACCTCCACTACTAGGATGCACATTCAGACCTTCATGTACAGGTTTTGTTCCACGATTATCATGTTGCATTCCAATGTCACGTGCAGTGTTATCATTGCTTTCTTATTTAAAAAAAATATAGTCACTTTATGTTGAAACTTAACATCAAATAGATTATTGGTTAAGTATTCAATTTGAAATAATTTTCATTTAGCTTAATTACCATTGTGATAGATGCATCAGAATCTCATGTTTGCTCACTCAATTCTTGTAGCTGTTCAGCCATGGCTATATAGCCTTGCTGGTAGCCAATTCTCTTGTCATCTTCTATGGGTGCTCTATTGAATTCAAAGCCCTACATTTTTGCTTAGTATTGTGAATTTTGCTTGTATTGTTTGATAAAAAAAAAATATTTACAATTTATAAATATTTTGATGTGATACTTAATTTAATGATTCTTACAATTCGTGCGGCAAGTTTCATATAACCACCAGAGCCAAGTTTGTGTTGCCCATGCTTTTCTTGTCTTGCCTTGGTTGCCTTTGATGTGTCACTCGATCTATGAAAAGTTTGAAATATGTTAGATTATATAAATATAATGAATAATTAGTACATATTCACATTCTTAATAGTATCACATACCTTCTTCTAGCATCTGGTGGTGTATTTCCTTTTTTCCTTTCAATTCTCTCCTTTGCATCAAAAATTAGGTCCTTCCACTCCCTCTCTGGAATCATGGGGGGATGTTCATACTTTACTTTCTTCTCTAAATGTGTCCTATATTGGTCCCTCACATACTTTAGATATGTGCGAGCTTTTTCCAGGAGCTTAGTCTTGTCGAATGTGTCATTTCCAAACAACCCTACCATGCGGTTTGTGAGTTCATCTTTTAACTTTTTTTCTTGGTCATTCCACCTTTAAAGCAAAAACAAACCTGTTAGATTTAGAAAGAAACTGAAGCTACCTTTGATATAGTTCAAGAAATGGGTAAAAGGAAAACTATTCTAGCAATGATATGAAATCAAAATAGTGGATAAGGGTTAGTTCACATATGATGTTCCACCTTTTATGTATGGTGGGCCCAAATATCTACAATGTAATGTCATTAAGCTTTTTATAAAAAATATCATTTCCTGCAAAAAAAAACATGGGATCATTAGTCCAAAATGAGTGATCAGTAAGTAAATTACAATTAGACTATATATAATAATAATTTTAAAGTACTTGGAACCTTCTATATCTTCAAGGGAATCAATTATTCATCTCTCACCACCAATGTGGCCTGTAACGTTCCCGTACTAGCAATACGGGAAGATCCCAGAAATGATGGTATGTTATCACCAGTAGTCACCTCTGGTGCATCCTCATGTGCATCTCCTGCCACAGTAAATGAATCCACTATGAAATCCCTCCAAGAAAGAACACTTCAAGGGTAATAAACACATAATGAAAGAGAGAGAAAAAGAGGGATCTACCACCAGTGGGCGGGTCAATAGGAGCCGGTGCAACAGATGATATCTACATGCTACATGTTGCCAACATTGTAGTCGGCAATACAATTGGGGTCGACCTCGAACCCATGTCAGCACCTAAAGAGTAATACATTAAATATGTAAAACATTAAAAAAGCAAGTTCACAAGTCCAAAGGAGTGGTTTTAATATATAGAACATGGTCATCACCTGAACTACCCACAATACCTTGATCATCGCCACTAGGATGATGAGGCCTTATAAATTTTTGTAAAAACAACACATACATATTTTAGTTAATGACATAAAAGAGAAAAAAATATAAACCATTATTGAACTTTTGTTATGATTAAAGCTTTCATTACTGCTTACTTGCAAGTTTTCCACTGACCGCAACAATAGTTGCACCCTCTCTGTTATCTCATCAATCTGAGGGCTTATGGTTGCCAAATCAACAATCTCTTGGCCAATTTTTCTAATATTCTTTTGTACCAATTGCATAGGGTTTGCGCTAAGTGCGATGTCATCAACGCATAACACTGTCGAGTGCCCCACATCCCTATGGAGGTGCTGAGGTACTGCAGGTTCCTTTCCCTTATCCTGAACATCCATCTGTGACAAGAATATAATTAACACTATCAAAATTACTTCAAAACACTCAAGAAAAGATCATAATGTAATAGTTTGCTTCTATCTAATTTGTACAATTACAATGAGGTTTACCTGCTCCGTAGAAGTGTTGGGACTTACACCCCTATCTGTGCTATGTGGTGGATCCATGTGGCCCTATGACAAAGAAAAAATATAAAAACGTTAGCAAAATGAAACCAATAGACTTAGCAAAAAAACTTAATAATACAATGGTTTATTGGATTCATTAATTGGAAGTTGGCTTAAATGGTATATATATAGTACGTACCACCCCCATGATAGTAACTTTGTTTGTATCTATATGATTCAAATTGTAATCAATTAGCAGCTCTTCCCCTGCACTTATTGATTTTATTGCACATACAAACACACAATTTCCCTCACGTGCCTCAAATATGCAATTGGGTTGCTTATTAGTTGACCCAGGTCATGTACTATTTATAAAACCTACACTATTCCCTGTTGCTTTCGGCCTTCCATCAATGTATACAGCCACTCATTTACTTTGATCATTATCTTTTTGTTGTATATAATTGGCTGACAGTGCATACCTATGCATACTTTTTTTATATCGAACAATCTGCATCCAATCATTATAATTGTAACAAGGTCCAACAAACTCCATCAATTCAACAACTTTGTTGTAAGAGACCTTTATGCTATCCATGGAAAATAGGCCCAAACCATGTAACGACGAAGGTGCTATGTGATATATCCTCTCATTAACACAAAAATCAGTGTTTATTGGAGGAAGTTCCTTGGGTGCACATTGTTTTAGTAGATGTTTGTACCTCAAGGGCACCTCAATTTCGCCTTTGGTCTCATCATCATAAGAACATGACCCCCCTTGAGCAAGAAAAAATTCCACGTGTTTATTGAATTTTTTTCTAATCTTTTGACCTCTAGTTGATCTCCCTATTTGAGATCTACTACATGTCTCACTTTCCTCTTCTATTCCTGCATTTCCCTCACTCGAGGAAGACACATCTAACAAATACCTATTTGGTGATACCTATGCACCATCAAATGAGAGAGTTACTTGGTAATGAGAGAGATATTTTGCAAATGAGGGTAATATTGATGAAGACATCGGCCATAAAGTTGATGTTGAGATTAAAATTTGAGTAAGTCCAACTAGGGCCTCAAGTGTTGATAACTGTATTAGATTTGCTGCTAATGTTGAGGTTTGAAAAACTGAGGAAGTTTGTTTTTCTTATAATTTTTTAAAAATATATTATTTCTATAAGGTGTATTGACTTATACCTGTTGATCCATGAGACTGTGTAGGATCCTCGTCAAAGGGGTTCAGGTTCCTGCACTAACAATTGAGCATCATAAGCATTACATTTATAATTTGATAAACAATAAATAGTGCAGTATCATAAGCATCATAAGAATCACATATGTATCATCATATATGTAATTGAGCATCATAAGAATCACATATGTATCATCATAAACATGTAATCCATCACATACGTATCATAAATCACCATCCATCACATAGCTAATAAGTAGTCCCCATTCCATAAATAAACACAAAGTTCAAAAAATGTCACATGTATCATCATAAGCATGTAATCCATCACATATGTATTTTAAAACACCATCTATCACATAGCTAGAGGTGCATCATGAATTAATTAAGTAATGGCATTAGAATTCAAAACATATGAATTATTTGTGTAACCATATAAGTCAAATCAATTTCTATCAAGATATCAATATTAAATAGATAATATAATAATCGCATCTCATACATTTCATTCATGTCATTGATCTTCTTCTTCATCCAGCTCATCATCATGACCATCATGATTATCATCATCATCATCATCATCATCATCATCATCATCATCATCATCATCATCATCATCATTGATGTCATCGTCGTCATCGTCGTCATTGTTTTCATCATCATCATCGTCATCACTATCACCATCACAATCACAATCACCATCACCATCACCATCACCATCACCATCACCATCACCATCACCATCATCATCACCAACAACAACATCATCATCATCAGCTTCTTCTTCGTGTACATTTTCATCAGGAACATCATCGACTAACTGTCGATCGTGATCAGCATCTATATCATCTTCTACTTCTTTGGTATCTTCTTCTTCCATACATTATACATTATCGGCCTTCCTCTTGGATCATGTCTAACAATAAATGACCAACCCGGCTTATGTGGAACCTCCGAGTAAAATACCTACTCACATTGACTTGGAAGAACATAGGGCTCATCCCCAACTCGTTCAAATGACCTTGTATTAACCATTGTAAATCCATTATCATGTTCGATAATAGTTCTATCAGGATCATTTTTATTCAGTCATAGCCTATACCATTTGACGACGAATATAACTAATTTGAAGGAATTAAAGTCACACTCAAGTATATCATCCAAAATGCCATAGTATCGATTTTGAGACTCTTGAGGATGTATGTTGTTTCTAGATGAAATATTGGTCACCTCAAAGACTGCAGTTATCCCAGATTCACAAGTTTTCTTTGTGTCATCCAACTGTTTGATGTGAAATTTATGACCATTGCAGCACATAGCCTTGTGGTGTTTGACCTACAATATGTCTAACATATTAAAATTATTGCATCATGAGTTGATAAACATACGGGTGATTAATACAATTATACGTACCTATTGATCTCTTAAACCATATGCTAAATCAATTTCCCTTTGTGTAACATTGGAATCTCCATTACGATGAGCTTCTTTAACCAATGAAGCAACACCATCCCATGTTATTGTGCGACCAGAATGTTGACATCGTTCAATCCACACCGTCATCCAATCAAGATTGTTTGCAATATATAAATGTAGCTCATCCCACTCCCGACCAACTGTACAAATAATTAATAGACCACTTACAACTGATTTATTTAGAAGATGAAGAATTAATTTACTACAATAAAATCTTATAATTATCTCTCACTTTCTTCAATCTACCTTTCCCCATCAAGTGCTCCCCTTCAAATTTATTAATGGGGTTGGGATCCCAAATGCGATCTACGTGGATTTTTGCTGCAAACTTAGGAAGATATTCAATAATGTACACCAAAGTTTGGTATACCATATATCCCTCCACCATAGAACCCTCAGGATGTGCTCTCTGTCGAACCAAAGCCTTCCAAAATTTCAAGTGCCTCTCAACCATCCACATTGACCTAGTGTGTACAGGTCCACATAATTTGATCTCCTCAACTTGGTGTATGAGGTATTGTTCTTGTGCATTGAAAAAAGTTGAAGGTAGACACTTTTGCATTTCACACATTAGATGAGGGATTTTTCTCTTCCAATATTTTATATCTTCCTTGTGGATTTCTTTAGATGACAACCACCTAAAAGAGATTGAAGACGCAAAAATATATAAACGAGACTTTACAAAATAATATACAATATATTGCATAACAAGTAAAACAAATGGCAAATATAATATCTATACAACAAATTGAACAAACATCACTACTTACCTCATGTATTTTCCAAGATCATATATGACTTGCTTGATATTATTGTCAAAGTGGTCTGGGAGAGATAGAGGTAGAATGTACTGAAACAATTATAAAATGATCTTTTCATTGTTTTCTAACATAATACAATGAAAAGTACATGCGCAGTATACAAATATATAGTAAATACACAAGAACGTGAATCACCTTAATGAAGGTATGCCAATCATGTGTTTTCATCCTTGGCTTGAATTCACTCTTCTTTGATATGAGATTGTTTATGTTCGCATAAAATCCTGTGGGAAATCGAATTTTTCATATGACTTCTTTTATAGAATTGGTTTGCTGCTCCGTTAATAACCAAGGAAGGGCACTTATATTATTCTAAAATCAATTTCTATTTGATTGAATGACATTTTTCATTGCATGATTGGATTCCACAATGTCACTACAAATTTTGACAATTTTTTCTTTGTCATGCCTTCCATCCAATATTTTCCATAATGTCTTTGTTATATTCTTTCCAATATGCATGGTATCAAACAAATGCACAATTTGTAGCTGCTTGTAGTAAGGCAACCTACTGAATTATCTGGGATAACTTTTTAGTCCCTTTGGAAGGTGGCCATCCATGCCTTGATGACCTTTAGTATCATCAATTACATCATCAGTAAACAAAACATGATAGAAAAATTCAAATTCCAAACATAAACCATTAGATGGAATGACATTACCTTGATGATTAATTCTATTATATTCCAACTTCCATAAGTGAGGAGTCATTCTTCGTGGCTTTGATGTAGTCTCCTCTTTCCCATTGAAAAGATGTTTTTCAGTATTCCAGTACTTATGATTTTTGTGAAGGAAGTGCCTATACTCATCAAACACCTGCTTTCTTAAACTTTTTGAATGACAGGATTTCATCTTTGGACCACAAACTAGACATGCAAATTTTCCCTTTGTTTGAAGACCTACAAGATAATGTATAATTCTATTAAATCTGTTAATTTTTATAATTATAATTGTCATGCCCAACTTGAACACTATAATGTACCACAAAAATGTGTTAGCCCTAGGGCATCATGTATTGTCCATACAAGCATTGCATGGAATTGAAATTGTCTTTGTCTTATTGGTCTAGAGATGTCATACATGGTCACACCATTCCATAACTCCAGCAACTCATCGATAAGAGTCTCAATATATACATTCATATCTTTAACTTGGTACTTGCCTAGTGGAATGAACAAAAACATTACATAATTATTATGACCATTTTACTGCAATATTTATAATTAAATGTAGATGACTATTAAATGATAAAATACCTGGAACAATCATTGCCAACATTATGTGCTCCCTCTTTATTGACATCCATGGAGGAATATTATTGATGATAACAAAAATAGGCCACACCGAGTAAACAGATCTCAACTCTCCAAATGGATTGACATCGTCTGCTACCAATGAAAGCCTAAGATTATGAGGTTCTTCTTTAAAGTGTGGCCACTTTTCCTCTATGTCCATAAATGCTAAACCATCCACAGGCATTTGAATAATGTCATCTCGACTTCTATTGCATGCATGGTAATCCATAAATTGTGCCAAGCTAGTGCACCTAAATAATCATTGCATACATGGAATAATGGGAATATAACGAAGACCCTTATGAGGCACCTTTTTTGTTAATTGATATGTTTGATATCTACTGAAATGACATTCAGGGCATTCTATTCCAAATTCATGTTGTTTATGATATATAATATGATCATTGGGACAAGCATCTATTGTTTGATCCTCCATTCCAATATCTTTCATAATGGCAGATAATTCTCGGTATGAGCAAGGTAGAATATTTGATGGTGGTAAGAAAAACTCACCTATCAATCTACAACCAAAAAAAAAGTTTGAGGTGTTAATATAAAGAATATTAATGGTACATGATTCACCATTTATTAACTATAATGACATGTATGACACATCTTAACATATGTGAGATTGTTATGTTGGATAAACCATTCATAACCTTCAAGTTCACCAACAACAATACAGTAGAGAGAAGAGTTGTTTGGGAGCCTTTGTAAAGGGGCTCATATGCCTTCTCAAGAAGAGGTAAATCATGAACATCAAGGTCATCCTAATCATCATGATCAGCTGTGCTAGTACTAAATGTGTCATGGATCAATGTATTTGTACCATCATCTTCAATTATGTTTTCTGGTGCATGATCATCATCTTCCATGGGATCATTATCTTCAGCTTCGATATTCACACCTCCATGTTCCTCCACTTCAAAAACCATATTCTCGGGGTTTTTTTGATCCATACCATGTGATCCGAGGTACTCCACCTATATAAAATTGATATACATAAATAAACTATGATCATGATCTCATTATCAAGTGATTTCTTATGTATATAAATTGTTAAAATGATATAATGAACAACTTACCAATGGATGATAATCATGTCCCCCTTCAATGTGACCATGTTGTCTATAATGTTTCTTAGCTATTTTGATTAGAAGTCTTCTAGTCTTTAAGCCCTTACAAATTTTGCAGGGACAATAACATTTCCCATCACCTTTTCTTTTCAAGTTAGACCATAATCTAGCAATTGTGTCCTTATTTTGTTCTTCGCTGATATTATCTGACATGGTCTTTCTTCACAGGCAAAAAAATCAGGCTATGGAAACTTCAGTGCAAAAGCTTAACAAAAATTGCAAATCAAACCAAAACCATTTAGCTCTTCTTTTTCATCTTAAAACATTGAACTTAATAGAGAACATATTTAATGTAGCTGATTGTGTGAATTTCTGAGCATTGTGTCTGCAAATTCTTACTAAAAGTTTGCCTGTTGCAGTCTTTCTAAGAGACATTTTTGAGTATTCTAAGCAAAGCATTTATTTTAACATACACTTATTCATCCACATTGCAGGGATAACAATACAAGGCTCACATATTGGTCTAAGAGGATGCCATGGTCTCACAAAGTAACCAAGAACCATATGAAATGATGGTCTTGAATCCACACACAACTAGGGAGGATCCATATGATTATGTATGACTTCCCCCTTGTTTGTTTAATGGGATTAGCCTCCAAGACATAGCCATCAATAATCACTAAGAATGTACAAGTGGATCTTAGCTACCCATACATCAAACACTTACCCCTATCCTCAAATTTTCCCAATGTTTGATTCCTTATATACACTCATCTAGGGTTATCTACGTCGATCTTGGTGAGGAATCACATCACAAAAAAGAAGACAACATTTAAAAATAGCAAGAGTTTCACTAAACTACCAAAGATCATAAATATTGAAAGAAAGAAAAAATAGTACCAATAATAAGTCAAATAAATGTGTTCAATTCCAATAGCAAATCAAACATAGCCACAATAACTACACAATAGAGAAAACTCACAATAGTGATTAAACTAATTCAAACAAGATAAAATAAAATTGTTGGCCTATGCAACAAAGATGAGAGATCATCAATAATTGAAGGAAACTTCACAATCCTTAAAAGTGCACATTACATAACTATACGACTAGAAATTGTGGCTAAATAGAGTGAAGATTCATCATGACTCCAATAATAGTCCCTCATGTGTGCATTTGTGGCATGAACACAAAAACTCCCACATGTCATGGCCATGTACCTAATGGAGAAGACATGCCTAGGCTACATGCCCAAAAAACATGACTATAATAATAGTCCCTCATGCATGCATTTGTGGCCTGCACACTACAAATCCTAACATATCATGGCAATACACCTCATAGAGAAGACACACCTAGGGCCACATTGCACATAGCAACGTGCCTCACAAATAAGACATGCATAGGGCACATGCCACATAACAATGTGTCCTATGGAAAAATGTGCATGCATGTCACACACCAAAACTATATGTATACATCATCAGGCACATTCATATGTTATCAAACACAACCTATTGTATCTAACATGAGTTCCTCTCTACATGTGTGCAAATCTTCCAACACTAATCGCCACTAAGAAGGAATAATATAAAATGCATCTTCAAATATTTGTGTGTGTGTGTGGAATTGTGTCTTTGAACCCAAATCTCTACCATCAATAACATGTAACCATCACCTACACTATATCAAAACATAAGTATGGTGTGACATCATATCTATTTGCATAATGCCAAAACACATGCAAATGTGACAATCATCATAGCATGACAAAAATCAATCTCCACATGTTGGAACAAAGATATAAATAAGATAATAGGGTAAGAGGAAACCCGTACCAAGAACCACATACCAACTATCGGCAATACCATCAAGATAAATGTAGGATAGGATACCACTATGAGCCATCCAATGGTCCATTCTATGAGGAGAACTAGGGGATACTATCTTTGAAAGGTGTGGTCAACAAAGATAATCCCTACTAATGCCACAATATGTCACCATAGCTTCTTGAGTTTTCCATTCTTCTACTTAACACCACATTTATTGAGTTCCTCAACAACGAGGTTGGTTCTTAATAGGATGCACAAACATGTAAACACACAAGCATGGTTTCATCATACTTGTACAACAATACAAATTAATTTTTCTAGTTAATTAATTAGTGTAAAAATAACTCCATTACATAACATAGGGCAATAATCACCATAAGTTTTCAAATAAACTGCCCAAACATCAATTGGAGTTACCCTTTCTAAGGTACAAATATAATTTATTTATAACTTCAAAATTAAAATAATCACAATACATCCAAATAAGTTCAATAGTGCATGGAAATAGACAACATGATCCATAATTAAACCCATAAATTACCCTAATTGGATATGCTAATAAAATGGTGTCTCAAATAATAGAGATTATGTTGGACCTATAATAGAGATCTGGACTTTGTTTCATCATACACAAACATGGTTTCATCATACTTGTATCCAAATACACCATCCATAGATAGGTACTTAGTACCACAATCTCATGGGTACCCTTTTAGCTGAATTTACCCTATATTTAGGTGAATCTACCCTTGTATCATTCCTTGATCTAGTATGTCATTCCACCAATCAATAATTTTTCCATATTCTTGGGAGAATACACTATCCCTTAGGTGAATATGCCATATCCTTAAATGAATCCTCCTTGTCATCATCCTAAGTCCTCTTTTTGTTAAGTCTTATCCCTTCATCTTTAGGAAAATCCACCTATCCTTATGTGAATCTACTTTCTCTAAGTCCTCTTTTTGTTCAAGAAGACACACTCAAGCCTTCATCACATTCCATAAAAAGAAAATCATTATTCCATATAATTGGAAGGAAATGATATATTGCAAAGATTACTATGAAGGTCTAAAATAGTAAAAGAGATGAGACTAATATTTTATTTCTACTTAAAATAGTGAATTGGTTGAGATATACTCATAGACAAAGTGAATGACATGTATGAGAACAACCTCAATAAAGGTAAAAAGGACAATAAATAATAGTGATAGATGACAATGCATTGAATGTGCCAAGAAAAAGACAGTAGAAGCCATGGAGAAATCACTATCAAAACAAAGCCATTAAATAAAACTATGTTGGTGCAGCTTGAGAAGCACAGTAGAACAATGAAAAAAGAACACTACTTGGTCCTTGAAAAGCATGTAGTCACAATGATTGAAAACCATAATGAAAACATAGAGTGCAGGAATGTTTGGAGTATTTCCATTCTTAAGAATCTCATGATAGTCCATTATTAGGACAGGTGAAGTGCACTATGAAAGTGTCTTAAAAAGCTAATATAGCCATAAGTGATAGTGCCAATGCTTTGAGTTCAAATCCTCATGAAATACAGTCATGTTTATCTCAATGTCAGGCTTGAGACCCAAATTTCAACCACAAAATTGCATCTATAAACCAGATTGGGATTTTTATTGTTGATAATGAAACATTCTTAGTTAAGTTAAGTTATCCATATTATTTGATGTTACCAAATTTGTCCCTTCAACTTTGAAGATCCAATGTATACATGGTTTGTGGTCTCAACATATTGTGATAAACAAACAAGAGGAGGTATCATCCAGACACAAAATTTCTAGGCATTTCTCAAATGCATGTGAATTTTCTATTGAAGAAATAATAGTTTGTCTTGATCTAGTTTCGAATCCCTAATTGTGCTCATTCAAATATTCTAGGGCTCTTTCACCACCTGTACCAAATGCTATTATCAAGACTTACCCCCTTCACAATTTTTCTAGGATTACTAAATAGTCACACATTTCAAGATGGGGTATAGTCTTTGATTTTAGTGTGATGGATTTCCTTTTTCCTTGGTTGGTTGTTTTCCACCCTCATCTTTGTAAAACTATCCTAAGGGTGTGGAGAGCTTCATTGCCAATATATCTATGTCATCAATGGTATCCATTTCCTAAAAATCTCTTTTTTGGGTTGACTATTCATTCTTCCTCCCTTTCCTTTCCTATTGCTACTGTCAATTTGAAACATTGGAGCTCATTCTCCCCTTTGTTGGAGGTATATCATTTGAAGAAACCATTGTTGGAAGGTAAGCTAAACATTATGATAGGGGAAGTCCTTTACCAGGTTTGTTCAATAATGGCTAAGGAGATTGGAGATCAGGTGTTGGCGAAGCTAGAGACATCCCTTTTCCAACACTCTTCATCCACCATTTGACAAACACCTCTTACTATAATGAAGAGCCCAATTATGAGGACTAAATGGAAAGTTGGAGCACCACCTAAGGGAAAGAAAACCCTTGAAGATATAAAAAATGGTCTTCAAACTACATTCAATGACAAAATGCAGTCTTAGAGAATTTTCTGCTCTCATAAGTATCCATGAAAATAATATCCTGGAACATTAGGGACTTAAATGCCCCTAATAGGAGTCAATTTATTATATCTCAAATTGAGTTTGGTGGGCCTGACATTATTCTCCTATAAGAAACAAAAAATTTAGAGCTAGAAAAGGAACACCCATTCACTAAATGAAATCATTGGAGCTTCTAGACATTTAGCTATTCTATGGAATTAGAAAAGAGTTCAAATTACTAGAGTTTCCTCTTCAACAAATTGGGTTCATGTTCTTGTATCTCTCTTTTTTATTAATTTTGAACTATCTAACATTGATGCTCCCAATTCTATAGTGGGGGGAAAATATCATGGGATGTTATTTTAGTTATATTAGCACTTCATAATAATGAAGGTGTTGACCCTTGTCATAAGATTTTGTCATTGGTGTCAGAAAGGTAGTTTGCATTTGGCATTGGATTCTTTTCAAGTATCCATGTGGTATTTGACTTGATACACGACTAGAGCGTGTTTGGTCTATACATGATGATGACTTGATACATGACCATGGCATGTTTGGTCTCAATATGATAGTGCATTTGATTGTTTTTGGTGGGTTTTAGTGATCATGTGGAAATATGAACATGATTCACATTACAGTGACATCAGTAAACAATCATCTCTTAGCATGTATCTTCATTGACTTTGGTTGCTATAGAAAAATATAGTGATCATATGCAAATACAATTACATGGTTTGAAAAAGGATACATTACCATATGATATAGGCTAACAAAGAAAAAATTTAATATGTACTTGGAAAAGGGTCTTATTAGTAAGACTCATCATTCATATGTTTACTCCAGTCTATGTTTATATTGCATAGAATATCAAATTTGGTGATACTATTTGAATATGTGAGCATATGTTATATGGTTTTGATCACTAGCTAAGAGAATTGTTGCCTAGTAGTTTTCTAACAACATTGAATATAGTGTCTAAAAGACTTTGAGCTTGAAACACTTTCTAAAGGCATTAAAAGAATGGGTCACTTTATGTCACTAGAAAATGGGAATATATTATACTTAACTTATTTTAATCATCCCATCGAAATTCATTTACAATATCTCGAGCTCTGGCTATGACACACATGATAGTTAGGGTTCTTGCTTCTTGGAAGAGGAAGAAATTTGGACATTCCATGATAGTTTGGTAAGGAAGTTGATGACTCATTGAATAGTGAATGAAAGGCATTGGTTTCAGTTACAATGGATATTTATGTGTATCTTTTCATTATTCTCATTTTCTTTCAAGGTTTGAAAAGTAAAAGTTTGTTACCCTGTTTCCCATTGATTGTTATATTTTCAACTATGTAACTGGTAGCCCGTGTCTGATAAATATACAAACTAGTATGTATATTTATTGTATGATTAAGGGTTGTTTTTGTAAAAATCCTCATTACTGTCGTGTCTAAATATTGTTAAGCATTTGGTTCAAAAACATTTTATTAACTCATTTCGAGCTTTGCATGTGTAGTGTCTATTAGGTCAAGGGTTTCATGATCCATAACTATTGTATTTTGTTAATAAATTTTACTCTGCAATATTTGCCAGCATCCTCCCTATGTGTGCCAAAATAGGATCTTTGGAACAAGGTATGGACATCCATCAAATCATAATCGAAGGGGTTTTTTTGTCAAAAATTAGCTGCAAATGCTCCAATAAAAAAAATCACAAAATGGGGTAGCATACACACAACATGTGATTAATTCGCAAAATGGATTAATTCACAAAAAAAAACTAGTCTCAATATGATTGCGGAAAAAAATTAGTTGCCCTTACCTTGCTTGTGCAGAGATCGCTCCGACGGGGGGGGTAGGAAGGCAAGATGGTCGCTGCTTGCTTTGAATTGCTTTCAAAATGAAAATGCGTTGTGTTTTTTTTTTTTAATAAAATGCCCGATGTCATCGGAATTCCGATGAACATGGGCATTTTTTTTAAAAAAAACAAAATTTTCACACAATTCTCCTTGTCTGTTGGAAACCTCCGTCGAAATTTGACCCCAAATGTATTAGTGTCACACTACCAGTTATCCAATTTTTCTCTCTGATTCTTAGCATCTCTTCCCTCTCTCTCACAGCCTCTCAACACACTATTTCACACTTGGATGCCTTCTTTATGAATCAGACCTCAGCGTATAGCTTAACTATTAGACCTGCAATAGATTACCGATTCATTGTCTTTGTCGGTTAAACCCTCTCATCGATATTCCTGCTAATCTCACTCTGCAACTTTCTTAGAATAAATTCTAAGGAAGATGATCTTCTTCTTTTCTCAGGCTCTCTTCACTCTCCCTACAAATCAAGAATCATACCTTTCTATCTCAAGTTCACATATTTATATTCTTGGATCCCCACCAAAAATGCATTCAAACAATGTCGTGTTTGGTTTTTCCTTCTCCAATTCGAACCGAGTCAGATTTGATTTGATCTTCTTTTCCAAGGATATGATCTTCATGACATTGATCAACACAAGTAAATCTTTGCATTCCAATGTGCCTTTTCTAAATCTAGAGGTCTGCACCATGCCTTTTTGCATTTCTCTATCATACGCCATTAATGTCTTTGTTATTCCTTCATCAAATGGGTACAAAGATCAAATCTTCTTGCAGGGTCGGTTCAGTTTGTTTGCAAGCTTGCCTTCCTCGAGCTGCAATTCTCTGGCATCCTCTGTGACTTGTGGGTTCCTCATTAAAGTTGACCTTCCTACCAATTTTTTATGTCGATGCACACTCCACCGACCTATGTAATATCACCACCTAGCATCCAATTGTCATGCTTGTCAACATCCACCTCTACTTGGATTTCACTATCGGTTTGACATTCTTTGTTGACCAAGGTTGACTACCGGTTTAGTTAGCCTTACGAGTATGACCAACAAACATCCTTTGTTTAGAAGCACATCCTCTTGATGAGTCATCTTGTCTTCCAGTATGTCTTCATGCCATCCTCTTTGTTTTGCTCACCAGGTGTTGTGCCTTCATAAAAAACAAACAACCAACCTTCATCTTGGTTTGTGCCTTATTGGTAAGCCTGCTAAATGGTGGATGATGCAATTCATGTGTATTGGTATCCTTTCTTCAATCTTCTTACTCACATGTGCATTTCCATCATATTTCTTTCTCTTCTTATCCTAGTCACCTCTTCTTACTTACCGGTGACCTTGCCAAACTAATTGACATCAATGACAACTTAATGCCAATAATGCTAACAATCTGCCCCTTTGGCATGATGTCAACTTATTGCAAGACACTTCATACTGACAAATTTCTCCCTCTTTGATACAATGACAAAGGGTGTTGTATACTCCCCCTTTGATCCATACCTAACTTCACCTTTTCATGTTATTAGTGATTGTAGCTGGTACTAAGATGTGGTTCAAGATGTATAGATTCTGCTATGAACTCCCCCTGGACCATATAAACCCTTCCTTTCTCAAGTGCATAAGTGAGATGACACTGATGATATGATGAAAGAATAAAGATCTGGTAGAATACTGAGAGGGGGGCAGGGTGAATCAGTATACTCAAAAATCGATACAAACTCCCAAACTCAAAATAAACTTATCAACAAATAATCTTGTCAAGATAATGTCTAAAATATTACCAACGTCAACCAACATCAACTGGTTTGACTGTTATGACAACTTAACTAGTAAAAAACTTCAATCTTGTAAACATCAACAGTGCTTAATCATATATCAACATATTCATCTCTCAATGCTTCCAGTTATCATGCCTTAATCAAAATAGTTAAGTAGTTAATCAAATCAACAAATAAGATCATAACCACAAAAAAATTCACCACTTGACATAGATATTTATACATGGATAACCCAAATTGGTAAAAACCACAGTGAGATGAGACTCACAAGGATAGTTATTTGAACTCTTTTGAAGTTTGCCCTATTAGGAGCCAAGCCTATTAAAGCTTTACAATAAGTCATGTTAAGAACTAATTCCAGTTAAGAATCACCCAGTTAAGGGATTCACAAATATGCCTTGATGAAAGCACAATACCCCTTTAGGAGTAACCTCACTGGAGGATTTGAGAATCCAAGCTAATGGACCACCTTGTTAGAGGATTTAGAAAGTAACCAAGCTTGTTAGAGCTTACCCTATTAGGGGATTTTGATTTTTGTTGTAATTATTAAAAAATAATAGGTTTTCTTGATCTATCTAAAATAGCACCACATCTGCTTGATCGAATCCTTCTTAAGCTTCAATCTGCTTCTACACAAATTACAAATCCATTGATCAGTTTGTCAACCACACACTCAACTAATTTCTGCCAACTTTGCCAACACTTAACAAAACAATATCATCGACCTTAAATACAAATTCAACTAGGTCGGTAACACAACATAAACCTAATTCTCATTATTGAGATTAAAAACAAGTTGGTAAAATCTTGACCGTTAGAAAACATAACAATCTCTTCACATTAATCAAGAAAATTCCAATCGCTCCATGATTACCACTTCATCAGACTTGTAACTCATCACACATTATGCATTTGATGCAATCCACTTTTTTCCTTTCCAAGACAATCAAATAAACATGCCAAAACAATTTGAACTTATCCTCATACAATGATCACATGTGTCTCCATCATTACCGCTCAACATCAGATCATAAAACAACAAACTTGATTGGTTAGGGTTTACCAGTTACATAACATAGAAAGATTTAACCCTATACACTAGTTCAACTTACAAACTACCATATACTGGTTTACAACATCTGCCACAAATTTTATCATACTGGTTACAATACAAAAGCAATATCACTAATAACATCAGCAATATCATGAATACCTGTGAGGCCCTACCCCAACCCATCCTATCTCTTCAGTTATTTTCATTTTGGAACTATTTTGGATACTAGTTTGGACACACTATGGATATAGAACTTTTCATGATTCCGCGATTTTGGTAACATTGATATATGTGGATGCTTCATTTCTATGCCTTGTGGATTATAGAATATTATATGATTCTAGATTAGGGTAATGTTGTGATGATGCAGGTTATTATCTGAATTTCAGGATTAGATATAATGTTTGGAAAATGTTTGCATATATTGTAGATGGATCAAATTTTGAGGATTATGAGGAAATTGCTTTGAATTGTGACAAATTATATTTCATAATGTCAAGTCTTTGTAGAATGAATGTATTGTATTCTGATTATGTGATTTTATATTTTATATGAGGCTATTTGGGAAGTACTAATGTTTAAATTGAGATGTGCAGGAAAATATCCATGTGACCATGGAAATATTAGGGAGAATCAAGCCTAGGCCAATGTGCGTTAGTAAAACCAGGGGTTGTCTATTTGGAGAGACAACACCCCGTATGTACTGTATTTTATTCGTAAATGTAAAATGTTGCATGAGTGTAATTTGTATTTATTGGAATATTTAAATTGTTTAAGGGACAATTGCCATGTGTTTATTGTGATGTGGAATTATGTTGTAGTGTCACTTGACACCTATGTAGTATGTTGTGTTGGCAATTTGTCATGTCACCTTTTTGAAGGTTTTATTTTTGTTAATGGTTATATCCCCTAATTATCCTTGAAGGAACCAAGAAATCTAGGTTAGAGAGCCACAAGGAAGGTCAACTCAGAGTTGACCCGTAGGTTAACTTCAGGTGGACTTTCTGAAGGTCAAATCAACTCCTAGAGTCAATTTTAGAGCTTTTTTATTAGGCCTCATGGGGTACCTATGGGTGAAGGCCAAAATTGGCCATGTGTCTTTCCCTTAGGACTTGTTTAACCACCCAAAAAAGTGGTTTTCCCAAGATGGACGAATTCCATCTATAGGAGTGCCATCCTTGGTAGGATAACCTTCTTGGAGATAGTAATCCCTCTTCCCCATTCCATTTCCCTTCTCTAGGCACCTAGGTTAGGGAGTGTGTAAGACCTAGGGAAGACCAACCCAATGGGAGATCACTCACTCTACCCAAGAGGTTGGAAGGAGTGAGAGAGGCCTTCTTAGGCTAAGAATGGAAGCTTAGTGAGCTAATCACCCACTCTCCACTTTTGGAGATTTTTGGAAAAATTTGAAAGGAAAAACCAGTTTTAGAAAATTTAGAGGAATTTGGTGGCCAAGATTTGCAGAAAGTTGTGTGGATTGGGCAGCTCATCTTCAACCAAGTTTAGAATACCTATTGGCAGAATAAGGTTGGTTGTTATCTCCTCTTGTTTATGTTGTTTATGTTAGCTATGTTGTTTTGTTGAAGGAAAGATTTGCTTGTAAAGGAAGTGTGTATGTATAATGTTGTAGAAGGAAATAATGTGTAGTTTTATTTCTATGTTTTTTTCTGTTTTGTGTTTTTGTTTTGGGAGTGTCCAAGATCTCCTACTCTTGGGAGAGTAGGATGATCTTGGGGTGGAAGAAGCATGACAGCCTTGGGTGAGAGGCTCTCCTTAAGGAGAGTGATCTCAAGGGTGTCCTTTGTGACCCTTGCTGCATAGCCTTGTGTATGCATTTGGGGGTCATAAGGGGAGAGAAATGGCTTTGAGCCTTTGGGGGGGCATAAGGTGGTTGGGATGAATTCTGATTGAGTATTTGTGTTGCCATGAGGTGGCTTGTGATATTCTTTTTGGCTGCAGTCTCCCCAACGGTACTTGGTCCACTTCCACCCATAGATTTATCTCCACAAATGTGGTGATAGTGTAGCTTGGGATGGGAAAGTGTATGTGTTGTGTGTTTTCCTTATTGTTATGTTGTATTGCTTGGTTGTAACCCGTCTACGCCTTGATTCTCCTAGCTCGGGGGTGGTTTCTGGTAAGCCTAGGCTGGGAGGTGAGCATCCCATGGTCACAGTCCTAAAATTTACTTGCAGGTGGCTTGGGAAAAAGATTAGGAGTTGCAGATTGATGTGTTGCAGACTTCTATTCAGGATTTTTATTTTTATTTAAATGCAAAAAAAAAAGAGAAAAAGAAAAAGAAGAGAAAGTGCAGATGTAAATATAGGACTTAAAATGATTTTGTTTCTATTTGAATAAATGTAATTTTTATTTTCTGTGTAAAGATTAGAGAAAGATGACTGTTTAGAAATTCTACCCATTTTTATATTGGGCTATTGTAACCTATCATTCTGGAAAGTAATGTAAATTTTTATTATATTTTGATGCCTATTGTGTTGTAGAAGACTACATTTAAATTTGGTCTGTAACATGTTTAGTTACTGCAATATTAAAGAAAAGTAACAGAAAAATGCATTAGGATTCCTTATTTACTATTCATTAGTTTATTTACTGCATTAGTAAGGAAAAGAAAAAGAAGTGCAGTAGGGTTATTATTTACTTGCATAGTGTAAATTCTGTAATTTTATGGCTGTTTTAAAAAAAGGAGTGAACTAGTATTGTTTCTTTATTTATTTCTCACTATTTACTTGCATAGTTTAGATTTTGTTATTTTATGACTGTTAAAAGAAAACCAGAACTATTTCATTTCTGTAGCAAGTTTAAATAAAAGAAATAAATAAATAGATCTATTCTAAATGCTGTTAGAAGACTAAAACGGAATGTAGATGGTTTAAAAAAAACAAAAAAACTCAGATCAATATAAGGGTTTTAACCCTATTACTTCAACATTTAGTCATATATATATTTCTATATGTATATAAGTATATATATTGAAAATATATACCTATATATATAGAAAATATATATATATAAGATTTCCTGTATATGTATACCTCTGTAACAACGAAATTTAAAAAGAAACAAAAACATGTATTCTGAATCCTGTGCATCTCTGTTACAAATCATATAAAATATAATGCAGAATAAACCCTTTTATCCTATATATATATATATATATATATATATATATATATATATATATATATATATATATATATATATATATTCTGCATCAAAAAAAAATATGCTCTGTGGATGCCTGTAGAAGAAAATATCTGCATATTCATAAACGATACTATGCATATTATATATATATATATATATATATATATATATATATATAATACACATAATATACATTGGAAATTAAAAAAATGAAAAAAAACTACATCTTATACCATTTTTATCAACCCACGAAACTTATTAAAAATGTTGCAGAAAAAAAGGGAAGCAAGTCTCGCGGGCCACTGTGTGCAACACAGTGGACGGCCACGGCCGAACCACTGTGCTACACACAGTGGGCGGCGCCGAAGGGCACCGCACTGTGTGTAACACAGTGGGCGGTCGCGGCCGCCACTGTGCTACGCACAGTGAACGGCGCCCGCCACTGTGTGTATACACAGTGGGCGGCGGCTATGCCGTCCGCCACTGTGTGTACACACAGTGGGCGGCGCTGCCGCCACTGTGCGTATGCACAGCGGCGCCCGAACCCCTGCGAAAACCTCCGCTCTCCCCGCATGAAACCCTCCGCCTCCGTACCTGCAGTCACATTTCAAAACAAAAAAAAAGAGAAAGAAAACAAAACAAAGAAAAAGGGTTAATATAAAACCCTAACCCATTTCGGGTTAGGGTATAATATGTAAAAAAAAATAAGGGGTAAAAATAACATAAGACAAGTGTAATATGTAAAAATGCAACCCTAACCCCATTTCGGGTTAGGGTTAGCATTATAAGAATATATATATATACATATATATATGTATATATATATAAATGAATATATTGATATATATATATATATGTATATTTATATATACATATATATTTATATACATATTGGAGATTTAGATTTGGGGACATTTAAATTGATTTTAATTTATAATGAGGATTAGAATTTAAGAATTTATAATGTGATATATATATATATATATATATATATATATATATATATATATATATATAAAAGGGAAATTAAATTGGAAATTTAAAGCTAGATTTTAGTATAAAATTTGGGGTTAAGTTTATAATTGAAATATTATGGAAATTTTAAACATTGATTTTAATATATGAAATGGGGTTAATTAATGATAGGATTATTATACGTCCATTTACTCCTTAGGAGATTTGAAATTTAAAAAAAAAAAAGGATTTAAGAATGAAGGGGTTATCAAAATCGGAAACACCATACATCAACTCGAATAATTTAATTAATTAATCAATAGACTTCCCTAATTATATTTGGGGTATTAGGAAAATTTAAAAAAAAAGGGAATTTGTAGAACCAATTTTATGGACCATAAACCCTTTGGGGGTAAGCTTGGGCCAAATTTAATTTAATCGACAAATTAAGAAGTTAGGGAAAATTGGAATTGGCCTTAGCTTATTGTCGGTTTTAGTGGACAAACGACATTGTAGTAATTCGAACCCTCATCAGTTGGATGTATATAATAATTTCGCAGGTGTATCAATTAATCAATAGCATTATCCTTATATGGATTGGGAATGATTTAATACCTTAAGGTAACCAATTATTCCTTGGTTTAATTAGCGACAACTTGTCTTAGGTAATTGAGCTAGCTAACTAATCGGCAATGCAAATTAATCTTCATCAATCAAGTCACTCGCTCGAGTTGGTTATTTAACTTAACCTTAGTAAGTAAGTTAATTACTTCCTAGATAAGACAAAACTTTAAATACAGTCGTTATGTATTAGGATTTATAGCGAGTTCATGACGTCAAAAAAAAATTTGTTGTTCCGTTTTTGTGCCCTAAAGTTTGGGCACGACAATACCATTCACCGGTTCAATTGACATCAATGACAACATATCATTAATGTAATCTATATGCAAAATGCCAACAATCTAAAAATACCAACAATCACAACTCCCGACATGTGACTTAAGCACTCAAAAGTGCTTACCAGCAATAGTTTGGTGAAAATGTCTGCTACTTGTTCTCTGGTAGGGACATAATCCATCTTTGCTTCCTGTCCTTCAACCTTCTCTCTAAGGAAATGATACTTGATGGCTAAGTGTTTTGTCCTGGAATGCATCACTAGATTCTTTGATATGTTGATGACACTTGAATTGTCATACCAGATGAGAATAGGATTAGTGATGTCCACCTATATATCTTTGAGGGTTTTCTTCAACCAAAGTACCAGAGAGAAAAATGTAGTAGCAACAATGTATTTTGCTTCAGCAGTTGATAAGGAGATTGAATCCTACTTCTTACTATGCCAAAAAACCAACCAGTCAACTAGGAAGAATGCACCACCACTTGTGCTCTTTTGGTCATCAATGCAACTTGACTAATTAGCATCAGTGTATTCTTCCAAGATGAATACCCCTTGTTTAGGGTACCACAAACCATAACTAATTATTCTTTGGAGGTACCTAAAAATTATGCTTACAACATTCATATGTGACTGCTTAGGTGCAGCTTGAAATCTGGCCACCTTGCACATTACCTACATTATATCTATTCTATAAGAAATTAGATACAATAGGCTTCCTATCATGGATCTATATAATTTTTGATCCACCACTAGCGATTCATCAATCTTTCTTAATTTACTTTTGATCACCATGGGGGTACTTACTGGTTTACAATCCTCTAGTTGAAATTTCTTCAACATGTCCTTTTCATACTTGGTTTGTGAGATAAAGATTCCATTATCTTGCTAAAATATTTGCAAACCAAGGAAGTATGTTAATTCACCAAGTATTAACATCTCAAATTTTGACAGCATCTGATCAGAAAATTCTTTGCAAAGGGTGTCCATATTGCCTCCAAAAATAATGTCATCTACATATACAACCACAAATATCATGTGGTTTTCATCTTTCTTTGTGTATAGATTGATGTTAGCACTCCCCTTTTTGAATTCTTGCTCCTTTAGGTATTGATCTAATCTTGAATACCATGCTCTAGGTGCTTTCTTTAAGCCATACAGGGCCTTATTCAACTGACAGGCAAAGGTTTCATCATCATATAGAAGAAACCCTTCTGGTTTCTCCATATACATTTCTTCTTCCAAATTTTCATTTAGGAAGGTAGATTTTACATCAATTTGATATACTTTTATAGCCCTTGTAGAAAGAAAAGGATAAAAACATTCTAATTTCTTCTAATATAGCTACTAGTGCAAATATTTCTTCAAAGTCAATGCCTTGTACCTGAGAGTATCCTTTGCACACAAGTCTAGCTGTATGCCTAACAATTTTACCTTCTTCATTCATCTTGTTTCGGTAAACCCATTTAGTGCCAATGATTTTCTTGTCTTCCAGTCTAGGGACTAATTCCCAAGTCTTATTCTTCTCAATCTGCTACAGTTTTTCTTCCATGGCATCCATACATTCCTATCTTTTTCTGGCGTCATTGAATGTTTTAGGTTCTACTTTAGTCAGGAGGAAGAAGTTGACTTGTTCATCATTCTGAGCAAGTCTTCTTCTAGTTTTCACACCATCACTTTTATTTCCTAGAATTTTCTCTTCCAGGTGATTCAACTACACATATCAGTTGGGAGCCTTTTTGAATGCTTCTTCTGATCCATTGTTTGATTGAGCTTCCTCACCTTCATCATTAAAATCATTATACCAATTCACTTGTGATTGAATTCCTTTATGCATGTCCTCATCAACTCTTACAGGCACACTATCAATGACTCTTCTTAGTCTTTTCTTGTAGCATTTGCGGGCCTTGTTGTTGGATGATTAACCAAGGAAGATTCCTTCATCACTTCTAGAGTCAAAAATACCTATAACATCCATATCTCTCTTGATAAAACACTTACTTCCAAATACCTTAAAGTATTTGATCGAGGGCTTCCGGTCATACCACAATTCATAAGGTGTCATTCTATTTTTTGTTCTTAATTGTACCTGGTTCAAGGTATATACAACAGTATGAACAACTTCCTTCCAATATTTGTTTGTAAGATTGGCCTCATTTAACATGGTTCTGGCCATCTCCTTGACTATCCTATTCTTCCTTTCTACCACACCATTTTGTTTTGGTGTCCTAGGGGCTAAGTATTGCCTTCTAATTCCATGTCTTTCACAATAATCTTTAAACTCATTTGATGTGAACTCTCCACCCCGATCTGATCTTAGATATTTTATCTTGCACCAACTTTACTTCTCCACCATCTTCCTAAAGATCTTTGAATCTTTCAAATCCTTATAACTTTTCTTGTAGGAAAGTGAGCCATGGCATTCTTGAATAATCATCAATAAAGAGCATACAATATCTTTCGCCAACAAGAGCTCTTGTCCTGGTTGGACAACACAAATTTGTATGTATAATTTCAAGTGGCCTTGAGGTGGTGTGCTTTTTTATCCTAAATCTCACCTTAGTCTGATTCCTTTCACTTATTCATAACAGAATGTGCTTACTAGTTTGATGATGGGTGGAATATTTCTTACACACCCCTTTCTGCTTGCTGCACCTAAGTGGTCAAAGTTTATGTGGCCTAATCTTCAGTGCCACAACCAGCTTTCATCAACCTATCCCATCATGCATTGGGACTCATATAATTCTTTCAGATTGTAATCATTTCCATCTGTTCTCTTTCCTTTTGCCACAACTTGATCGATACTCTCTTTCTTTATCTAGCAGCTAGTTGAGTCAAAAGTGAATTTATAACCTTTGTCACATATCTGACTCACACTCAACAAATTATTCTTTAGGCCTTCCACATAATATGCATCATGTGCCTTCAATTTTCCATCAATATTTAGAGTACCTTTTCTATTTATTTTGATGGATGAGTTGTCTATAACCCATAGATTTTTCCTTTCAACATGTAAGGTAGTCTGCACTATTAGACTTGATTTTGCCTTGTCTTCTTCTTTCTCAACCCAAACTAGTTTGGTCTCCTTTTTATTGTCAATTGCTAGTTTATGCTTTGATTCAATACCAGTTCTTGATCATGATTTCTCTTCTTCTGCTTCATCTTCCTATTTTTACAAAATTTTCCTATATGTCCAAACTCTTAACAGTTATAGAATTTCACAATTTCATTTACAGATTCATCTTTAAAGTTATTGCAGGGCACCAATTTACTCTTTCTAAATTCAAAGCTCCTATGACCATATTCATTGCACTAATAACATACAACATTCATATCCTAGAGTGCATTAAAATGATTTCTACTTTCATAACTCATAGAGGGAATATTGGTTAGTCTACAGTCAGCTATTCTATGCCCAAATTTGTTACACTGGTAACAATAACCATGAAATTTTCAAACATACCAGTTAGGTTTCGTTTGCCTTGCAAATGACTGCTTCATCAGTGGTCTTCCCTTCATTCTACTGACTCTGGTGAATCCTTCATGATCAACTCTTATCATTTCTCCTTAGAATTGCATGTTGGTTCATTGATTGTGGCCTTCGGTTCATCGATTGTCTATACCAGTTTGTGTGGCAGTTTCTAACACCATTTGCATATGTCTTCTTATCGATATCCTTGCTTACAGTAAATGTCTTCTTCTCTTCACCTTAATTTGAAGAGGTGAACTTTATCTCCTTACCCGATGTGTCTTTTCTGTTTGAACTTTGACCTTCTTCAAATCCTAAGCCACTGGTATCTTTGGATTACTTTTATTTACTCAACATCTTGTCTAAGGCTTCAGTGCTACCTTCATATTTATTTCTCATATTTATTTCTTCCTTACTTTCTTCAAGCTCCTTTCTGATTTTTACTATTTCTACTTCCAGATCTTGATGCTCTTTTTCCTTCTTCATCAAATCAGAGGATATAACTTCACATATCCTCTTGGCTTCTTCCAATTGCAGTTTCAAGTCAGATATAACTTGATTGGACTCATCCAAGGATTTCTTCAAGATACCTTGTTCATATACTATATTGAGATTGAACTTCTTGAGTTCTCTTCTTGTTTTACTCAACTCCTCAAGAGTACTTATAAGGTCACCTTCCAGATCCACTTTAGCTTTACTATCTTCTTCCTCATCTCCACCAAAAAGTTCATCAAGTGTCATAAAGAGATTAAATTCTTTGTCATTCTCATGGTGGTCATCTTATGATACACTTTCTTCATCTATGGCATCATCCTCAATAGTATATAGGTTTTTTTTCTTTGGGTAGCCTCGTCTTTCTTGCTGGTAGACATTTTGTTCTTTATCTTTACTAGCAGATCTACTAAAGCCTCTTGACTAATCTCGACTAGTTTCATTATAAGGACATTTTGCAAAAAAGTGTCTAACTTTACCATAGTTGAAACATTTAAGTGGTATCTTTCCTTTATACTTGTCGGATCCTCTTTTGAGTTTTCACAAGATCCTTTATGAGAAACCACTTCTTTTCCCTTCTTGATGGAGTTGAATGCTGCCTCTTTCCTTGAAGAAGTATTACTGGTTGTTCTCATTTCATAGGTTGTTAGTGAGCCAAATAGCTCATCCATTGTAAAGATCTCCATATCCTTGGCTTCTTCTATGGCAGAAACTTTAGTATCATACTTAGATGTGAGAGACCTAAGTACCTTTTTGACAAGTATCTCATCTACAATTTCTTCTCCAAGTCCTTTGATGGTATTCATAGTTTCATCAAATCTATGAAGGTAGTTTGCAATCTTTTCTTCATCCTTCATCTTGATTCCTTCAAGTTGGGGCCTTAGAGTTTGCATCTTGGCCTCTTTAACTTTTTCATCTCCTTCAAATAACCTCTTCACTTCATACCAAGTCTCCTTGGCAGATGCATAGTGCATGACCTTGACAAACTCATTATCAAACAACCCACTCAAGATAGCATGTTCAGCCTTTGCATTGTTCTCATACTCCTTCTTGGCATCTGGATCAGTGGGAGGAAAACTAGGGACAACATACCCATTCTCAATAGACATCCACACATCAAAACCAAGGGAGGAAATATAAGTCTCCATTCTTCTACTCCAGAAGGCATAGTTAGATCCATCAAACATGGGGTCTTTTGAGGAGGCAGACTCATTTCTTACCATCGTGTTCTAAGTCCAAAAAGTACCCAAACTTTAATCAACTGGGAACCTTACTCTGATAACAATTGTTGAATACAATGTACCACTGAGAGGGGGGTGAATCATTGGTTCCTATATTCTTTTCATTTGAGAATAACCTTAGAACACTGGTTATTATCCTTAATACTAAAGAATCAAATGAGTAATACAAATGAAGATATCACAAGGGACAGACACACAAATGCAACCTACAACACTAGATGTATGAGAAAAAATCTATATGGAAAAAACCTTAGTGAGAAATGTTGTTGGAGTCTACTACTCCAATCCAGCCTCACAAGTGAAATAAAGAATTACAAATATTTAGGGCACCAATCCAAGGAGTGTTAGGATAACTGGTGAACAGCTGAGAGGTGGGGGGGGTGAATCATTTGTTAACATATTATATCAATTAATCTACTTTACAACCTTAAACTAGAGCACATAAACACTAAATACCAGAATAGTAGAAACAAATATCGGTAGAAACAGATACTAGTAAACAATGCAACTCAACAAAGAAGCAGATAATCAACACAATGAAACCATACAACATAACACCATGATTTGTACATGGAAAAGTTGGTAAAGGGAAAAACCACCATGGGAAGTCTACCCACAGTCAGATGATACTTCTACAGAAAGTATGTGATACAATGAGGCGCCTACACATGTAGGAAGGCACACTACCTAGAGCACATTGGTCATTACAAAAGAGTCTCACTGACTACAGAGAGGTTAAAACCACCTCAAGATAATTGGACAACAATCCAATAGAGTGAATTGCCAGAGGTAACATCTGCCATGCTTGATTAGAGTCCTAATTGAGCTCAATACCGGAGGCCTTTGACCTCTTACATAAACCCAATTCAATCTTTAATGATCTAACTAATCCTTTGCCTGAATGATATTACAATATTTGCACATTACAATCCATACCCTAATCTATAATGAGATTTTACATCAATTTATATATACCCTAAGGCCTAAATCAATTAGGTCGGTCACCTAGAAGATATTACAATAAGGTCATTACATACATCCATATTACAATGATATGCCATGTCGGCTTTAGATCAAAACAATATTAACCAATCCATAAATCATCCCAGTAATGTGTAGAGAACATGTTTACATGATACCAATCCATAACCTAGATAGGCACTAGACCTATTTTGGGTCCACCATACTAAAACAATGTCTCCAACTATTTGAAGTATGATCAGAGATCATCTTATGCATCCTAGAAACCACACCAAGACCACTTATGCATCCTGTCAAAGATTCTCAATAAAATTTCTACTGGTAAAACCTTAAACCTATGCTGATAAGGGTTTACTAGAGTGTATGATAGCATTCAAACACCAAGTCAATACCATCTGACCAAGACATTCTCCTGAAGCATGTAACACATATAACCAAGCATATTCCATTGATCCAAACATGTCGGAAGTGTCCAATAGATAGTCTCTACTGTCGGTAATACTAGATCTTCTATCAGTAACCAAAACCTATCTGTTGGTAACCAACCATAACAGCTAGTGTTGATATCAATGACCAAAAATCAATGCAACACATAATCAATCCTTACAACCTCTCTCTTTGGCATTGATGGGAACACTAGATGTGGAAAACATCTAAGTACAAAGAAATGTCAAACAAGTCTCCCCTAGTGGAAGACAACCAACAAACTCACCCTTTGAATAATATCT
This sequence comes from Cryptomeria japonica, assembly GCF_030272615.1. NCBI lineage: Eukaryota > Viridiplantae > Streptophyta > Pinopsida > Cupressales > Cupressaceae > Cryptomeria > Cryptomeria japonica. Next base: position 516,800,791 of record NC_081410.1, on the reverse strand, counting down.
TTGTAGGGGTCTAAAAAAAAACTCCTTAAGTTTTAATTTTCACATCAATATCTCTCCCCCTTTTACATCAATGCCAGAGTTATGACATAGATATTAAAATTTTGTGAATCTCAAAGCTGACTACTCCCCCTGAGTAGTAGCACCACTACATCAATCTGAAGCAAAGGATAAAGCTATTGATCCATAACAGAAAGATGCACTGCATAACTAGCTAAGTCTCTGCCAAAGGGGTAGATACCCCTAACCTGTCTCTCAAATATTCAAATGATTCTTTAGACAATAGTTTAGTGAATATATATGCAATCTTCTCTTTAGTGTTCACATAAACCAATTTGACTTCCTTTTCTTCTACCTTGTCCTTCAGAAAGTTATACTTTATTGATATGTGCTTAGTCTTAGAGTGAAATACCAGATTCTTAGACATGTCAATAGATGCAGAGTTATCATAGTAGATAACTATTGGTTAACTACAATTTACCCTGATATCCTTCAATATTTGATTCATCCATAGAACTTGTGTATAATTAGTTGTTGCTGCAGCATATTTAGATTCTGCAGTAGATAAAGAAATGCATGACTATTTTTTGTTGATACATGAAACTAGTTTATTTCCAAGAAGTAAATCTCCACCAGAAGTTCTCTTCCTATCATCGGTATCTCCTGCCCAATCTGAATCTATATATGCATATAAAGTGAATTTATCATCTCTAGAATACCAAAAGCCATATTTAGTTGTACCTTGCAAATACTGGAATATCATTTTTACTGCACATTCATGATTTTCTTTAGGATTACTTTGATATCTTGAAACAATACTCACTGCATTCATAATATATGGTCTAGTCTGAGTAAGATATAACAAGCCACCAATCATAGACTTATACCTTGTTGAATTTATTGGTGCAGATGTATCTTTGATAGATAATTTCTCACTTGTCATCATAAGAGTACTTACCGGTTTGGAATTATCCATACCAAACTTCTTCAACAATTATCTTAGATACTTTGTTTGATAGATAAAGATGTCTTTGTTAGTTTGAGTAATCCCCAAACCTAAGAAAATTTCATTTCACCAATCATGGACATTTCAAATTCATTTTTCATGTTGTTAGCAAACTCCATGCACAATTTATCTTCTCCTCCAAAAATGATATTGTCAACAAATACTTCAATAATCATAATATCATCATCAGTGATCTTGTAATATAAATTACTGTTAGTACTTCCTTTATTAAAACCAAGCTTCAAAATATATTTATCCAACATTGCATACCAAGCTCTAGGAGCTTGTTTCATTAAATAAAATGCATTCTTTAACCTACAAACCATATCCTTATCATCTGTCAGTGAAAAAATATTAGGCTGCTCAATGTATACCTCTTTTTCAAGTTCACCATTCAAAAATGCATATTTGATATCCATTTGATATACCTTATAGTTCTTATATGTTGCATAGGAAAGAAATAGTCTAACAACTTCAATTCTACCTATAGGTGCAAATGTCTCACCATAATCAATTCCTTCCTTTCGAGAATATCCTTTACAAACTAGTCTAGCCTTGTTCCTTATAACTTGACCATCCTCATTTAGTTTATTTCTAAACACCCATTTAGTTCCTGTCATGCTCTGTGAATTGTACCTATACCTGCAACCACAATGCACTCAATAAATCATTACAAGCAATGGTTAGAAAATTGAAACAATGGAAGACAAAACCATAGCTAATCAACTTATTGCCTCCTAGTAAATGCAAGCATGAATTTTGCTCTCAGATCTTAGTATGCAAATTCCAGTGACTTGACTACACTTAGATGGAGGATTTGAATGCTGAAAATGCATGATCTAGCAAGAATAGCATGATTAAGCTATATGAATGATTGATTATCCTAGCATGATTAAGTTAAGATTTAAGCTAAAATGAGCATGATAACATTGCTAAGAATGATAAACTATAAGCTAGATGCCTATAATAACAATGCAAATGATGAAATCAAATTGGGACCAAATGAATGTGAATTGGCATGAATTCATAAATTGGCCACTTGTTCTCCAAAATAGGGTCTATTTATAGGATTTCCCAAGGCTAGGGGTGAGTTGGCATGAATCAATGATTGAGATTAATTTGAAGATATCAATGGTTAAATTCGAGGAAGTTGGCAAAGGGAGTTGGATTAAAGGGAACACTTAGTGACAAGTGTCACAAAGGTTCTAGAAGATGTTGGATGAAAGGGGACAAGGTGGTAGGTAGAATGGGTTAGGTTTAGGATTGGTAGAAGTTAGGAGAATTTGAATTTAGAAATTCAAATATTAGGAAAATGGCTAATTAGTTTTAACAACTCATAAATGATTTGTTTTAATTAATTAGGAGTTGGAAGAAATGATTTTGGTGGAGGGAATTAATTAAATTGAATTAATTAATTAAAGGGGTGAAATGAAATGAACCTATTTAGCAAATCCTTAGATTTATTAATAAGTAGATGAAAAGGGAAATTTAATCAAATTGTTTAGTGAATTCAATTAAATTGGGGAGGAGAGATTAATTGAGATAATTGCTTATTTAATTAATTATCTTCAAACCATTTTTAGGTGTATACATTTTGCCCCTCTTTGAAGTGAGGTGTGATGACGCGTTGATTCAAAGAATAATCTCATTTTGATGATGATATTGATTTGATAGGATGCCCCAGCTCTTGATTGCTAAATTCCGGTATGATGATGCCCCCTCGAGAGATCAATTGAGATAATTGATCTTTGGAGTCTTTGCGAGATTGATATCCCGATAGATTTGATTTGATTTCTACAACTGTTGTTTGATGAAAGTGCGAGTTCTTTGATTAGCTTGATTGCCTAGATCAGTAAGATTGAAAAATCTTGATTGATTTGATTCAGTCTGGTTTCAGGAAGGATTCATCCCGTATAAGACATGGATGATCATAACGTCTGGTTTCAGGAAGGATTCATCCTGTATAAGACATTGATGATCACGTCTGGTTTCAGGAAGGATTCATCCTATATAAGACATGAGTTGATTAGGTTTGATTGATTCATTTCATTTGGCAAGATTGATTAGATAAAGAACTGATAGTTTGTTGATGTTAGTTGCAGAAATTTTCGGATATGCTGATGTTGGTGCATTTGAGGGAGATAGCATAAGATTTTTGTTGAGTTATTTTGATTATGTATACACCTGGGATGATATTTTGATGATTCCTGCGATAGATTTGACTTTGGATAAAAGGAGCTTTTGGGAACCATGAAAGAATGAAATGCAAGCTAGAATGCAAATGAAATGCAATGGAATGCAAAACTACAACCAGACCAATAACTAGATTATTTTTGCGTTTTTGTCATCATTGAGCTTTTGAAATGTGGGAAGTGAATGCAAACATCGATGGTATAATTAAACCATGATGACCTGAGCACTATTTTCCTGGATTTTGATATAGCAAGTTAACACAAGCATTGAGGTATAATTGAACCAAGATGACCTGAGTGTTGTTTGTGTAAAATAGGCAGTATTAATCATTTCAATACGCAAATTGGAAATGTCTTCAATGATATTCTGATGATCATGTCCTGAGACAAATTTGCACATATTAATGATTAATTTTTAGACAGCAGACAAGAAAAATATCATGTTTCTTCCTTGTTCCTCTAGTCAATGACATCCTGGAGTCACTCAGAAATCATAATAGCGAAAAGCAATATAGAAAAGTTGAACAATCATGTTATAATCAATCATTCAAAAAGATATTATCCACTGAAAAGTGTGTGATGTGCTTAGATTGATTTTGTGATAGCTTGATAGTTCATAGTCTGATCTTGTGTTCAATGTTGGATGTGTCTTAGTTTTCGCTTAATAAGATTTGTCTAACTGTTTGGTCTACTTGTTTGATTAAGCTCAAAATTGATCAGGAGTTTGCCCCCAGCTAGCTGTAGAATTTTGCCCCAAGCCTAGAAATAAATTCGTTATGATATATCCAATGATCCAAACCATGGTAAGAAGCCACCTGGGATGCTTGTGTATGTATAAAGGCTTCATGATGATCAACGTTGATTGAAAAATGAATGCAAGCGGAAAAATGCATGAACTAATAGATGGAAGAGCCAACCAACAGATAGTGCCTGTTTGCTATGTTTTCACCATCTGTTTTTATTGCACTTTTTCTGATATTTGATTTTTTTGGATTTTCTGCTTTTTCACTTTTTAGGATTTTTCTAATTTTTCACTGTTTTTTGATTTTTTTGATTTTTCCCTGTTTTTGATTTTTCTGATTTTTCACTGTTTTTTGATATTTTTGATTTTTCACTTTTTTTTATTTTTTTGATTTTTCACTTTTTTTGATTTTTTTGATTTTTCACTGTTTTTTGATTTTTCTGATTTTTCACTTTTTTTTATTTTTCTGATTTTTCACGGTGGGTGGCAAAATGTCGTGCTCTGTGAATTGTACCTGTACCTGCAACCACAATTCATTCAATAAATCATTACAAGCAATGGTTAGAAAATTGAAACAATGGAAGACAAAACCATAGCTAATCAACTTATTGCCTCCTAGTAAATGCAAGTATGAATTTTGCTCTTAGATCTTAGTATGCAAATTCCAGTCACTTGACTACACCTAGATGGAGGATTTGAATGCTGAAAATGCATGATCTAGTAAAAATAACATGATTAAGCTATATGAATAATTGATTATATGATTAAGCTAAGATTTAAGCTAAAATGAGCATGATAGCATTGCTAAGAATGATAAACTATAAGCCAGATGCCTATAATAACAATGCAAATGATGAAAACAAATTGGGACCAAATGAATGTGAATTGGCATGAATTCATAAATTGGCCATTTGTTCTCCAAAATAGGGTCTATTTATAGGATTTCCCAAGGCTAGGGGTGAGTTGGCATGAATCAATGGTTGAGATTAAACTGAAGATATCAATGGTTAAATTGGAGGAAGTTGGCAAAGGGAGTTGGATTAAAGGGAACACTTAGTGACAAGTGTCACAAAGGTTCTAGAAGATGTTGGATGAAAGGGGACAAGGTGGTAGGTAGAATGGGTTAGGTTTAGGAATGGTTAGGCTTAGGAGTGGTAGAAGTTAGGAGAATTTGAATTTAGAAATTCAAATATTAGGAAAATGGCTAATTAGTTTTAACAACTCATAAATGATTTGTTTTAATTAATTAGGAGTTGGAAGAAATGATTTTGGTGGAGGGAATTAATTAATTTGAATTAATTAATTAAAGGGGTGAAATGAAATGAACCTATTTAATAAATCCTTAGATTTATTAATAAGTAGATGAAAAGGGAAATTTAATCAAATTGCTTAGTGAATTCAATTAAATTGGGGAGGAGAGATTAATTGAGATAATTGCTTATTTAATTAATTATCTTCAAACCATTTTTAGGTGTATACATTTTGCCCCTCTTTGAAGTGAGGTGTGATGACGCATTGATTCAAAGAATAATCTCATTTTGATGATGATATTGATTTGATAGGATGCCCCAGCTCTTGATTGCTAAATTCCAGTATAATGATGCCCCCTCGAGAGATCAATTGAGATAATTGATCTTTGGAGTTTTTGCGAGATTGATATCTCGATAGATTTGATTTGATTTCTGCAACTGTTGTTTGATGAAAGTGCGAGTTCTTTGATTAGCTTGATTGCCTAGATCAGTAAGATTGAAAAATCTTGATTGATTTGATTCAGTCTGGTTTCAGGAAGGATTCATTCCGTATAAGACATGGATGATCATAATGTCTGGTTTCAGGAAGGATTCATCCTGTATAAGACATTGATGATCACGTCTGGTTTCAGGAAGGATTCATCCTATATAAGACATGAGTTGATTAGGTTTGATTGATTGATTTCATTTGGCAAGATTGATTAGATAAAGAACTGATAGTTTGTTGATATTAGTTGCAGAAATTTTTGGATATGCTGATGTTGATGCATTTGAGGGAGATAGCATAAGATTTTTGCTGAGTTATTTTGATTATGTATACACCTAGGATGATATTTTGATGATTCCTGTGATAGATTTGACTTTGGATAAAAGGAGCTTTTGGGAACCATGCAAGAATGAAATGCAAGCTAGAATGCAAATGAAATGCAATGGAATGCAAAACTACAACCGGACCAGTCACTAGATTATTTTGCGTTTTTGTCATCATTGAGCTTTTGAAATGTGGGAAGTGAATGCAAACATCGATGGTATAATTAAACCATGATTACCTGAGCACTATTTTCCTGGATTTTGTGTAGTACCCCTGCCCTAATCAATTTCTAATCTTGGTTTAATCTTGGTCAGTTTATCTTAATTTAATGTTATAGTCAGATGTTTGATTTAACGCATAGCTGTTGATGTGGTTTTCACACTAGTTGTATGCAAGTTGTTTAGTGTTCCTATTTCATGGTATTAATATCGGGCTAACGCTTTCATTAAGTTTATATATGTATGCATGTATGACTCTTGGTTGCAAGAAATTTCAGGTACAATGCCACTTGAGTGCGAGGTTCGTCTTCACCTGGAATTGCAGGTTTGAGTGTACCTCTTTTATCCGTAGAGTTGGATTAGGTGGTTGTAAGACCCTAGTTGACCATAGTCATGATCAAGTGAGCATCGTCAGTCGTCGTCGGTAATCCCTTTTTGGTTCGGGTTTGCGAGTCGTCTGTTTGGTTGACTTTCTCATGGTTAATTGATTAATTAGTCCTTAGTAATTATCTTGATTAAATATGTATTTTGCATTAGAGATTAATGGACTAAATTAATTGGGATTTCGTTATGTGATTTTCGTTGATATTGGATTGCTCGTTTTAAATTGGGAGTAAGTTTGATTAAATGACTGATTTTGAATATTAAATGCATTTTGGATATGCTGTTGAAAAGAAAGTTTTGTATTTAAATTGCAATAGATTCTATTGTATTCTGTTGGCGTTTGAAATTACAAAGGTTAAATTGTATTAAATGAGGAAATCAATTTGGAATTGAAAGGCAAGTCAATTTGTTGTATAGTTAGAAAGGAATTAATTTTGAGAATTATTTTAAAATAAAAATTTTAATTCCAAAAATGGAATTTTGGTCAACTCTTCCATATAACCTAAAATTTGGAGGAAATTTTGGGGGATGGATTTTTTTGGAAAATTTTGGTTGGAAAATATTTTGGGGGATGAAATTTGGGGGTTTTGGATGGGGAAGGATTCCTTGACCTGCAGATTGGGGCTCTTCAGCAGGTCTTGCCAGGAATGCGAGATAAGGTAGGATTCAGATCCATCTTTTGATTTCTGGTTGTATTGTTCTTGTTTTTCTTTCAAAACCAAATTTTGGATATGAATTGGAAATATGAGGAATTTTTGTGTAAATCTCCATTGGGTGCTCTCAATTTGAATTCTATGTTTAGAAATTAGATTTTATTGGGAAGAATGGATGAGTTATTTAGTTTATTGCCCATTTTACCCAAGTATGGGTTTTTGTTGAAGAAATTTTTATAATTTGATATTCTTCAGATTGTTGGGGTTTTGTTATTCCTCAGATTTTACCCTGTTAGTGGGTGTTTGATAACCCAGTTGTGTTTGGAAATGAGGGATAGGAAACCAAAATTCTTTGCTTATAAAACTGGATCTTAGTTTAAACGGAGATTATAAAACAAATATTGATTGGTTGTTTTAAAATTAGGAAAAAAAAAACAAAAAAAAAAACAAACCTATGCGTTAAATCTTTGAAAAATATTATTCTTTTATCGAGCTGTGCGTCTATTTTAAGTTAAACCGTGGTTGGGGTTTGGAGGGCGGGGAGCGGAGCTCCACCCGCTCCTCCTCCCGTCCCCCGCTCGTCTGCCTTACTCTGCTCGCCGTCCACCAGTGGCCGCGGCTCACTGTGGTGGCCGCAGGGGCCGCGGTGGCCGTAGGGCGTCGTGGGCACCACAGCGGCGCCACCGCGAGGTTACTTGCCTGTTGCTGGGGTTTGGCTCGCCCAACCCCCGTGTTGGGAGGTGGGCCCGGCCTTCACTGCCCCCCCTAATATTAAATGGTTTTCTTTAAAATTAGTTTTTGATTAATGTTTTTTTTTATGTATTTTTTTTTAGTATTCAAAAAAAAAAAAATGCATATAATATTTTTAAATATTATTTTAATGTTAAGTTTTAATTAGTTTCTTAATTATGATTAAGGTGGCATAATCATGGTAAATGTTAATTTGATATTGATTAATTTTATAATGGATTTTATGGGTTAATCATTATTCAATTTCATTTCATGACTTATGCACTCCTTCTAATTAAGTTCTAAAACTGTTAATTTCGCAATTGAATATTATTGATTATATTCTGATTGATCTTGGATTAATAAATTTATATTTTACCTTCTAGCTGATTAGAGTATTTGGCTAATTGAGGAAGTATTGTTAAAAAAACAAAATAGAATATTATGTTAGTGGAAAACTATTGAAATATGTTATAATTACTAATTGATGATGTTAAATATTATTCCAGAACATATCATTTGAGTAATTGAGAAGTAAGTGAAATATTTATCGTTGGATATTTGAATTTTGAACGATGTGCTTTTGGAAATGATTATCTTCATTTAGATTCTCTTTTTATAATTATATTTCCGTGATCCGTATTATGCATCTGGGCTTGAAAAATATGAAACTGTAGAGGTCGGTTTTGAACCAGTATGTCAATGACATTTTTTATTGGAGATTAAATATCTTATATAACTGATTAATGGTTGTCTGAGTTTTATTAATATGAATTTGGTTTAAAAACTCATTACGGCTTAATATGTCTGTTCGATGCTTTGAACCTTAGAGAGAGTTAGAAAACCATGAACAACTTATCCCTAGATGAGGTAGATAACTGTAATCTGATATAGATCTTGCTGGAAACTTGATTGATGTTTAATGTTTAGATCAATTCGGAAAGATTGCATCTATTGAATAATGTCTTATCTGTTTATTGCCTATGCGAGTTTAATTTCTGTATTTGCTTTTAATTATGAAATGGCAAGTCGTGCTTGTTTTGATAGGACCCTGTCGTATGGATTGACTTGGGGTACCTGTTTCAGTCCTCGGTTCTGAGTTGACTGTTGTTCGTGGTAGTGAAGTATTTGGTCATATCCTCTTTGTGTGAGTCGAATGATGATTCGTGGTTGACCTTAGTTTGTCAAGTCTCTAATTAGAGTACCGTCTATTAGTGTACCTCTTTGAGTCGTGTTTGACCCGATGATTGTTTCTCCCTTCTTGAACTCCGTTCGTCTGACCATGTCCATTCCTTGGTTTTGAGTTTGTCTGAGTTTAGTCTAGTGTCATATGGGAAAGTGGCTTTCGATTGGGGGCCGTGCCCAAAGTGGCTGCTGGGTAACCCGTTGAAAGTGAGTCTAATAAGTGATAACCTAACAGTAGATTAGAATGTAATCTCTAAGTAAGATAATTGTGCCCCACACATGGGATGAGTGCTATCATAGATTCGACATGCTGTGACAAGGCCTGAAATGGCAAACCACCATCCTCGTCTTCACGAGAGGATGTGTGGGTCCACATGAGGCTTGGATGGGCCAGAAGCTCGGATTAGGTTGCCAGGGTGACCCAGTGTATGGGGTCAGGACCTATGAAGACTTGCCATGGCAACCATACCAGGTTGTGTGATGACACTTATCCCTACGTTCGCTAGTGTGTTGTCATTTTGTCCTGGTTTGAGTACCTTTGTGGGTCATCCTTTTATCTCTGCCCTTGTGTGTATCAGTTTCATGTTAGACCTTGGGTGGTGACGGCTCTGTTTTATGGATGCTCTCTTGGACCTTTCTATTAGCTTTGATTATGTTCAGCTGGATCCTGTTCTTTTCAGGGATCATTTATGTATTATTGACCGATGCGGTTGCTTGTATATTGTTTGTATTTCACCTTGATGGCAGGATTGTAATGGTGTAACCTCTTGTACTCTTAACTTTATTAATTATCAGAGGGGTCTTGCAGTTGAGCAGACCCGGAGATGTAGCCCTTTAGGGGTGAACTCCGAGATCATTATGGTGTTATGTGATGTATTCTCTTATGTTTCCTTCATTCAGCTTTATCATGTATGAATAGCTTATGTTAGAATGGTTAAGTGGATGAATGGAATTAACTTTAAATGTTTATATGCAGTTTCTTCTTGAATGCCATTTTGATCGAATGCATAAGTGGTTTAGATGAAATTTATCGTAGATGCATGTATGTAATCGTCTTGTAAAATGTAATAAATTGGAGTATGAAAGAATGTAACTTAGAGTAATGGAATATATTCAGTTGTTGTTAAGAAAATTAAGTATGCTTGAAAAGATCTCATTTGATTTTGATGAAATCCTAGTGTGTTAAGATATTAGATGTATGGCTTGTAATTTTAAATGAAAAGCTTGAATGAAGATTATGAATAGATCTTAATGGGTGAATCTTTGCTTGTGATTTATATTTCCATCTTCTGAAAGAAATTATCCTGATTAAGAATTATCTCGTTGTTAAGATAATCAACTTATTGGATTAATTGTGTGAGTTAAGTGAATGGTGAAATTTAAGTAATCTCGTTGGGGAACTCTTTAGGTGTTAGTTGATGTCTTCCGCTATGTAATCTGAATCTTGATATCTTGTTGTATCTTAATGTGGTGTAACTTTTTAAAAAAAAATTTATTGCACTCTATTCTTGTGTTATGGCTTAATCCCTTCGGGGTTTCCTAGCGGGGCATTACATTTGGTATCAGAGCCCATGTTGCAACATTGGGATCTCTGGTGTCCCGTGTGCCCTCTATTGGTGTGAGGTGTATCAACCTTATGTGTATGCTTGTCCTCCTTTTGCATGTGAGTGATTGAGAAGACCTTAACTTGTGTGTAACGTGTGTGTTCACACCTTGTTTTTGCCTTCTTGATGTTGGTGTTTGAGTGTTTATATGTGCATTGTGTGCTTATTGATGTCTTGGTCTACGATTACTCTTACTTTGAAAGAGAGTCGTATGTACCTTCCTTTTTGAGTGTTGTACTCTTTAGACTAATCCATTTGGGTTGGTCCGTGCTTGTCTTGAATCCGAAAGTGCGAATTGTGTTTGTTTATGTTTATGATCTAGCTTAGTGTTGTCCACTTGAAGGGCTAGTTTCGCAATTATGGAATGCTTATTTTGTAGAAAATTAAATGATCATCACCATTCCTCTCTCTCTCTCTTTCTGGAAATTAAAATGATTAGGATATGAGTAGTTATCTTTGATTCAAGTTTCTTGTTTGCAAGAGAAAAGGGTGTGACTTCTTGAACCCTTGTGTGAGTCTTATGACGCTTATGTTTTAGATTATTAAAAGGGCTTTGGGTTTAAAAATTTATTTTGGTTATTGGGAGAAAACTATATGTGTACGCTTAAAGAATTATCCATATGTATCTTGTAGGAGTAGCATGATTAAATTCTACCTTAGTAAGGTGCATTTCTATGTGGATAGTTGAATTATGTGAAACTGCTTGGTTTGTGAAAGAAGTATTAAAAGGAGCATGTTATTGTAGCTTCGAGAGAGTATTAATGTGTTCCCCGAAATATTGTCTTATGTGTTTCATTAAACCAGTTTGATTGAAGATTTATTTTAGCAAATGCTCCATTGAACTCGCTTTTGGGTATATGTTATTACCTTAATGTGTTTAGAAAGTGCGAATGAAAAGCTTGTTTGATGTGCATGCATTAATATGTTTTATTTGGGTAATAGCTCTTTGCTTATCTTTGATCGTAATGTGATCTTCTCTAATAGGTTGCAAATTATGATGTGTCTATATTGTATATTATAAGTGAGTGTTCTTACAAGGTCTTGCATTATCGAAAAGATTTCCTCTCTTGATCTCTGTTTTGTTTGGAAAACTAGAACCTCCTGTTGCAGCCATAATTATTGGAAGTGTTTTGTTAGGCTAATTGTCATCCTTCTAAAATGGTAGCGAAATGAAAACCGTGTAATTAAATGATAGGCTTATAGTGAGAAATTTTATATTATAGTGTGATCTTGTTTGATCTTGTGTCTTCGTAAGAAACAGTTTGATTATCAAACTCTCTTTCCCTTCTCTTTGCCTAATCATAAGATTTTTAGAAATGGTATTAAAGAATGCATTGATTTAAATGGAATGTTTATAAAACATGTGAAATTGTACTATTGCATTTTGGCTTCATAGTGATAGATGAAAGTCTTAAGCTTTAGAAATGAATTTGCGTAGCTAGTAATTTAATTGCGAATGCTTAGTGAAATTTGATAAGATATAGGAATGATGTTATTTCCTTATATAATTGTGAATTGTTAATAATTTCAGTACTTGGATCTAGAGTAAACTTGATTCAGTTATTTATGTAGAAAGCATAATTAAAATCTTCCTTGTATAGATGTTAGCGTACTGGAAAGTACTCCCCATAAATGTGACTAAACCAGTACTGGTGTATTTGTGTGTATTGTAAGAAACCAGTGCTTATTATGTGTACCCATGGATTGGTGAAGTAATCAACCATGGAGGATATGTTGCTTATGAGTATGGGAAACCATACTGTTTATGTGATGATGCGTATTTGTTTCCCTGCTGAGTACCAAACCTCGGGTTGTGGGTAACTCAGTATGTTAAGGGGTAGTATTTGAAGTAACCATTCCTTGAATAGTATGGATTGGCATACGAGTAATGTCGGCGCGAAGCGACGTTAGCTTCTCCACTTCAAGAAATGATATAGTTGTACTACCAAACTATATCAAGGTGTACTCAATACTTTCCCTTTGATGAATCTATTTATAGGTTTATGTGTGACAGCCTATTCCTCTCCTTTATTTGAGCATTTGGATGGTGATTCTTGTGTATAGTGATGGTATAGTTTGGAGGATCCTTTGCCTTGTCTTCATGAAAGGTAGGTTTATTCACATGTGCTGCCAGTTAGTATGTGTTGGTGGGCATGTGGGTGGACCCTAGTCATGTATACCTCTGACTTACGGCGGGTATCCTTCTAGATACGTCGCTATGCGGGATGTGACCTGCGCGTGCTTGTTCCGCGAGGTACACTACCATGCGGGATACGTCCATTGCGTGTGTTCTCCGCTTGGGGTATTGCCATGTTGCGTGACGATGTGATGCGGGGTGATGTCGAGGTGCACACCACCATGCCATGTGGGTAGTGTGACTATGTCGCACCACATGATGAGCTACTGCAATAGCTAGTCAGTTGTTCCTTCCTTCCTCGTTGGTGGCTAGATGTTAGTCACATAGTGATGTTATGTGCAGTTGTGATATTATTTGTACTTCTTTGGGGATCAGCAATTTATTTTTACTTGGACTTTGAAGGTTTAGCCATGATCTTGTGATCTTTTGCACTTTTGATTTGGTGTTGAAATTCTGGATTATTTTCTTACCTTACTGTTGGAATTGATGATTTATTACCTTTATTCATCTGTACTTTGGTGGCTAAACTGGTTTATCCTTATTGTTTTCGGATGCTGGTCTTGTGTTGAAATGTGAAATTCCTCTCCAAGGACGTATGATACGGAATTGGTAGAGTGTGTGCGAGGAAGTTGTTGTAGGGAACCTTGAGGATGGGGGTATGTGAGGCTGTGTTGCAGCTAGTATCCACTACCTACCTATGTGTGGTGACTATCTCTTGGAGGCTAACCACCTTGCTCAACAAGGGATATTCACAGAGGTCTTGTATGGAAGGTAGCACCGTTATGGTGTGCCTAGCACCATCGAGCCTTTGAGTGAGATATTGGATATTTATGATCATATTGTTGTTCTGAGATTAGGCATAGAGATGTTGATCATGCATGTTATCTTTGACCGAACATTAGACATGCTCACATGTGGCCTTTTCTGTTGTGCATTCCAGTTATGTGGATGGTTATTATTTGTATCATGGAGTAAATTGTGTTAGCTTGTCACTATGTTATGGGACATAGTCATTGGAAAGGTTTTCTTATGCCTAGCAAGTGTAATCAATTGAGTTATTTTTGTTGCTCTTATGTATTGGAAGTTAATTTGGTTGTAGAAATTGAGATTTAAGCTAGTTCTATACAATAAAATTTTATGATAAAGACGGATTGGTAAAGGAAATTGATCATTATGGCATGCTTCTTGTCATTTTTGGTCGATGATTATGGTAATTGTTGTTTACCCCCTTTGTAACGTTTTAATTTGGTGTAATGAAAGGAAGAAAATTCTTGTTTCTCTGCTATGATTGTGGATAATTCCTAGAATATATTAAGGAATGTATGGATTTAGATGTATCTTGCCAATGGGTAATGGCAGTTGTAGAAGATTTAGCAGTAACATTTCATTTATTTATGGAAAGATTTCTATGTGCAATTTGATCTTTGTTGAATAAGTTTCAGGGCTGATGCGTACGACATGTTCTCCATCTAGCCTTATGACTTCCAGGAGTAAGTCGGAACCTAGGGGGGGAGAATGTAGTACCCCTACCCTAATAAATTTCTAATCTTGGTTTAATCTTGGTCAGTTTATCTTAATTTAATGTTATAGTCAGATGTTTGATTTAACGCATAGCTGTTGATGTGGTTTTCACACTAGTTGTATGCAAGTTGTTTAGTGTTCCTATTTCGTGGTATTAATATCGGGCTAACGCTTTCATTAAGTTTATATATGTATGCATGTATGACTCTTGGTTGTAGGAAATTTTAGGTACAATGTCGCTTGAGTGCGAGGTTCGTCTTCACCTGGAATTGCAGGTTTGAGTGTACCTCTTTTATCCGTAGAGTTGGATTAGGTGGTCGTAAGACCCTAGTTGACCATAGTCGTGCTCAAGTGAGCATCGTCAGTCGTCATCGGTAATCCCTTTTTGGTTTGGGTTTGCGAGTCGTCTGTTTGGTTGACTTTCTCGGTTTGCATGCTTGGTGTGTATGGTTAATTGATTAATTAGTCCTTAGTAATTATCTTGATTAAATATGTATTTGTGCATTAGAGATTAATGGAATAAATTAATCAGGATTTCGTTATGCGATTTTCATTGATATTGGATTGCTCGTTTTAAATTGGGAGTAAGTTCGATTAAATGACTGATTTTGAATATTAAATGCATTTTGGATATGCTGTTGAAAAGAAAGTTTTGTATTTAAATTGCAATAGATTCTATTGTATTCTGTTGGCGTTTGAAATTAGAAAGGTTAA
The DNA here is from genome assembly GCF_030272615.1 of Cryptomeria japonica. Taxonomy (NCBI): domain Eukaryota; kingdom Viridiplantae; phylum Streptophyta; class Pinopsida; order Cupressales; family Cupressaceae; genus Cryptomeria; species Cryptomeria japonica. Next base: position 516,785,648 of record NC_081410.1, on the reverse strand, counting down.
ATTGTATTAAATGAGGAAATCAATTTGGAATTGAAAGGCAAGTCAATTTGTTGTATAGTTAGAAAGGAATTAATTTTGAGAATTATTTTAAAATAAAAATTTTAATTCCAAAAATGGAATTTTGGTCAACTCTTCCATATAACCTAAAATTTGGGGGAAATTTTGGGGGATGGATTTTTTTGGAAAACTTTGGTTGGAAATATTTTGGGGGATGAAATTTGGGGGTTTTGGATGGGGAAGGATTCCTTGAGCTGTAGATTGGGGCTCTTCAGCAGGTCTTGCCAGGAATGTGAGATAAGGTAGGATTCAGATCCATCTTTTGATTTCTGGTTGTATTGTTCTTGTTTTTCTTTCAAAACCAAATTTTGGATATGAATTGGAAATATGAGGAATTTTTGTGTAAATCTCCATTGGGTGCTCTCAATTTGAATTCTATGTTTAGAAATTAGATGTTATTGGGAAGAATGGATGAGTTATTTAGTTTATTGCCCATTTTACCCAAGTATGGGTTTTTGTTGAAGAAATTTTTATAATTTGATATTCTTCAGATTGTTGGGGTTTTGTTATTCCTCAGATTTTACCCTGTTAGTGGGTGTTTGAAAACCCAGTTGTGTTTGGAAATGACGGATAGGAAACCAAAATTCTTTGCTTATAAAACCGGATCTTAGTTTAAATGGAGATTATAAAACAAATATTGATTGGTTGTTTTAAAATAAAAATTAAAAAAACAAAAAAAAAAAATGAACCTGTGCGTTAAATCTTTGAAAAATATTATTCTTTTATCGAGCTGTGCGTTTGTTTTAAGTTAAACCGTGGTTGGGGTTTGGAGGGCGGGGAGCGGAGCTCCACCCACTCCTCCTCCCCCCCCCCCCCCCTGCTCCTCCCCCTTACTCTGCTCGCTGTCCACCAGTGGCCGCGGCCCATTGTGGTGGCCGCAGGGGCCGTGGTGGCCACAGGGCGCTGCGGGACCTGCGAGCACCACAGCGGCGCCACCGCGAGGTTACTTGCTTGCAGCTGGGGTTTGGCTCGCCCAACCCCCGCGTTGGGAGGTGGGCCCGGCCTTCGCTGCCCCCCCTAATATTAAATGGTTTTCTTTAAAATTAGTTTTTGATTAATATTTTTCTTTATGAATTTTTTTTTAGTATTCAAAAAAAAAAAATGCATATAATATTTTTAAATATTATTTTAATGTTAAGTTTTAATTAGTTTCTTAATTATGATTAAGGTGGCATAATCATGGTAAATGTTAATTTGATATTGATTAATTTTATAATGGAGTTTATAGGTTAATCATTATTCAATTTCATTTCATGACTTATGCACTCCTTCTAATTAAGTTCTAAAATTGTTAATTTCGCAATTGAATATTATTGATTATATTCTGATTGATCTTGGAATAATAAATTTATATCTTACCTTCTAGCTGATTAGAGTATTTGGCTAATTGAGGAAGTATTGTTAAAAAAACAAAATAGAATATTATGTTAGTGGAAAACTGTTGAAATATGTTATAATTACTAATTGATGATGTTAAATATTATTCCAGAACATATCATTTGAGTAATTGAGAAGTAAGTGAAATATTTATCGTTGGATATTTGAATTTTGAACGATGTGCTTCTGGAAATGATTATCTTCATTTAGATTCTCTTTTTATAATTATATTTCCATGATCCGTATTATGCATCTGGGCTTGAAAAATATGAAACTGTAGAGGTCGGTTTTGAACCAGTATGTCAATGCCGTTTTTTATTGGAGATTAAATATCTTATTTAACTAATTAATGGTTGTCTAAGTTTTATTAATATGAATTTGGTTTAAAAACTCATTACAGCTTAATATGTCTGTTCGATGCTTTGAACCTTAGAGAGAGTTAGAAAACCAAGAACAACTTATCCCTAGATGAGGTAGATAACTGTAATCTGATATAGATCTTGCTGGAAACTTGATCGACATTTAATGTTTAGATCAATTCAGAAAGATTGCATCTGTTGAATAATGTCTTTTCTGTTTATTGCCTATGCGAGTTTAATTACTGTATTCGCTTTTAATTATGAAATGGCAAGTCGTGCTTGTTTTGATAGGACCCTGTCGTATGGATTGACTTGGGGTACCTATTTCAGTCCTCGGTTCTGAGTTGACTGTTGTTCGTGGTAGTGTCATATTTGGTCGTATCCTCTTTGTGTGAGTCGAATGATGATTCATGGTTGACCTTAGTTTGTCAGGTCTCTAATTAGAGTACCGTCTGTTAGTGTACCACTTTGAGTCGTGTTTGACCCGATGATTGTTTCTCCGTTCTTGAACTCCGTTAGTCTGACCATGTCCATTCCTTGGTTTTGAGTTTGTCTGAGTTTAGTCTAGTGTCATATGGGAAAGTGGCTTTCGATTAGGGGTCGTGCCCAAAGTGGCTACTGGGTAACCCGTCGAAAGTGAGTCTAATAAGTGATAACCTAACAGTAGATTAGAATGTAATCTCTAAGTAAGATAATTGTGCCTCACACATGGGATGAGTGCTATCATAGATTCGACATGCTGTGACAAGGCCTGAAATGGCAAACCACCATCCTCGTCTTCACGAGAGGATGTGTGGGTCCACATGAGGCTTGGATGGGCCGGAAGCTTGAATTAGGTTGCCAGGGTGACCCAGTGTATGGGGTCGGGACCTATAAAGACTTGCCATGGCAACCATACCAGGTTGTGTGATGACACTTGTCCCTACGTTCGCTAGTGTGTTGTCATTTTGTCCTGTTTTGAGTACCTTCGTGGGTCATCCTTTTATCTCTGCCCTTGTGTGTATCGGTTTCATGTTAGACCTTGGGTGGTGATGGCTCTGTTTTATGGATGCTCTCTTGGACCTTTCTATTAGCTTTGATTATGTTCAGCTAGATCCTTTTCTTTTCAGGGATCGTTTATGTATTATTGACTGGTGCGGTCGCTTGTATATTGTTTGTATTTCGCCTTGATGGCAGGATTGTAATGGTGTAACCTCTTGTACTCTTAACTTTATTAATTATCAGAGGGGTCTTACAGTTGAGCAGACCCGGAGATGTAGCCCTTTAGGGGTGAACTCCGAGATCATTATGGTGTTATGTGATGTATTCTCTTATGTTTCCTTCATTCAGCTTTATCATGTATGAATAGCTTATGTTAGAATGGTTAAGTGGATGAATGGAATTAACTTTAAATGTTTATATGCGGTTTCTTCTTGAATGCCATTTTGATCGAATGCATAAGTGGTTTAGATGAAATTTATCGTAGATGCATGTATGTAACCGTCTTGTAAAATGCAATAAATTGGAGTATGAAAGAATGTAACTTAGAGTAATGGAATATATTCAGTTGTTGTTAAGAAAATTAAGTATGCTTGAAAAGATCTCATTTGATTTTGATGAAATCCTAGTGTGTTAAGATATTAGATGTATGGCTTGTAATTTTAAATGAAAAGCTTGAATGAAGATTATGAATAGATCTTAATGGGTGAATCTTTGCTTGTGATTTATATTTCCATCTTCTGAAAGAAATTATCCTGATTAAGAATTATCTCGTTGTTAAGATAATCAACTTATTGGATTAATTGTGTGAGTTAAGTGAATGGTGAAATTTAAGTAATCTCGTTGGGGAACTCTTTAGGTGTTAGTCGATGTCTTCCGCTATGTAATCTGAATCTTGATATCTTGTTGTATCTTAATGTGGTGTAACTTTTTAAAAAAAAAATTATTGCACTCTATTCTTGTGTTATGGCTTAATCCCTTCGGGGTTTCCTGGCGCAGCATTACATTTTTATATAGCAAGTTAACACAAGCATCGAGGTATAATTGAACCAAGATGACCTGAGTGTTGTTTGTGTAAAATAGGCAGTATTAATCTTTTCAATACGCAAATTGGAAATGTCTTCAATGATATTCTGATGATCATGTCCTGAGACAAATTTGCACATATTAATGATTAATTTTTAGACAGCAGACAAGAAAAATATCATGTTTCTTCCTTGTTCCTCTAGTCAATGACATCCTGGAGTCACTCAGAAATCATGATAGCGAAAAGCAATATAGAAAAGTTGAACAATCATGTTACAATCAATCATTCAAAAAGATATTATCCACTTAAAAGTGTGTGATGTGCTTAGATTGATTTTGTGATAGCTTGATAGTTCATAGTCTGATCTTGTGTTCAATGTTGGATGTGTCTTAGTTTTCGCTTAATAAGATTTGTCTAACTGTTTGGTCTACTTGTTTGATTAAGCTCAAAATTGATCAGGAGTTTGCCCCCAGCTAGCTGTAGAATTTTGCCCCAAGCCTAGAAATAAATGAATGCAAGCGGAAAAATGCATGAACTAATAGATGGAAGAGCCAGGCTACAAATAGTGTCTGTTTGCTAGGTTTCATCTGTTTTTATTGCACTTTTTCTGATATTTGATTTTTTTGGATTTTCTGCTTTTTCATTTTATAGAATTTTTCTAATTTTTCACTGTTTTTTGATTTTTCTGATTTTTCCCTGTTTTTAATTTTTCTGATTTTTCATTGTTTTTTGATTTTTTTGATTTTTCACTTTTTTTGATTTTTTTGATTTTTCACTTTTTTTTATTTTTCTGATTTTTCACTGTTTTTTGATTTTTCTGATTTTTCACTTTTTTTTATTTTTCTGATTTTGCACGGTGGGTGGCAAAATGTCATGCTCTGTGAATTGTACCTGTACCTGCAACCACAATTCACTCAATAAATCATTACAAGCAATGGTTAGAAAATTGAAACAATGGAAGACAAAACCATAGCTAATCAACTTATTGCCTCCTAGTAAATGCAAGTATGAATTTTGCTCTTAGATCTTAGTATGCAAATTCCAGTGACTTGACTACACTTAGATGGAGGATTTGAATGCTGAAAATGCATGGTCTAGCAAGAATAGCATGATTAAGCTATATGAATGATTGATTATATGATTAAGCTAAGATTTAAGCTAAAATGAGCATGATAGCATTGCTAAGAATGATAAACTATAAGCTAGATGCCTATAATAACAATGCAAATGATGAAAACAAATTGGGACCAAATGAATGTGAATTGGCATGAATTCATAAATTGGCCATTTGTTCTCCAAAATAGGGTCTATTTATAGGATTTCCCAAGGCTAGGGGTGAGTTGGCATGAATCAACAGTTGAGATTAAACTGAAGATATCAATGGTTAAATTGGAGGAAGTTGGCAAAGGGAGTTGGATTAAAGGGAACACTTAGTGACAAGTGTCACAAAGGTTCTAGAAGATGTTGGATGAAAGGGGACAAGGTGGTAGGTAGAATGGGTTAGGTTTAGGAATGGTTAGGCTTAGGAGTGGTAGAAGTTAAGAGAATTTGAATTTAGAAATTCAAATATTAGGAAAATGGCTAATTAGTTTTAACAACTCATAAATGATTTGTTTTAATTAATTAGGAGTTGGAAGAAATGATTTTGGTGGAGGGAATTAATTAATTTGAATTAATTAATTAAAGGGGTGAAATGAAATGAACCTATTTAATAAATCCTTAGATTTATTAATAAGTAGATGAAAAGGGAAATTTAATCAAATTGCTTAGTGAAATCAATTAAATTGGGAAGGAGAGATTAATTGAGATAATTGCTTATTTAATTAGTTATCTTCAGACTATTTTTAGGTGTATACAGTTCCCATAAAATTCTTATTTTTAGGCCAAGGAACTAAAGTCCAAGTCTCATTCTTCTCTATCTGATCTAATTCATCTTCCATTTCGTTTAACCAATGTTCACCTTTACAAGCTTCAATAACATATGCCGATTCAACTTGAGAAATAAAACATACCTCTTCGTTTGTCAGTCTTATTCTTTTCATAACTCCCTTGTTCCTATCTCCAATGATTTGATCTTCAGAATGATTTAATCTTACATACCTTGGAGTGTTTTGAACTTCAGGTTCACTAATCTTAACATCAGTCATAGTTGAGTTTTTTGACTGTGTCGGTGTAACTGTCTCAGTGTCCTGTACCGATTGAGGTATTGTCAATTCAGTTATGATCATTTCCACTATTGTTTCCTTGTCATATGATATAGATCGATTTATGTATTGTTCATCTGCTTTCACATTTGCACTTTCCATAATTTTCTGCAATCTATTGTTATAACATCTATATGCTTTGCTTTGATTAAAATATCCAAGAAATATTCCTTCATCACATCTAGGATCAAACTTTGCAATTGAGTCATCCCTTTTTATATAATATTACTTCCAAAAATTCTGAAATATTTAACAGTAGCTATATGTCCAAACCATAATTCATAAGGAGTCTTACCAGTTTCACCTTCGATGTGAAATCTATTGAATGTGTATACTATTGTACTCACTACTTCTCTCTAGTAGATGTGAGGCAATTTATCTTCCATCATCATGGTTCTTGCTGCATCCAAAAAGGTTATGTTCTTTCTTTCCACTACTCCATTCTACTAAGGAGTCCTAGGTGCAGATAACTATCTCCTAATTCCATTTGTCTCACAATAACTGTTAAATTCATGAGAAGTGAGCTCACCGCCTTGATCTGATCTTAGACATTTGATTTTTAGTCTAGTTTCAGATTCTAATTTTTCTTTAAATATCTTGAATTTCTCAAAATCTTTAGACTTCTCCCTAAGAAAAGTCACCCACATCATTCTAGAACAATCATCAATTATTAGCATGAAGTATCTATCACCTTGAAAGCTTCTAGTCCTTGCTGGACCACATAAGTTTGTATGAACCAAATCAAGTATTGGTATTATCGATGTGTTGCATTAGTTTTGTCATTGATGTCAACACTTATTCTTCTGGCAATCTATGGTTCCCCGATACATTGTGTTCACTGGCAAGGTCAGTGACTTATGCACAGTCACTAGTATATTGTTCACTGGTAGGTTATATGGCTCACCAACACTGATGATGACATGCTATCATATCAAGATCCCTTAATTATATCGAAGACATGGTTCAGATACTTGTTTTGGTTTTTTGGTTATTGTTCTAATCAGGTTGACATATTTGCTATTACTAGAAGATTGGTCTAGGTTATGGACCGGCATGCGTTATCTATTCTAGAACAGCACGACAGGTTATGGAGATGATTTTTTGATTGGATATTGTTGTAATTGTATTAAGCCAACATGATGCATCACATCAACACTTATTTCTAATTGATTTAACTGTAATATTTTTAGTGAGTCGACCTAAACATTTGGTGTTAGGTTTAGTATATATGTAAGATCTCATTTGTAAGATAAACAAGGGATATGATATGGTTATGGTATGATATTGTAATATGGTATGTGCAAATATTGAAGATCATATGAGTAGACCATAGACAAGGTTCAAGGAAGATTTGAAGGTGTTTATCAAAGCTTAACCAATATTGAATCCAGCATTGGAGATGGTACTTTGAGTAGTACATTATTCTAGGATTTAACCATCCTATTGTAGTTATTGCGACTCCCATTTGAGTAGTGTGTTCTAGGCGGTTGGCCTTTCTGCATGTGCAGACCACATTTGTATAAACATACTATATGTAGTAGTATCATCTAATTGTGGGTAAGGTTTTCCACTATGGTTTTTCCCCTTATAAGGTTTCCATGTCAAAATATATGTATTGTGTTGTGGATATTTTTTCCCTTTCTGTTCCATGCATTAAGTTTCACCGGTATTGATATTAAATGCTAATCTGTTAATCGGCATTAAGTTTGGTTTACCGGTATTAAGTATTAGGTTTGATTAAGTTATAATTGGGTTCGAATTCATTTTTAACTAATTCAAACTCCCCTCTCAATTTCCCTTCTAGTTCCTAACAATTGCTATCAGAGCTAAGTTCTCTTTTTGCAGAAGCCTTACAACTTGAGGAGATCCTCTGGCAACAAACATTTTTAGGAAGGACAGTCTTAAACTTGATGGAGCTAACTATGGTATATGGAAGATTAGAATGGAGACACATCTAAATTGCATTGGAAGAGACATATGGGAAGTTACAAAGAATGGCTATGTTGGTCCTACTCCGAATCAACCTAATCCACCAACTTTGGGTAAAAATCAAGAAAATGATTACAAAGAAAGAGAAGCACATTTGAGTGCATTATCAGGTCAGCAAATCATGGGATTATCAGACTGGTCTATTGCTAAAGATATTTGGGATAAATTGGAAACATTGAATGAAGGAGATACCATAGTCAAAATTGCAAAATAGGAATGTTACCAGGTTAGGTATGAAAATTTGAAAATGGAAGAAGATGAAAGAATTTCTTTTTTTATGGAAAGAGTTAATGAAATTGTTTTAGGAATAAATTGTTGTGGAGGATCCTTAAGTGAAGATGAAATTATTTCTAAAGTTTTAAGATATTTTCCACCGGCATACAAAATGAAAGTAACAACTATTAATGAGTTGAGAAAAATGCCTAATACATCAATATCTAGAGATACCTTGGCTGGAAAACTTTCAGCATTTGAGCTTGAAGAATTTGGTCCTGTTACTACAATTAAGTCAAATTTAGCCTTTAGAGCATCATCATCATCATCATCTGACAAATCTAATTGGAAATCACTGTATGCAAAATAACTTGAAGATGTCAAAAGGGAAAATGAAGAACTGGAAGAACTTGAAGCACTATTTGCAAGGGAAATGTCTAAAGGTCTAGTTGGAAGTCCTAATAGACATGCAAGAATGAGAGAGGAAGCTAAAAGAACATATAAGCCTAACCCTCAATATCAGAGATACATATTTAAGAAGAAAAGAGATAAATCTTGTTATTATGTTGATGAAGGTGTTATTGATGACTCTAATGAAGAACCGACAGACAATAGATGAGAATTTGTTGCAATAAAAGAAGATCAACCAACACCTATTGTTCCATCAGTAGAGCAAGACCTGGTAGCTAAAATTGAAGAAAAAGATGAATGGATCATTGATAGTGGATGTTCACATCATATGATTGGTGATAAGAGTAAATTCTTATCTTTTTAGGAATACAATGAAGGTCTAGTAAGATTTGGCGATTATAAAGCTTGTTTAATCAAAGGAAAATGTACTATATCTTTGGATGGTAAGCACAATACTAACAACATTTATTATGTTGAAGGTTTAAAGTATAATCTTTTGAGTGTTGGTCAATTAGTTGAAAAGTGATTTTAGTTACAATTCAAGAATGGAAAATGCAAAATCAAAAACAAAACTGGATTGGAGATTACAACCATTAATCAGACTAAAGGTAATATCTTTCATTTGAATAATAGTGATAAGAAATGCTTGATTGCACACATTGATGAAAGTTGGTTATGGCATAAGTGACTCTATCATGTAAATTTTGATTGCATTGTAAAGATCAGTTCAACTAAGGCAGTAAGGGATTTACTTGAGATTGTGAAACCTCATAATCCGATATGTAAGGAATGTCAACTAGGAAAGAAAGTTAGAACAATCTTTAAGAGTATCTCTGAGAAAACCAATAATGTTCTTAATTTAATTCATACTGAGTTGTGTGGTCTAGAAAGAACAAGAAGTCTTCAGGGAGATAGATATTTTATGATAATTATTGATGATTATTCTAGAATTTGTTGGGTTACTTTTCTCAGGGAGAAATCAAAAGCTTTTAAAAAATTCAAGCTATTCAAGGCAATGGTAGAAAATTAAGTTGCTAAGAAAATCAAATGTTTGAGATCTGAACAAGGAAGAGAATTTACATCTAAGGAATTTAATACATTCTGTGAAGTGAATGGAATCAAAAGATAACTATCAGCACCCTAGACACCTCAACAAAATGGAATTGTGGAAACAAAGAACAAAACTATTCCGGAAGTAGCCAAAAGCATGATATTGGAAGAAAATCTACCTCATGTGTACTAGAGAGAAGCAGTGAATACAACGGTTTACACTTTCAATAGAGTTCACATCAAAGGTGAAACCAGTAATACCCCTTATGAACTATGGTTTGGTAATAATCCTATTCTTAAATACTTCAGAATATTTGGAAGAAAATGCTATATTAGGAGAGATGAGTATGTTGGTAAATTTGATCCTAGAAGTGATGAAGGAATATTTCTTGGTTATTCATCTAAGAGAAAGGCATATAGATGTTTTAATAAAACATTGTAGAAGATCATTGAAAGTGCTAATGTGAAGATAGATGAACACTTAAGAGGAAATTCAATGTCTGTAGATTATGAACCGTCAGTTGAAATGATCATAAATGAACCAATACAAAGTGCACTAGTATAGAATGTGGATCCAAACACACCGACATTATCAAAGAATTCTAGAGTGACTGAAGAACAACAACATGTGAATAAACCTAGGTATGTAAGACTGAATCACTCAGAAAATCAAATAATTGGGAATAAGTATCAAGGTGTTATGACAAGAGGAAGATTGGAAAATGAAGAGGTATGCTTAATTTCCCAAATTGAACTAGCTTATGTTATTGAAGCATGTCAAGATGAACATTGGATAAAAGCAATGAAAGATGAATTAGAAAAAAAAAGAAAAAAACAATACATGGATATTAGTTCCTCAACCTAAAGACAAAAATGCAATTGGAACTAAATGGGTATTCAAAAATAAAATTAATGAAGATGGTAAGGTAAACATGAATAAAGAAATATTAGTGTGTAAAGGATATTCACAAAAAGAGGGAATTGATTATAATTAAACCTTTGCACTGGTAGCTAGAATTGAGGCAGTTAGATAATTTCTTGCATTTGTAGCTCATAAGACCTATAAAGTATATTAGATGGATATAAAATGTGCATTTCTGAATGGTGATCTTGAAGAGGAAGTTTACATTGAACAACCTGGTGGATTTTCATTAACAAATAATAAAGGTATGGTTTGCAGATTAAGGAAAGCTTTGTATGGATTGAAGCAAGCTCCTAGAGCTTGGTATGCTAGATTGGACAAATATCTTTTGAAGCTTGGTTACACTAAAGGTAATACTGACAGCAACCTATATTACAAAGTGACTGATGATGACCTCTTGTTTATTGAAGTTTTTGTTGATGATATCATTTTTGGAGGAGAAGATGGATTGTGTAAGGACTTTGCTAACAAAATGCAGGAAGAATTTGAAATGTCTATGGTTGGGGAGATAAAATTCTTTTTAGGATTGCAAATTTCACAAACTGATAAAGGTATATTCATATGTCAAACAAAATACTTGAAGGAACTACTAAAGAAATTTTGTATGGAAAACTCTAAAGTGGTAATTACTCCTATGACTACAACTAATAATTGACATTGAATGATGATTTAGCTCATATTAATCCAACAAGATACAAATCTATGATTGGAGGTTTATTGTATTTGACACAAACAAGACCTGATATAATGAATGTAGTATGTATTGTTTCAAGATTTCAGAGTAATCCTAAAGAAAATCATGAATTGATAGTAAAAAGGATTTTTCGATATCTACAAGGCACAACAAATCTTGGTTTATGGTACCCTAAAGATAAAAATTTTGATCTATGTGCATACACCGATGCAAATTGGGAAGGAGATGTAGATGACAGGAAGACTACCACTAGCAGAGCATTCTTTCTTGGTAGAAGATTGATTTCATGGATAAGCAAGAAGTAGAGTTGTACATCATTATCAATAGCAGAATCAGAATATGTTACAGCAACAACTAATTGTACTCAGGTATTATGGATTAAGCAAATGTTGAAGGACATAAAGGAAAAATGCAGAGAACCTATAATTATTTATTGTGATAATTCAGCACCAATTGGTATATCAAATAATCCATTATTTCACTCCAAGACTAAGCATGTTTCTATCAAATATAATTTTATGAAAGAGAATGTTGAAGAAAAATAAGTAAGATTGGTTTATGTGAATACTAAAGAGCAGATTGCAGATATATTTACAAATCCTTTGCCTAAGGAAACCCTTGAATATCTTAGAGAGAAGATTGGGGTAATAACCTCACCGACAGAGACTTAGAATATTGAAGATTGACATCAAACTGGCATAAACTAATAGAGAAATTCTTTTTCTAGCTTTGATGGAGGAGATCTACTACTTAGGGGGAGTAGTTGGTTGTATGTTTTGGTATTTATTCTTAACTTCTTTGGAATTTTATGTCAAAGGGGGAGAGAGATCTATGGAAAAACATTAACATTCAGTGGAGAGATATTATACTCATTGTATTTTGGTTTTGATTTCTGGTATTGGTCTATTTTGGAGATTGTTGGTTTTTGCTTTTTGGCATTCTGTTTTAGCACTTAGATGTTTTCCCATCTAGCGTTGCCATCAATGCCAAAGGGGGAGATTGTTGGTATTATGGATGTGCTACATTATTTTTGTCATTTATGTCAACACTTATTCTTTTGGAGATCTATGGTTCACCAGCACAATGTGTTCACCGACAAGTTCACTGACTTATGCACAGTGACTGATATATTGTTCACCAGCAGGTTATATGGTTCACCGACTTTGATGATGACTTGTTATCATCTGGAGATCACTTAATTATATCAAAGACATGGTTTGGATACTTGGTTTTGGTGTTTTGGTTATTGGTCTAATTGGGTTGACATATTTGTTGTTACTGACAGATTGGTCTAGGTTATGAACTGGTATGCGTTATCTATTCCAGATCAGCACAACACATTATGGAGATGATTTATTGATTGGATATTATTGTAAATGTATTGAGATGACATGATGGATCACATCAAGACTTGTTTGTAATTGATTTAATTATAATATTCTTAGTGATCCGACCTACACATTTGGTCTTAGGTTTAGTATATATGTAAGAGCTCATTTGTGAGATAAACAAGGGATATGATATGGTTATGGTATGGTATTGTAACATGGTATGTATGAATATTGAAGATTATATGAGTAGACTATAGACAAGGTTCAAGGAAGGTTTGAAGGTGTTTATTAGAGCTTAACTAGTACTAAATCCAATATTGGAGATGCTATTTTGAGAATCACATTATTCTAGGATTTAACCATCCCACTATCGTCATTGCGACTCCCATTTGAGCAGTGTGCTCTAAGTGGTTGGCCTTTCTGCATGTGCAGACCCCGTTTGTATGCACAAGTTCTAGGGAGTGGACACATGGCCAAAATTGGCCTTCATCCATAGGTACACCATATGGCCCACTAAAAATGCTCCTAAACTGACTCTAGGAGTTTGTTTAACCCTTTCAAAGTCCACCCAAAGTTTACCTATGGGTCAACTATGAGTTGACCCTCCTAATGGCTCACTATCCTAGGTTTACTTGGGACCTTCAAGGATAATTGGAAATATAACATTGGTAAAACAAATTCCTCAAAAAGAGGCATGACAATGCCAACTCAACATACAACACATGTGTCAAGTGACACTACAAAAATAATTCCACATCATAAATACACACATGGAAATTGTCCCTATTGAAATTTATAAATTAAACAAATTACCAAATTGAACACTCATGTAAGCATAACATTTACAAATTAAAATATGTTTACAAATGAGGGGTTGTCTCTCCAAATAGACAACCCCTGGCTTCATAATCGCACATAGACCTAGGTTTGATTCTCCATATTGTTTCTATGGTCACATGGATAATTTTCTTGTGCATCTCAATTACACATCAGTAATTCCCAAATAACCAATCACTCCGCATATAAAAAGGAATATAATTCAATCACTCTGCATATAATTGCATCGTACAAATCAATTTACCATATATCCAATGAAATACACATAAAGAGATTCACTTAACGACATTATCATAATCCTCATAAATTTCAACCATTCATAAGACATGCATCATATTTATAACATCATAATAAAGTTCTGCAAATTCAGATATAGTTGACATACGTCAGATCAAGATTATCCAATCAGTGAATTATATCGGATTTCAAATCCATAACAAATCAAAATGTACACCGCAAGGTGAAATGATTCTGTAACTTGGTTCAATTAGATTTCTCACCAATCTATCTGTCTAACATAGCCCATCCTATTGAATTATAGCATTTATTAATAGGACCAGCCATGGTCAACTAAGTTAATCAGAGCTTGATTGGGGAGGGGCCCTACATCCTCCTCCCCTAGATGTCACAACCCTACTTTATCACTTTTTGATTTAAATACAATTCTATTATATTTTTGGATAAGCTATTTAAATGATTGAATAAATGTTATAAAAAGAATGAAAATAATCACACACACACACACACACATGGAGAATATACATTATTTTTATTTATTTATTTTCCACTCCCAATTATGGCACATATTGTAGGAAGAATAAGAAGCTTCTAGATGAATCTGCACCACCTTGCATGTAACTCCCTCCACTAAGTTTAATCAATTTGCATGAGTCCAATATTGGAAAAGAATCTCTTTTTTAATTAAATTTTCTAGATAGTGGAATGGAGGGAATTTTCTAATAAAATTTTATGCAAGTTTCAAAGAAGGGGGTTGATTATGTTTTTTTGAAGGAAATTTCCCAAATTTAAGAAGTAGATCTTCTTTGGTAGTCTCATTTTTGATGCAGGAATTTTAAGTTGTCGTTTGAAGGATTTCTCTCAAGTTGCAAGGAAGGATCAAAAGGATAACAAGTGGATTCAACATCAAGCTCGATAAACCAGGTTATTTATTTATTTTATTTCCCTTAAGAAAATATGCACATGATCTTTCTTTTTATTTTTTTTCAAAGATTTTAGCAAAAAAAATCATATTCCTTTAATTGTTTAAAATCTCTTTTTCTGAGATTAAATTCTTCCCTATGTGATTTGAATCTTAATCTTTATCTCTTCCCTCCAATTCATTTCTCTGTTTCTTTGAATGGAAATTTGAATCTCATTCTTTAATCTCTCTATGATTATTAGTTAAATAATTCTTTCTGTGATTATTAGTTAAACAAATCTCTTTGCGATTATTAGTTAAATAAATCTCTCTATGATTATTAGTTAAATAAATCTCCCTGTTAGATCTCTCTGTGAATATTAGTTGAATAAAATCTTCCTGTGAATACTGGAAATAAATAATCTTCCTGTGAATACTCGAAATAAATAATATTCTTGTGAATACTGGAAATAAACAATCATCCTGTGAATATTGGAAATAAACAATCTCCCTGTGAAAACTGGAAATAAACTCTCTATCCCCCTATGAATACTGGAAATATTAACCTCTTGTTACTATAAAATCAATCCAAAACAATTTTTTGATTATCTATTTTATTCATGTTCTTATTTTCATAAATGAATACTCTTATATATATATATATGTGTGTGTGTGTGTGTGTGTGTGTGTGTGTATACATACACATGTATATATATATATATATAATTTATTTTGAATGTTAAAGATATATTAATGTCACCGAAGATTAATATGACACGGCCTCAAAAAAATTCTGCATAACGCATGGCATACAAGGGGGCGGTTATTGTAACTGTCGGAGTGGGTTAGTGGTACCCTCCACTACACCTGTGGCCACTGTCATGACAGTGGCCGCAGTGGAGTGGGGGGGCCCGTGATGTCCCCTCAACCTGATAGGCCTGCGCATGTAGGACCGCAGGGGTGATGGGACCTGTGGTCCCCACCCCCCTCACCCCCCTATTTACTATTAAAAAAAAAAAATTCGCTTATTTTATTTTTTAGTTAGTTTTTTTTTATATATTCTTTTTAAATTGCAATTTGGAATTTTTAGTAATTACTTTGGGTTAAATTTTAAGTTAATTGCTAATAATTATTTTAGTTTAAATTTTAAGTTTAATTGTTAATAATTGCAATTTAGGAAATGTTAATTCTTTCCTTAGTATAAATTTTAAGTTATTGATTTTAACTTCGAAAAAAAATTATAAATATTGGGGATTATTGTGTAGTAAATTCATAATTAATTTATCCTTAGTAAATTTTATATTCGTAAATTATATTATATCAAATTCTTTTAATTAGAGTTATTCAATCCATTTAAGATCCATTGGCGCACTTAGTTGGCCTTTAGCAATTAATTCACGTTAATATGATTTGAATCGAATGCCTAAATTAATCGCTATTTTTGGATTGCTTAATCATGCACGCAAGTTACACTATTCTTATATCATGCAAATTACTAATAGACTAACTACATTTATTGACATTATCATCTCCATGTAAGTACACATGTAATTATTAATATGCAAGTTATATTTCAAGTTATGGTTTTTATTCTATGTAATTCATCAAGTAGTTATTTCAATCAATTGAAATTATGCACGTTCAATTAGTAATTGTTTTCAATCATGATGTTTTCATAGCTTCTTAGTTAGAAAACTAAATAAAGGAAGATGGAAACCAAAACCTAGTAGCGTTCGGTATATATGGTGCCTTTGAGTCACGCTTACGGGTAATGTCGTCGTGTTGAACTACTCCACTTAACACCTAATAAAGCTACATCAACGACATCTGTGGCATCATCCCTATAAATCGTCAGGGAGTAATAAGGGACACTTGGAAGTT
This sequence comes from Cryptomeria japonica, assembly GCF_030272615.1. Lineage (NCBI taxonomy): Eukaryota > Viridiplantae > Streptophyta > Pinopsida > Cupressales > Cupressaceae > Cryptomeria > Cryptomeria japonica. The sequence continues at coordinate 516,769,180 of NC_081410.1, read as the reverse complement.
AAAATCCAAGGGGTGGGTAATCCCCCTTGGATCGATAATTTAATAAGATAATTCTGAAACGATCTTTCATCTGCTCAGTTAAACTATAATAAACCCCTATAGGGATGTTGAGTGAAATGCTTTTATGAAATTGATTTAATCTTGAAGATTTGTTGTCGATTGACAATTGGTCAAGGGTGACGCTTATGATAAGAATTAGGATCTAGTGTTTTTAGGCCACAAGCAATAGGCCATCTTGAGCCTTTGCTTAAGTGCTACCTCCATGGGTAGCAACCGTAGAGAAAATGTCTGGGACATTGACCCTAGAAAGGGTTGTGTACCCACTAATCAGTTTATATCAAACCATAGAGTAGAAAATAGAACTACATACTTTACGCCTTGATTCCGTACCGAAGTGGGTATGTAGACAGTCTTGGGATGGAGTTGTCCCTCGTACTCAGGCGTTCATGGGTGGAGTCTAGGCTTGGTAAAAAGAAGGATTGAGTAAGAATCCTTATTTGAAAGATAAGTATAATAAAATGGAAAAATTAATTCAATGCATACTCAAAAGGAATCATGTATGGATTCACTTGACTTCCTGAGGCTTTAAGCCAAATTCCAAGGTGGAATTCAAGCTTGAATTATGTTATTTAATTACTCATAAGGATGGTGACCTCGGTGCACTTCTGTTAGAAGAGTGTAGTGCTTAGTGAGTGGCTCAGGACCCGAATGGTCCCGATGAGTCTAAGTCTCTAGCCAGAGCACCTCCTACCCCAATTGGATAGATTCCTACCTGTATGGGTAGATGCCTATTCTATATTGGATAGATGAAATCTTATGTCCTATATGGACTGATGCCTAACCCGTATGGTTAGATGCTCATCCTAGATGAATGAATGCCTAATCCAAATGGATGGATGCCCAAAGTATGCAATTGAATCAAACACAATGATTAAATTAAAAAAAAAAAAAAGAATGGTCAATTTTGTTGGGTTAATCAAGGTGGGTTATTACATGTGGTATCAGAGCAAAGGTTCAACTCTAGGCCTTATGCTCACTTCAATTTACACAACTAAGGGAATGTTTTGCAATGGCAGAAATTAAATTTTAAAATCCTAAACCAAGAACTAACTACATAATTTAACTTTCAGGTAAAAACCTAGAATGGCTAGAGGAAGAGGAAGAGGAAGAGGAAGAGGAAGAGGAAGGGGTAATGGAAGATGTACTAGGAGTCAAAGGGAAGAAAACCATGAGGAAAACCATGAAGAAAACCATGAGGAAGACCATGAAGAGGATCGACACAACCCAAGAAATAATGAAGATGGGGTTGAAGCTATAATCAACCTTCTAACCGAGCAAAGAGATAAAATCAACTTCTTGGAACAATCAATGCAGGACCTTAGGGCAAGGCATAATGACTTTGAAAATCGAAGTGGTACTGAAAATGGAAACCCTGGTAGCAATCAAGGGAATATGATGAGTAATAGAAAAGAAAATAACATATTGGAACTCTCTAAGGACTTAAAGAAATCACCCCTCCTAAGTTTGATGGGAGGCAAATTGGTGAAGGAGCTGAGAATTGGTTAAATGAAATGAAAAAGTATTTTGAATTAAGAGATTTTAGTGAAACAACCAATTTCAATTCTAATTGACACTGGGTCATCTGAATGTTTCATCTCACCTGAATTAGTAAATAAATATGCATTAAAATTTAATCAAATGGAGTCATCATGGATGGTTCAATATGGGGATAAGGCAACTAGGGAAGTAACTAAGTGTTTGTCGAGGGAAAGGGTACAATTTCCTGAGTTTGAAACAAGGGTAGACCTCTATGTGGCACCCTTAGAATTATATATTGGAATGAGTTGGTTAACAGACCATCAAGCTAATGTATATTTCTATAACAAAGTTGTTGAATGTTTGGATGATGGGGGGAAAAAGGTCAAAATCCAAGGAAAGTTTAAACCCATTAATATAGAAACCATCTCAGCCATGCAATTAAAGAAGGAAAGCAGAAGAGGAGGTCTAATCTATATGGTTGAAATTGACGAAGGGAAAGAGGAAAATACCCCAACCTTTGAAAATACCCCTTTGTTAAAGGAATTCAAGGATGTATTTCCAGAAGAGTTACTCGGCTTACTCCCTAAAAGGAAGTTTGACTTTTCTATCGAAGTACTATGACGAGTTGAACCAGTATCAAGGGCACCTTACCAAATGAACACAATTGAATTACAAGAGCTCAAAATGCAATTAGAGGAACTCTTAGCTAAGGGATTAATAAGGCCAAGTGTATCACCATGGGGAGCGCCAATCTTATTTGTTAAGAAGAAGGATGGAACCTTAAGACTATGGATCGACTATAGGATGTTGAACAAGGTCACAATAAAGAATAGGTATCCCTTACCTCGTATAGAGGATCTTTTTGACCAAATGAAAGGAGCAGCAGTTTTCTCGAAGATAGACCTCCATTTAGGATACCATCAACTTAGAATTAAGGAGGAAGACATTCCAAAAATAGATTTCAAGACTAGATATGGGCATTATGAATTCACAGTAGTTCCTTTTGGTGTAACCAACACCCCAACTGCATTTATGAACCTAATGAATAGTGTACTCCATGACTACTTGGATAAATTTGTTTTGGTATTTCTGGATGACATATTGATTTACTCTAGGAATGAGGAGGAACATTTAGTGTACCTACAAATTGTTTTGCAAAGGTTGAGAGAACATAAGTTATATGGAAAATTGTCAAAATGTGCCTTCTTTGAGGAAAAGATTCACTACCTTGGGAATATAATATCAAAGGAAGGAATAGCAGTTGATCCAGATAAGATAAAAGCAATAGTAGAATGGTCAATCCCTAAAAATGTTTCAGAGGTAAGAAGCTTTATGGGGCTAACAGGTTACTATAGGAGGTTTGTGGAAGGATTCTCTAAGATAGCAAACCCCATCACCTCATTACAGAGGAAGGGTAAAAGGTTTGTGTGGACAGAACAAAGTGATAAGGCATTCCAAATCTTGAAGGGAAAACTAACTTCAGCACCCATTCTAAAGGTACCAGATCTAAATGGACACTTCTCTGTCATAACTGATGCTTCTATTGAAGGTTTAGGAGGAGTACTTGTCCAAGATGAAAATGTAGTAGCTTACGAATCCAGGAAGCTAAAGACTCATGAAGTCAATTATGCACCCCATGACTTAGAGTTAGCAACAATTGTGCATGCCCTACAGAAATGGAGACACTTCTTGCTAGGGAAGCCCTTTGAGTTAAAGTCAGATAACCAAGGACTAAAGTACATATTTACCCAAGCCCACTTAAATGCCAGACAAAGAAGATGGTTAGAGTTTCTAAGTTAATATTATTTTGAAATTGAATATATTAAGGGGAAGGAAAATAGGGTGGCAGATGCCTTAAGTAGGAGGAGACACTTGATGACTATAGCAACTTTCAAAACTTCTTTCAAAAGGCAAGTAATAGATGAGCAGGAACATGACCCATGGTATGAGCAAGTCAAATTGACATTAGAACACGATCCAACCAATCCTAAGATTGAAGGGTATACACTAGACGAAGATGGATTGCTCAGATTCAATAATAGAATCTATATTCCTAATTCAGGGAACTTAAGGGAAGTAGTCTTGTCAGAGGCTCACAATGCCCCTTATTCAGGGCACCCAAGGGTTAACAAACTTTATGCAAATCTAAAGAAGTTATACTTTTGGCAAGGGATGAAGAATGACATAGTCAAGTATGTGGCTAAATGTTTGGAGTGTCAAAGAGTAAAGGCAAAACATAGACATCCAGCTGGATTATTACAGTTACATGATGTACCTGAACACAAGTGGCAAGTTATTAGCATAGATTTTGTGCAAAGGTTACCCATGTCACCTTCTAGGCATGATACAATAATGGTGGTAATTGACAAACTCACTAAGGTGGCACACTTTATACTAGGGAACCTGACGGATGATGCACCTACCTTGGCTAGGCATTTTGTTAAGGAAATATTTAGGTTGCATGGAATACCAGAGAAAATCATATCAGATAGAGATGCTAGATTCACTTCAAGGTTTTGGACAACTCTTTAATTAGCTCTGGGAACTCAACTAAATTTTAGCACTGCATACCATCCTGAAACCGACAGTCAAATAGAAAGGACAAATCAGATTATGGAAGACTTACTTTGCTTGTACTGCATGGACCAACAAAGGAAATGGGAAGAGTACCTAGCTCTAGTAGAATTTTCTTACAACAATACATATCAAACATCTTTGGGAATGGCACCTTTCACAGCATTATATGGTAGACCATGTCGAACACCTTTGAGTTGGGATAGTCTTGAAGATAGAGTAATTGTTGGACTAGATATGTTGAAGGAAATGGAAAGGAAAACTAAGGAAATTAGGCAAAGATTGAAGGAAGCCTCAGATAGGCAGAAAATTTATGCAGACAAAAATAGAACTCCAAGGGAGTTTGAGGTGGGAGAGAAAGTCTTCCTAAGAGTTAGGCCACACAAGAGTTCCATAAGATTTGGGAAAAGAACCAAGCTTGCACCTCGTTATGTTGGACCCTTTGAAATATTGGGAAGGATTAATCTAGTTGCTTACCGGTTGGCCTTACCTCCCCAATTGAGCCGAATCCATGATGTCTTCCATGTATCTCTTCTTAAAAAGTATGTACCTGATGAGAAACACATTTTGAATTGGGATGCTATACAAGTCCGGGAAATGGGAGGAATAATGATAGAGCCATTCAAAATCTTGGAGAGGCATTGGTGCAAATTGCGCAATAGAGAGGTTGATCAATGCAAAGTATAATGGAACCAGTATGATGAGAAGAATGCCATGTGGGAAGATACTAAGGAAATGCAGTAGTTGTTTCTTTTTTTGTTTTAATCATGAACTATAGACTCTTTTGGATGCGTTCAATAAGTGCATCGGGATGATGCACAAATTAAGGTGGGGAGGATTTCACAACCCTCCTTTATCACTTTTTGATTTAAATACAATTCTATTATATTTTTGGATAAGCTATTTAAATGATTGAATAAATGTTATAAAAAGAATGAAAATAATAACACACACACACATGGAGAATATACATTATTTTTATTTATTTATTTTCCACTCCCAATTATGGCACATGTTGTAGGAAGAATAAGAAGCTTCTAGATGAATCTCCACCACCTTGCATGTAACTCCCCTCACTAAGTTTAATCAATTTGCATGAGTCCAATATTGGAAAAGAATCTCTTTTTTAATTAAATTTTCTAGATAGTGGAATGGAGGGAACTTTCTTATAAAATTGTATGCAAGTTTCAAAGAAGGGGGTTGATTATGTTTTTTTGAAGGAAATTTCCCAAGTTTTAGAAGTAGATCTTCTTTGGTAGTCTCATTTTTGTTGTAGGAATTTTAAGTTGTTTTTTGAAGGATTTCTCTCAAGTTGCAAGGAAGGATCAAAAGGATAACCAGTGGATTCATCATCAAGCTCGATAAACCAGGTTCTCTCCTTGTTATTTCACATTCACTTATGAGGAATTCGTATTATCAAAAAAAAAATAGTTATAGATCTTCCTTTATATAAAGAATTTTTTTTTATTAGATTGTAAATATTTTATTTTCGGATAAATAATAATAATAATGCTTTCATATAGTGCATGTAAAAGATATTTATTTATTTTATTTCCCTTAAGAAAATATGCACATGATCTTGCTTTTTGTTTTTTTTCAAAGATTTTAGCAAGAAAAGTCATATTCCTTTAATTTTTTAAAATCTCTTTTTCTGAGATTAAAATTCTTCCCTGTGTGATTTGAATCTTAATCTTTATCTCTTCCCTCCAATTCATTTCTTTGGTTCTTGGAATGGAAATCTGAATCTCATTCTTTAATCTCTTTGTAATTATTAGTTAAAAAATTCTTTCTGTGATTATTAGTTAAACAAATCTCTGTGTGATTATTAGTTAAATAAATCTCTCTATGATTATTAGTTAAATAAATCTCCGTATTAGATCTCTCTGTGAATATTAGTTGAATAAAATCTTCCTGTGAATACTGGAAACGAATACTGGAAATAAATAATCTTCCTGTGAATACTGGAAATAAATAATCTTCCTGTGAATACTGGAAATAAACAATCTTCCTATGAATACTAGAAATAAACAATCTCCCTATGAAAACCGGAAATAAACTCTCTATCCCCCTGTGAATACTGGAAATATTAACCTCCTGTTACTGTAAAATCAATCCAAAACAATTGTTTGAATATCTATTTTATTCATGTTCTTATTTTCATAAATGAATACTCTTATATATATATATATATATACACACACACACACACACATATATATATATATATGTATATGTATATATATATATGTATATATATATATGTATAGATATATATATATATATGTATATATATATGTATATAAAATTTATTTCGAATGTTAAAGATATATTAATGTCGCCAGAGATTAATATGACACGGCCTCAAAAAAATTCCACATAACACATGGTGTATAGGGGGGTGGTGGTACCCTGCACTACCCCTGCGGTCACTGTCACGGCAGTGGCCGCAGGGGAGTGGGGGTGCCTGCAGTGTCCCCTCAACCCTACGGGCCTGTGCATGCAGGACTGCGGGGGTGATGGGACCTGTGGTCGCCACCCACCCCCCCACCTCCCCCCCCCCCCCCCCTATTTACTATTAAAACAAAAAAAAAAATCGCTTATTTTATTTTTTAGTTAGTTTTTTTTACATATATTCTTTTTAAATTGCAATTTGAAATTTTTAGTAATTACTTTGGGTTAAATTTTAAGTTAATTGCTAATAATTATTTTAGTTTAAATTTTAAGTTTAATTGTTAATAATTGCAATTTAGGAAATGTTAATTCTTTCCTTAGTATAAATTTTAAGTTATTGATTTTAACTTCGAAAAAAAATTATAAATATTGGGGATTATTGTGTAGTAAATTCATAATTAATTTATCCTTAGTAAATTTTATATTCATAAATTATATTATATCAAATTCTTTTAATTAGAGTTATTCAATCCATTTAAGAATCTTGTAATCTACCTTATTTGATAATGACTGATTTTTATGTGTTAATGAATGTAATTATGTGCTAATGAATGTTCATGAATGATATGTGTTGATGATTATTGATGAATGTTGCGTTTTAATGAAAGTTAATGAATTTTATGTGTTAATGAACGTATGTGATAATGAATGAATGTTATATTTTAATAATGGATGAAAGAATGAATGAATGTTAGATGTTAACGAGGAATTTAGAGTGATGTTAGGGGGGGGGAGGGGCCAAATGAGCTTCCACCTTCACGTGGTTGGCCCTGTTAAGTTGAGAATATTAAACTATTCTCGAAACAAAGTGAAGCTCAATAAGATAACACACTTTTCAATATTTCATTATGTTGCACAGTTAATCTTATTGAATAATGTACGTATATTGAATCTTAATTGCAAGGTCCAACAAAGCCAACACGAACAACACCATGGTGCGACTGCAAAAGTTGTGAACATGCCTCATCATGAATAAAGCTGAATTAGCGCATTCTCTGTAAAATCTCAAATGCTCTATACTTTGGAAGTTTTGAAATTTTTATGATCATATCGGTCCCCTGCCTAAAAGCTTTTTTCCTTGACTTGTTTGTGATACACATTGAGAGATTTTTGTTTTCCTTTTATTTATTCATGTCTTAACCATTCTCCACATGCTTCCCATTCTTATTTAGATTGTTGTATTTTTACATATGTTGGAATATGTAGCTCCACGTACATGTTTTCTATGATCTTTGTAACTGTATGAAAAGGTGTAAAATGTGGGTATAGTCCAAAATCTTGATTACCAACAAGCTATTTTTGTTTAATAGTTCCAGTGTTTGTATTAATTGAAGCAGTTTAACCCTTTTAACATGTTTCATAGCAAACCTGCACTTTGTATGCAATCTTATTGTTACAGTTCAAATATTGAGGTGATGTGATTTTCAAAAGTATTCTGACAAAAACAAAACTAGTTTTCATTTATGTATTTTATTAAAAATTTTAGAGTTTCCTCGTGAACATTTAAACTTAGAAGGATTTAAAAATTTAATACAAGATTACTAGACATAATTTCTAGAGATAGAACTAAAACTCTCTCCCATGACTTCAGATTGTTTCCATGCTCTCTAGGCTAGTAGCTTTCAGACACAAAACATAGGTCTTCTAAATTTTGTCCCAACATTAATTAGTTCCTTTCTCTTCTTTTTCATCCTTTTGGAAAGAGAATTGGAAATTGTTAGGAATGAACATCTTCCTAGATGATTTGTTAAATACAATGGGGAACTCAATCAAATTTTAATTCACTTCGTTTTAAGTTATTATCACAATTCATTGAATTATACTTACAAAAGGCTTATATTTCCAAGGTAAAATATCAGTATCTTTCTTGGGTGATATTAGATAGCAGGGTCCCTTGGCTTAGACAAAAACACCCTCTCATTGTATTCAAAGTAGATGCGTAGCAAAGCTAGATGCATCAATCGTTAAATCATAAACAAACACAAGCTCAAAAATTGTGTTACCAAGTACACTTGGAACCTAGCCTGTAACTAACTAGTTCATACTAGATATTGTTTGGGTATGGTATTCAATTATATTAGAATCTACAAAATAAATATTAACCTAGAAATTAATGTAAGTGATAACATTTTTAAAATTGTTAAATATAAATGATAATAAAATCAAAATAGCATAACATAGTCGATTTCATAACATATTTGAAAGGTGAGAGTCCACAAATAGATGTGAAATGTTTAAGTAGGCCTCCCAATGAAGTGGATCTCGTAGACATGAAGAATCCTATATAGAGAATCATTGAGAGCCCTTGAAGAAGCAAATTTGAACTTCGATGAAGCAATACATGATGGAGGAATATCTTGCAAGAGGAAATCAAAGTCATTATGGTGTCATCTAGATCTGAAATGTGGTCTACTTTTCAAAAAAGTAAAGATTCTTGATATGAATGTGTCCTAGTGGGGTGAATCTAGAAGACATATAATCCTATTGCAAAGAATCATGGAAAGTTCTAGAAGAAGCAACTTTTAATTCTGAAGTAGCAACGTGTATAAGAGATGTTCTCATTTGTAGATGGAGTATCAAGAGGAGGATCACTAGTCCATGGACCATGTCATTGTTGTTAAATACCTATGCTTTTGTTCATAGTCACTTGGTGTAGGAATGAATTCAATGAGATAGGGTAGGAGATCCTACATAATGTAATTTTTCACTATCCCTTGTTTTGAGTACAAATGGTTCTCTGAATTTATCTTGACAATAGAATGTCGGAATTTAATACCATAATCCATGATGAAAACTACCAAAAATGGAAATTTATCTTAGTTTGCAATTACAAAATGCTTTTGTATAGGCCTCTCGAAGATTAAGTACATCAAATTGAGAGTTTCTAAATTGAGTGTATGTATTAGCAATCTCCCAAATTATTCAATGGTCTCCAAACCTTGTGAATTTTTTATTTTTATTTTAACTCAAATATGTATGGTATAGGCATATCATTGGTTGTGTGATTTTTTTTTTCCTTAAATGCTTCTACGACCAAAAGAGACAAGTTTTAGATGAAAATGGGGTCTTATGGGCCTTTTTGACACAATGGTAGGTTCTTTAGACCTGAAAATGCCCCAACAAGTAGTCGATTGCCTTAAGTTACAAACAAATCCTTGTTTGTGAGCATGCTTCTTGATCTCTAATTTTGGTGGAATAAAAGATAATATTGAATTTCTCAAGCCTTTTGGATGCTTCAAAACCACCAAAAAAAAGCTACTTTGATCATTGAAATGTTGTAGTGACTTGGATAAGAAAAGAAAACTAAGTCTAAACTTTAGAAGTTATTTTTTTCTTGTCAAATTGTTTTCAATTTTCAAATCATCCAAGGATGCAAGAGGAGTATATTTTGTTATGACAAGATAAAAAAAAACTTAGAATCTTTTGAAACCATTGAAACATGGGGACCCCTTCCCCCCCTCCAAAATCCCTATTTTTTCAAGATGCAATACTTAGGGGAAACATCCCCTTGCCGCACCACTTAGGGACGTCCTAGGGACTCCAAGGAGTCTCTTGACCATCTTGAGGATGCCTATGAGTCTCCCATGGCCCCCAATTAGAAACTCCAATTCTAAACAAAAATGGTGAAATTATTGTGAAAATGTCATCCATATTAAAGGTTTGGCAATGCCCCCTAACCTTGATGGGGCCTCTACCCCAAACCCCCCACAAGGGGCACTACCCATTGACCCCAAACCTCTACCCACCATTCTTATCGTTAATGCAATCATTTCCATTTTTTTTATGTTGACTAGTTTAAACACTTAGTATGCCAAAGTTTCATTTGCAATTCGTATACTTATTCTTAGTTTGTTCCCAAAGTTCCAAAACTCTACCACCATTGTTAATGTTCAAATTTCAATGGGCAGACATGTATGAAACATGTGGAAGCAGAGACAAGGTACGTGAATTATTTGACAAAATTCCTCCAAGAAATGTGTCTCATGGACTGCGATGGTCGTTGGATATGCAAAATTTGGACTTGTTGAAAATTTTTACAACCTTTGCCAGCATCCTCCCCACCTATGCCAAAATGGGAACCTTTGGAATAGGGAATGGACATTCATTTAAGCATAAGGGAATATAGCTGAGATCACTAGGATCCACATCTTTTCTTGTGTTTTCATCTATTACATAAAGCCACTGGTTCTACAATTTTATTTATGTCTTCCGGGGCAACTATTATGTCTTTGACATTCAGTTTTTTTTAGCTTTCTTCAATTTAGAGAAAAAAAGAAAAATAATAGGTTAGATGGAGGAAAATATAAATCCATGATTTGGGTTCAATCTAGGTTACTATTATTTAAACAAAACAATGTATCTTTCTGTGGAAAAGTTAAAAGTTAAATCATCTACACATTCTGACTATTCATGTGGGAGGATTGCTCATGTTAAGTACCGTACTCATCTACTTTAATGGTGTTCTTAAAGATACTTTGTCCCCATGTTCTAGCTTTTAGCTCTGATCTTTTCATCTATGTTGCTCGGTTTTTTAATTTTTTTGTGAGGGCTTTGTAAAATTGATTTCTATGGTTTGAAGATTTCACAACATTATTATCTTTGCGAATCTTCCAACTCAAGCTTGAAAACTCTGTTCCTGCTGGAAAATCTCTTGGTATTTTATTTTGTTTGAAGATAGAAAATTGAATTTGTAACTAACAAATATTATGGTTTCAATGTTCACAGGTTATCTTTATTATTAAGTTAAGAATTCCCTCAAACTCCAGGATTTTATCAACATTTGAGGTAACACAATCGCTGCACTCTTTTAAACTTTGATGTTTTGTTTCTTAATTTATGAGATTAAATTCTGTATTTAAAGCACTACTGTGCAACATGATTACACAATATTGATGCTCATAAAAGTTTACATTGTACATACTTCAGGCAAGGTACTAGAAATGTTTATATATTCATAACATGTCATGGAAATAAACTTCATAGTGCTGAGGTTGACTCACTTATTCTTTCTTATCAATAAGTTGATTATCTATTCTTTCTTATAATAAGTTTTATCTTATCGAAGCTATCATGCATTAATAGACAGGACATCAAGGATAATTACATCTACATCAAGGAAAGTAGTTCAATCAACATCAGCACTCATAAGAGCAAATCGACTCCTAATATATATATCAGCAACTAGGCAAATAGATCATATATGAAATTATTGTTTACTGTAGGCAATAGTAATCTTACTCCATTTGTGGTGTGCAGCATAATAGTACTCTTATGATTAATTATTCTCATATAGACATAGATAATAATATGCAATGCAATATTATACTTGATACATAACCTCCCCTACATTGGATATGAGAAATAATATTGAATATCTAACTCTTAAAGTGCTGCAATCAATCATGAAGGGGTTAATAGGGGAATACAAGGAGGGGAAACTATGACGAGGTCCTCTTTTAAGTACATTGCCCCATGGTGGATGACTGATATGTCTACCACATGTGGGCCAAGGGGGGCAAAGGTGTATCCTGCCCTTGGGCTTAGAAGGGAGGGATGCTCAGGACACCCTATTGTGGTTTCCCCATCAACCTCTACCATTGTGATTAAAGGGGTCTCAATCATAGAAGGGTGGATAAGGTAGCATGGATAGGGAGTGTAGGTACAAGTTTACCCACTAAGCACACCACCTCATATGGATGGAAAACTACCACATGGGGCCAAGAGGGATGGTATATCCACTCTTGGGCTTAGCATGTGGACAGCTTCGGGTGACCTATCATGTTTCTCATCCAAGCCCTATTATGGTTTAACTCCAATTATGCATTATAGATATTGTGTAGTTCACATAAAATTGAAATAGTTATGAATATATGCTATCTAAACCTAGTTGAAAAGGTTAATCTATGAATTATACTTTCAATACTTGTCTAACATGATTGCAGGTTTTATCTTGATGAAAATGTTTTATTGATAAAAATCTGAATGAGGTGAAGCACACCAGCTAGAGGAATATGTGGACTGAAGAAACAAACCTATGGATAAATCCAAACATGGTAGAATCCTTGTTGCAACTTTTGTTCTTTGTAAGCATTCAGAAAAACGTTGAATTTGTGATCTATAATTTACGTGTTTCTCAATTTGGTTGACATCTTCAAAATAGACTCAAAAACCTATTTTTAGTACTGTGTGTTATTATACTTACCTTTTAATGTTCTTTAAATAAAGAATGGTTGTAGACAGCGAAGTTCCTTACAAATAGAAGAAGCTTGGTTCTGCTTTTGTGACTTTTTCTGTTATGTCTGATTGTCAACAAAATATAGAGACATACTGAAGACAATTATGGTTCGTGGTTATTTTTTTAGTTAAAACCATTATTATGAATTTTATGATTTTTTTTTTTAACATTGACATGGTCAAAGCCTTAACTATGCATACTGTTCTCTTTAGATTATTATCCTACCCACCTTTTCCATTTTAATTCATTTTAGTTTGATTCAATCTTTTAGTCAAGTTTAATGATAGTTTCTATTATGCCTTTTTAATAACAAAGATTAGATGTAGACATTTGCTTGTCCTTCTATGTTAGTGTGTTCTTACGAGGTCAATTCTTTCTTATCTCAAGAAACCTCATTGACCTACAAATTCTTATACTATGCTACTTACTACCACTAATATCTTAACAAAAGCACACAAACATGTAAGGTAAAACTCTCTCTAGAGAAGCCTGAGAAACACTGTAACTAAAATGCCTTGACCTCTTGCCAAGCATTCGATAGTTAAAAGTCTTAAATCCTGTCCAAATCATAGGATAGACATTCAAATCCTGAGATCATTAATTTCCCTAATAAATGGATCCATGGTAGAAGCCTATAGAAAATGTCTTCCACAATAAAAAGGCAGATTCAAATTCAATTTTGACATTGCTCCAAAGGACAACCCAGGTATTGCAGGAAGTGGAGGACTCATTATGGATAGTGAATGTAAAGCCCTTCGCATTATTAAGCTTTAGCCCTCCACTTTGGCATTAGGGGACTAGAGATAGAAGAACGCTCACTCCTTGTGATCAAAGGAATGCAAAAGAAGGGAGTGACCAGCAGGAGGTTATATAATATTAGAACAGTATCAGTGCTAAGCATTGACATAACTTTTGCACATTGTTATGAATAGGCAAAGTTGGCAAACAAACCAGTGGAACTCCTCGTCTCTAGAGGAACCCTTCAAAGCAATCAAATAATTTGCTAATGTCATTATAGAACTATCAAAAAGCAAACACTGGATTTCACTTATAAGATGAATAATTTCAATAATTTGAGTGAACAGCCATCTGAAATCCCATGTTTAAACCTTTCTCGCTAGCATGCAAATATGTAAACTAAGCTCTAAGGACCAGGAAAATAAACAACTATAAGCAATCTGTTTTGTACAATAGAAAACTAGGATCATATAGAACCTATGTTTTTGTTGTAATTAATCAGCCTTGAACAAATAAAAGAATGTGATAACATAGAACCTATTGTTTTATGCTCAGAAATGACAGTGAAATTCAACTTGCAATACCATTATTTCCAGAGTTTACAAAAATTCTTCCCGACTTGTTTAGATTCTGATGTTCATGAAATATGCAGGTTTGGGTGTTATTAACAGTACAAGCACATTTTCCTTCACTAAAGCCTCCGGCATGTGACATGGGAAGTGCATACAAAGCTGGGATTTGCAAATAGGTGGAAGGTGGACAAACTATAATACCCTACATTGGTCTGTATGTCATGGCTCTTGGTGTTGGAGGCATTAAGGGCTCTTTGCCTATTCATGGGGTAGAACAATTCGATGAGAATGATGGAAAAGAGAGAAAGCTGATATCAAATTTCTTCAACTAGTTTTTGTACAGCATAAGCATTGCACTTGTATTAGCTTTCTTTCTATCATATACACTATATACAAAATTAACTTGTTGTCTCAGATCAAATAACAGTTTGTTTGCATGATGACATTTCATAATGTACAATAATGGATTTATGTTGTCATCAGGCTTTAGTTATTAGCCACTTTTCTACAAAACCTTCTTTCTATAATCATTGACATATTTTTAATGTTTATTATAAAATTTGCATAGTGTGGCAAAGTTTTATTTACAGTTGTTATACTTATTCTATACACATCCTTTTATAATTAATTTTTTAAGTTGTATATATATTTGCATCCCACCCTGCCCCCTTTATCATCCCCCTGTTGTCCCCAAACTTAAGCCCTTGGTATGTTAAGATATGAAATCTCACAATAGTTTCATTTGATATGTTAATCGAGGAAAAACCTACAATATATAGCTTCCAAGATTCAAAATCCGTAAGGATCATGAAGGGGTAGAAAACCAAAAAAAGAAATTGCTTATCCAAGTTTCCAAATTTGTGACAAGGAAAAAGTAGAATCTCAATCAAAGAAGGAGAATGTGCAACTCATTATCTTATTCTACCTAAGTAAAAACATTACCTAATTAAGCTTTTTAATAGTGGAATATCATGCTTAGGATAAAACATATCCAACGTAAATAAAATATTACATTGATAGGCTTCTTTGGTTGCTCTAAACGTGGTGCCTTATGAATTATGTTCTTGGATACTAAAGTTTCCAAATTTTGGGTACTCTTGATAGCTTCTCGTAGAGATTGTGATTCGAAGACTTTAACCAAACCTTTCAATGGTTTCTGTTGATGTGTTTTTTATGCACTATGCAACACAAAATAAAATACTAAGTATTCTATCATCTCTTGAACAAAATCCTCCCAAGTGCTAAACTACATGATCAAATGGGATGACTCCAAGATTCCAATACTTAGGTCTTGACTTTATATTGTAGATAGACTCAATGATTGTGATATGATATCTACTGGAATCACAAGGGGGACTTATGTTGCTTGGGTCAAGACCTATCCATTCTCATGTTTCATGATTGATTTACAATCCATGATTTAGGTCATCCTTGAGCAACATCTTGACTTAGCCAAATTTTGTTTTTTGTACCCTAATTCTTTAATTTTGACCCCTTAGTAGCATTTCCTTAGGTTTTATTGGAATTATTTCTTCTCTATCATGGGCATATTTCTAGGGTTCATTCGCACAAATTGCTCTTGATGAGAAAGCTAGTATCATGACCATGACTTAAACAAAATTTTAACTTAGTCAAATTATCTCCTCCAAACTTCTATGAGTTCATCGGCTTCATTATTCATCATTTGGATGTATTTTGTCATTGGAAGGTAATTCTTGACCACCATACCTCAATCTTGACCTATGCTATACCCTAAAACCCTAGAACCTAGTCATGTTTACAATTGAGATCTTTGTGACTTGATCACTTAATATAGTTTAATCATGCAGGTCTCATCTAACTCTGACTCCAACACTTAAGAAAATCAACCCTAGCAACCAAGTAATTTGGGAAATATCTTGCAACTTGACAACATGGGTAATGATGGAGGAATGGAAGGTGAGACCTATAGAGGTGAGAGAGAGAGAGAGGGTGGGAGGAAGAGATAATGACCTGGAGAGGGTGGAGATAGAGAAGTAGAGAGGGAGAGAAAAATAGAGGGATGGAGAAAGAGACCTAGAGAGGGGAGAGAGAAGAAAGATAGTAGAGAGGGATAGAGAAGAGAGATAGAAGAGAGATACCAATGTCAATCTTTTTCTATAAATTTTTTTTTTCCAAAAAACTGGCCTATCGTCAGAATTCTGACTCCAAAGGATAAAATTCTGATAGAGGAGTGTTGTTGGATGCATAGCATCCTCGTCAGAACTCTCCTAGAGGTCGTTGATGGCCTCTAGGAGAGTTTTGACGAGGATGTTGTGCATCCGATGACACTCCTCTGCTGGAATTTTATCCTTTGGAGTCAGAATTCCGACGATAGGCCAAGATCGCGATAGTATTCTTTTAGGGTATGAGCATCCATGGCGGTCGTCAGAAAGGTTGGACGTAATGTCGGAATTGCGATGACCATGAGGATAGTCGAAACTTCCAACACAAAGTTTTCGACGGCTTTTTTTGTCAGTAGTGTGATGAAATTGTGTCGGAATTACGACGATTTGCCATTGAAATTTTGACCCGAATGTATGAGTGTGAGATCTAGTGAGAAAGAGAAGACTGCTAACCGACAAAAATCCATTTGATCAAGTGTTGCAAAACTCATTTGCAAACAAAAGCTATAACTGTATCAAAATTGTATTACACCATACATCACCAAGTTGGAGCTCGGTGCTCCTTAGTTTGGTTCCCTAAATCAGTAGGGGTTGGTGCTCCTTGGGTTGGTGCCCTAAATATTTGTAATTCTTTGTTTCACTTGTGAGGCTGGATTGAAGTAGTAGACTCTTGTAGCATTTCTCACTAAGGTTTTTCCCATATAGGGTTTTCCTCGTACATGTGGTATTGTGGGTTGCATTTGTGTGTTTTTCCTTTGTGGTATCCTTATTTCTCTTACCTATTTGACTATTTAGTGTTTAGGATAATAACTGGTATTCTAAGGTTGTTCTCGAAAGAAAATAATTTAGGAACCATTGATTCACCCCCTCTCAGTGGTACATTATATTCAACAAATATGTCTTATTCTAGGATTGTGACCTCCAGTAATGAGTTTCATGCTAGTTGGGAGATCCAGTAATCATGTTTTTGATATGGGTTGTTCATATTAGCTGTAACATGTGGTAATTCAGTTTGTAGATCTTGGAGATCAATTTTGGTCATTGTTTATGTGTTTGAGGTTGGTGAGCTATCATGTGGGAAGTGTGTGGGAATATTGTTTTGGTCCACATGGGTGTTATGATAGGATTGTGCCAACTTATACACATGTTTCATCCTTTTTGACGTGTTCTTGAAGTTGACATGAGGTTGTGACTTAATTGGTGTTATGGATATATAAGAAAAGTTTATTTGATCATTTTGGTGTGTGTTTGTATTGTGAGTGATGGGTATGAGTGATTGTGTGTATTTTCATGTGCAGAGTGTTAGATTTATGCTCTAGATTATAGAAAAATACCAGACTAAAGCAAAGCTATAGAGCAGTGCAAGGATATACTATCTATGGTTAATCAAAACTATATCCACACATTTTTTGATGCTACTTCATAGTTATAACTTCATTTTAATATCTTACAAATATTTTTAAGGCAATTAGCCTTTCAGGTTGTAGCCTTTGTAATTTGAGCAGTGAGCTCTAAGTAGTATGCTTGAATGCATGTGCATTTCCCTTTGTAATATTTCTATACTTTTGAATAAAGTATATTAATTTTGTGGGTTAGAATCTCACCGTGGTATTTCCCTTAACCAGGTTTCCAAGTCAAAATTATGGTGTTATAGTGTTGGTAATTTTTTTCTTTATGTTTTACATCTATATATTTTTTTAGTTTCTTCAAGTGGATCAAGAGTTAGTTAATGAATTTTTAGTACTATTGAACACTGATTCACCCCCCCTTTCAGTGTTCATTGATTCCAACAATTGGTATAAGAGCTAAGTTCCTCAGAAGATCCTCAGAAGAAGCCTAACCACTTGAGGTGCATCCTGTAAGTGACTCAATGGATTCTGGTGGTCTTAGAGAACAACTACTTGTTGCACTTGATGATCTAGATTAGTCCAAAAATAAGGTTAATCAATTAAAGGAAAATCTAAAAGATGCTGAGAACTTTATTGAATAATTGAAAGATCAGTTGAACAAGTCAAGAGACAAGAGAAAGGAGCTTGTTGATCACCTTTAGGAGAAATATTATGGCATGATGAAAGAATAAGGATCTGGTCAACTACTGAGAGGGGGGGGTGAATCAGTAGATAAAAAAATTGATATAAACTTTCACCAATCTCATAATCAACCTCTCAAGGTAAACTATAAAATGACAAGATAAACCACTAAACAATAAATGCAATATCACTATCAGAATAAACAGGTTGACTACTACAATAGATTAACAGTAAATAACTTGAAACTCACAAATATCCAGATAATTTACTGACACAAGTAAAACCTCATTTTAGATTGTTGTCGGTTAATCATAACTTATCAAAATGGATTAATTAGTTAAGCAATTCAACCATAAAAAACATAAACATAAAAAAATTCACTACTCGACACAATATTTTTGACTTGGAAACCTAAATGGGAAAAACCATGGTGAGATGAGACTCACAAGTTAACTATCTGAACTCTTCTGATGTTCACCCTGTTAGGAGCCAATCCTATTAAAGCTTTACAAAAATTCATGTTAAGAATAGATCATGTTAGGGACCACCCTATTAGAAGCAATACCTTGTGAGGAGTAACCTTGGTAGAAGATTTGAAATCCAAACTAATGGACCACCTGGTTAGAGGTTTTGAATAACACTAAGCCTATTAGAGCTTACCTAGTTAGGGGATTTTAACTGTTGTAATTGTTAGAAAACAATAGGAGTTTCTTGATCTATTTAAATAGCACTACACTTTCTTGTTCAAATCCTTTTCATGCTCCTATTTTTCTTTACACAAATTGTAGATACATCATCCGGTTCGGCAACCACACACTCAACTACAACTTTGCCAAATATAAAACAAAACAACTCATCGACCTTATAAACAAATCAATAAGGTTGGTAATACAAAAAAACCTAATCCTCTCATAGATATTACAAACAAGGCAGTTCAATTATGACCATTGGATTACACAATAATATTTTCACATCATTCAAGAAATCCTCGACTACTCCTTGATCACCACTTCATCAAGCTCATTAAATCACCATGTGTTTTGCATTACATGCAATATAATTTCTCATTCCCAAGATAAAACCATTATCTTAACCCACCAAAAACACTTTGAAACTCTTCTCATACAATACACATACGTTTCATTATCATTACCACTCATCATTAGATCATAAACCAATACAACCATTTCACCAAACTTAATCAGTTAGGGTTTATCAAATCAATAGGTAGGGTTTACCGGTTCAACTCTCCAATACTTAACAATATTGGTTCACTCTACAAGCTTATGTACCAGTTACAGTTCCCTTCACTAGCTCTTCCTACTAGTTACAAAACAACATTATAACAATAGCATTACCAGTTAATTGACATCAATGACAACATAACATTTCATTAATGCAATATTCATGCACATGCCATCAATTTCCCCTTTTGGCATTGATAGAAATACAAATATCAATACCATTGATTGCTATGATTGTGAATAGGAATCTTGGTTTACATTTTACCATGTACTCTCCTTGTCTTTAGCTGGTAGCGGGCAATCCCAAAAATCACATAGTTCTTCTCCCCTTTTGACAACAATGCCAAATTGAAAGTAAAACATGCATTGTCAAACTTCAATGTTCAACATCAACAACCTACAGCTTGATGCTTCCCCTATGGAATAAGTCCACTTCTACACCAATCCTGTTGTAAAATTCTGCAAGTAGCTCCAGGAGTGATGTAATCTACATCATGCTCAATTGACCTAATGAAGGGGTACAACCCCTAGCTAACTTCTAAGATACAAAAAAGTAGTCTTAGACAGAGTTTTAGTAAAGATATCTGCAAGATTCTCCTTGGTAGAAACATGCTCCAAGATTACATCTTCACTTTGGACTTTTTCCCTCAAGAAATGATACTTCAATTCAATATTCTTGGTTCATGTGTGCAAAACATGGTTCTTGGAAATATTTATGGCATTGGTATTGTCACATAAGATCTTTATAGGTTCTGTAAACTTCATCTTGAAACCTTTCAAAATGTGCCTCATCTAGATAGCCTGGGTACAATTCATATAAGTTGCAATATACTCAGCTTCAACAGTAGAGTGTGATATACAACTCTTCTTCTTTCTACTCCATGAAACAAGTCTTCCCCCAAGAAAGAATTCTCCACTAGTTGTGCTTTTCCTATCATCACCATTACCTGCCTAGTCTGCATCTATATACACCTTCAATTCAAAGTTACCTTCATATGGATACCATAATCCATAGTCAATAGTGCCTTTAAAATATCTGAATATCCTCTTGGTTTCTATCAAATGTGTTTCCTTAGGATTCTTCTAAAATCTATCAATTAGACCAGCTACATGAGCTTTATCTAGTCCATTGTGAAAAACATAGTGCAATTTCTCAATCATTGTCTTGTACTCCTTTTCATCAACAGATGTGGCTTCATATTCCTTAGATAATTTACAACCTGTAACCATTGGTGTCTCAACTAGTTTACACTCACTCATACCAAATCTATTTAATACCTCTTTCACATACTTAGGCTATGTGATGAAAATACTGTTGGAAAATGCACACTCCAATGAGAAATTGTAGGTGATTGAAGGTATTGTCATTGATGGCAACCTTAAAATCATATGACATTGGTAGGCACCATCACCAACAGACTCTACACTAGCATATGTTCACCGACACCAAAAAGATTGATTACTGACACCCTGGCCGATAGGATTTTATTTACTGCAAAATGTAATTAATTGTAATATCTTTTTGTAAGCCGATAAGGCAAGTTGTAATATGACTCATATAAGTATGAGTTCATATAAATCATTTTTAGATGAGGTTATGATTAGATTATTGATGTGAATATTAAGGCAGAGTTTGGTGTAAGTTTTTGGAAGTTGCAGAGATTAAACTGGTACTGGATCTGGCATAGCAGATGCCCTTTTGTAGCAGTACATGACATTGGATTTTCATAATCCACTTTGTAAGTTAGTGAGACTTCTTTTTTTGTATGTATGCAGTGAGCTTTAGGCAGTTGGCCTTCCTGCATGTGCAGGCCCCTATTGTAATAGTAATATTCTCTTATTGGCTAGTAAGCGAATATTGTGGGTCATAAATCCGACCAAGGTTTTTCCCACACTGGCTTTCCTCATTAAAAATACTATATTATGGTGTTTCTTTCATGTTGTGGTTGTTTTTCTTATTTACTACATTAATTTTGGTTTACCGGTACATAGTTTTGGAATGCTTTTCATTTAATAAGTTAGAAAATACATTAATCGGCAAGATATTGATTCACCCCCCCCCCCCCTCTTAGTATCTTTGGGAATCCCAACAATTGGTATCAGAGCTAGTCCTCTATTTTCAAAAGCGTAACAACTTGAGGAATATTCTGACACCGGTAGAGATGGAAAACTTGAGGAAGCAACTAGAAACATCTCTTGCAGATTATGATGCAGAAAAAGTGAAGAGTATCAAACTTGAAGATGATTTGAAGGCAACACAGGAAATCATTCAAGGATTTCAGAAGAATCTCACTATTGCTAGGAACAAACGAAGAGAAATTTCTAAGAAGATGCAGAGTGATGATGATGAGAAAGAAACTCTTAATGATCTGGTGAATAAACTGAGACAAGAAAATAGTACAATGAAGAATAAGATACAAGATATGACTATGAGATTTTGTAAAGACATTGAAGATAGAAAGAAGACTGAAGATGACTTGGTTAGAAGACTAAATGATTCTGAAAATGAAAACACAAGACTCGGTCATGAAAATGATATGTTGAAGATAGATTTGATGCATACACAAAATGACACAAATGAACTCATGGGACATAAAGGAATCTTGGAGAATGAACTAGCTACTATAAATCAACACAAGGATAAATTAAAGAAAATTTTAGAGGAACTTGATGACATGCTTGAGAATCAGAAACCTAATGGAGATACAAATGGCCTTGTCTTTGAAGTTGGTGAAAGCTCTAGTACTGCAAACAATCATGATCACAACAAATGGGTAAGACAACCTAATGCTTATAGATTTAATGGGAAATGCTTTAACTATAACAATTACGACCATAGAGAATATGAATGTAGATCTAGAAATTATCACAACACTAATACACCCACTGGTCAATGTTCTAAATGCAACAAAGTTGGTCATAATTCAGAAAATTGCAGAATGAATGTAAGATGTTATATTTGTGGAAGATTTGGACATCTATCTAATCAATGCAGAACACATACCGGCATAAGATATGGGAAAGCTATTCAAAAAAACAATGTGACTTGTTATGCTTGTAACAAAATTGGACATATTGCAAAATTATGTAGAAGTAAGGCATCACCGGCAAATAACAAATGACCCAGCTTGAAAGGTAAAGAAAATGTTGAAGAGGTAAAGAAAGAATTTTCAAAACAATGGATTAGAAAGTCTGGCATGAATGTTAGTAAAGCTATTCCTTCATCGGTAGAATAGAGTATCACTCCACCGGTAGGAGATTCTTCATCTAACTAAGAAATAATCCTTTGGGGGTTTGGAAACTAATTGAAAAAATCCTAATTAACCCTTGGTTGATGGTGAGAAGTTGGATTACTTCTTTACTGGTAGATGAGTTAAGTTTTGACTTAATTGATACGCATTAAATGTGGTAGTTGAATGCAATTACACTATAAAGCAAGTGTTTTGGTTCTTTTTTATTCACCGAGCATTCAAATCTCCAGAGAGTGCAAAAATCCTGAGCGAAGATGTCTATAGCGAAAAGTGAAGCAAATCATACAAGAAAATCATCCTAAAGGCAGATTAAGGTATTTATAACTATGGCTTCTTCATATGCACTTGAATTCATTGCAAACCCTATAGTGACTGAAGTTATTAAGCGCCCTAGACCCATGTTCAAACTTATTCCCAAAATTGCAAAGAAAAATGATACGCTAGGAGCATTCTCAAAAATACCTAAGGGAGTAGTTTATGATGAGGATTCTAGAATGTATATACATTGTAATATTGAGGAACTAGGAGCTAAAGAAATAATGAATATGTATAGGACTATAATTTGTGATGAACATGGTAATGTTAAACCAGAACAAAAGATTGTGGAAACCCTAGGCTTTGTGGACATTCTTAGTATCCCTGATTTTCCTAAGGATGTGATAAAAATTGTCTTGAGCAGAGTATGTGGAGAGTTCTTCTGGTTGGATTCCATCCATATTGTTGTGCCCCTACCCTAGTCAACTTTATAAAACTGGTTTGACCTTGGTTGAATTTTTATGTGGCATTCTTGAATGGTTGATTTACCGTGATGTAATGTTGTAGTCAGATATTGTGATTATTGTGCGTACCTGTTAATGTGCTTTCGTATTGATTCTTATGTAAGTTTAATTGTTCTCCTGATTCTTGTTTTTAATTTCGAGCTAACACTTTCATTAAATATATATATGTATGCTTGTGTGACTCATGGTTGCAGGAGATTGTAGGAATAGTACCGCCTAAGTGCAAGGTTCGTCTTCACCGAGATTCGCAGGGTTAAGTATACCTCTTTCATCCTTAGAATTTGGGTTAGGTGCTCGTAAAACCCTCATTTTACCCTAGTCATGTTCAAGTGAGCGTCACTTGTGATTTGTCAGTTCCCTTTTTTGTTTGGGTTTGCGGGTCATGTATTTGGTTGGCTTTCTTGGGTTGTGTGCCTTGCATGTGGTAAAAATTGAGTATTTTATCCTAAGTATTTAATTTGATTTAATGTGTTCATTTACACATTAGTAATTGAGGAATTACAATAAATAGGTTTCTTTTATGTGATTAATCATTAATTAAAAAGATTGCTCTATTTATGTTTGTAGCAAGTTTAAGTATTTAATTCGATTTAAGGTGTTCATTTACGCATTAGTAATTGAGGAATTAAAATAAATAGGTTTCTTTTATGTGATTAATCATTAATTAAAAAGATAGCTCTATTTATGTTTGTAGAAAGTTTAAGTATTTAATTCGATTTTAGGTGTTCATTTACGCATTAGTAATTGAGGAATTAAAATAAATAGGTTCTTTTATGTGATTAATCATTACTTAAAAAGATCGCTCTATTTATGTTGTAGCAAGTTTAATTTAATGGTTAATTTAAAATCGTGAATTTATTTAGTTTATGCATTTTGAAAAGGGAATATTTAAAGTTATTCGAGATAGAAATAATTTAATCCCTTTTCGCTTTTTGAAATAGAAAGGTTAATTTTAATTATTTAAGAAAAAAAAATTTATTAGAAAAGCAAGTTTAATTTATATATATATATTTGATATAGTGTGAAAGATTGATTTTGGGAATTTAATTTAATTAAAATATTTTACCCTCATCAATATTGCGAAATATAAATGTTAGCTTTGTTAATATTGAGAAAATTAAAGTTAAATGAGAGAAACATTTTAATTTTAATCAGAAAAGCAAGTTAGATTATTTGTATAGTTGAAAAGAATGATTTATTTTTTTATTTTTATATTTAAAAAGTGTTTAAATTCGAAATTAGGAGATTAGGTCAAATTTCATTTCCATTTAACCTAGGTTGGAAAATGTTTTTGGGGTTGTTGATTTTTTTGGGGAAAAATATTTTGATGGAGAAAATTGGGGATTTTGGGAAGGAAGAATTTCTACAGCTGCAGGTTGGTCTCTTCTTCAAGTCTTGCCAGGAATGCTAAAAGAGGTAGGATTCTTGTTTACCTTTTTATTTCATTGTTAAATCAAAAATTGTGTTTGGTTGTTATTCATGAAATGCTAGTTTAAAAATCCATGAATGTTCTTAGATTTGAGTTTTAGCTTTGAAAAAAAAAAATTGGTTTGCATTGTTTTGTATTGTGGAAAGATTGTTAAATTAGTTGGAGTTCATGCTTGTAGATTAAGTAGATTCACTAATTCTACCCTAAAAGGGGGTTATGCTAACGAAATTTCACCAAAATGGGTTGCTTGGAAATGAAAATGTTTGTTTAAGAATGGCTAAATCCATCTTTTGTTTGTCTCAGAAAATTTCTATGTCTATTTTTTTAATTGGGGGTTTTAGTTATTATTAGTATTTTTTTTAATGGGATTACTGATTGATTTAAAATCAAATGTTAAAATGAAAACAAAATTTAAATTTTATTTGGGGCTAGGGTTTGGCAGGCGGAGGAGTCGAGGCTCAACTCACGCCGCCTCCCTTTTCCCCTTCTCCCTGCGGGATTTTCGTAGTGTCGTGACCACAGTGGCCACAGGAGTACCTGTGTCCATGGTGGCCGCAGGGAAACCCTACGTCTACAATGGCTGCAGGGGGGCCCAGCGTCCATAGTGTGGCCGCGAGGGAGCTACAGGGGCTTCTCACCTCTCCCATGATGAGAGGTGGGCTCCGCAGTGGTCTCCCCAATATTTTTTTTTTTTAAGTTTTTTTTTAAAACAAAAAAATATACATATACATTATGAAACTTGTTTTATGAAAAGTTTTTTTTAATAGGCATTTTTATTTAATTATTATTAATATATATTTTATTAATGAGAATTAATAAATATATATTAATTAATATTTAATTCGAAGTCTATGATTATTAAATTATTATTAATATATATTTTATTAATGAGATTAATATATATATATATATATATATATATAAAATAATATTTAATTTGAAATCATGTATTATTAAATTATTAATTGCTTATATTTTATTATCTAGGGGCTAATAAATATATAATGATTAATATTTAACTTGGACATCTGTTTTAATGAGGAAATACTCTTTGGGAATGGATAGAATAATATTTTTATTGGAAATTTTTGAAATAAAATATGTTTATTATTTGGTGATGTTTAAAATAATATATTATCCAAGAATATATTATTTTTGGATTTGAATGTTATAGGTCATCTAGGAAATTTTAGAAATGAAATACTAAAGTATAGGAGTAGTTGGAAAATGAAATGTTTATCATTGGATATTTTTTTTGAAAACTTAAATGATATGCTATTAGGATTAACAGAAATTTAATAAGATATCGATTGGAAAATGGGTAAGTTAATGATATCTTCATTGATAAAATAAATGGGTTAGTTATATCCTTCCTTGGTATTGTGAAATAGACAAATGGTAATATTGCAAGTTTAATTCTTGTATTCGCTTTTGTTTAAGTAATGGCGAGGCCTTGATATGTTTGTTTGGACCTGTTGTTTGTTTGATTTGGGGTACTTGTTTATGTCTTCGGTCTCTAGTTTGGTTGTTGCCTTGTGATGGTGTTATAAATAGTCTTGTCCTTTATGTGGGTGTCAAGAGTGATTTATGTTTGACCATAGTTGGTCATCTCTCTAGTTAGGGTACCGTTAGGGCAATGGACCTTTCTATTTACTTTTAATATGTTCAGTTGGATCTATTTCTATGTAGGGATCGTCTATGTATTTATTGACCGATATGGTCATTTGTATATTGGTTATGTTTGCCTTGATGGCAAGATTGTAAATAATGTGAACCTTATGTATCCTTAACTTATTTAAATGATTAGAGGGGTCTTGCAGTTGAGCAGACCCGGAGATGTAGCCCTTTAGGGGTGAACTCCGATATCAATTTGGTGTTATGTGATGCTTTTATTCTTAAGTTTCATGTTTAGTATTAGCATGTATGGATGGCATTTTGATAGAATGTATAAGTGGATTAGATGAAATAATTTGTAAATGCATGTATGCAGTTGTCTTAATTAAATGTAGGAATGTGGATCATGAAATGATGTAGCTTTGAATAATAGAATGTAAACAATTTTAGTTATCGATAATACAATTAAGTATGAATGGAAATAACTCACTAGGTTATGATGAAATTAAAGCATGTAATGAAATTAGATGCATGGTATATGGTTAAGGAAAAGTCTTAAATGAAATGATTGGATAACCATTGTTGGATGAGCTCGTCATATTACCTAAATCATAATTCAAATAGATGAACTCATTTAGTTATTTACATTTTAACCTTGATAAATGAACTCCATCATAATAGCTATATTATAACTAAAATGGTCGAACTCATTTAGTTATTTACATTTTAATCTTAATAAATAGACTTCATCATATTAACTTTATTTTAACTATAATGGACGAACTCGTCATGTTATCTAATTTTAACTCTAATGGATAAACTTCATTAAGTTACCTATATTTTAACTCTAATGGATGAACCTCCACATGTTATCTAAGTTTTATCTTTAATGGGTAAATTTCCTCATGTTAGCCTAATCTTCAACCTTAATGGATGAACACGTCCTATTTTATAAATAATTTTAATTTACTGAATAAATTATATCCATGTTTTAACTAATAACATGTAATTAAGATACCCTGCTTAATTGGATCAAATGGCATGAGTTGAGTTAGGTGTTAAGTTACGTAATCATGTTGGGAATCTCCTTAGGTTGTTTAGTCTTCTGCTATGTCATCGAAGCTTTAAATAACTCAATGTATCTTAATGTTGTGTCTTATTAAAAAAAAATTATTAGCACTCCATTGTGTGTTTTAGCTTGATCCCTTCGGGGTTTCCTGGTGAGGCATTAGACATATGATTACTAAAGAGGTAGTTAGGGTAGTGACAGGCTTACCTTCCACCAGTAGTAGGCCTGACAGAACTAAGAAGGTTTCAAATGACACTGTGATGACCCTAACCGGTGCAACTTTTGACAAAAGATCCCTAAGAGTAAACGATGTGAAAGATATAAATGTTAGATTTGTTAGCATGATTCTTGGTTATAAGGCTACACATGCAAGCATACTAAACTCAGTCTCTAGCTTATGTATTAAAAGTGCATATGACATGGTGAATGACAATGCAATAATTGATGTATGTGAGTGGCTTAAAGATGAACTGATAGACAACTTGAAGAAAATCAAAGGTGATAAGAAAGGAACTTTCAGATTTGGCAACCTTCTTGTGTGCTTAATGTTGTACATTACTAAGGAGTACCCGGTATTGGTAGGAAAGACTTTGGTTTTGATATCTCAGTAGGAAAACAACTTCTAGATATACTGAACAACATGGGAGATGATAGGGAGAAAAACATAAATAAATATATTCAAACTTTGAAAGCAAGAATGAAGACAAGAATCAGGCTATCTCAAGCAATGGTTGATAAGTCTCAAAAAGAGATATGCTTTATGATCAAGAAAGATGAAATCAGGATGGAGGCAGTTATCCCTAGGATTGTTTGGGTTATAGAGATGGGATATGAGGTAGATGACAACATAGTTGAAACTTATACAAAAGCCCTCTTAGAAGCCCCTAAGGAAATGACAGAGAAAGTATTTGGAAATGTTGAAACAATTGAAAGTGGCATTCAATCTCAAAAAAGAGTTAAGAAAACTGAGCAGATAGTTAGGAGAGGTTCAAGGCAGGAAAAAGCAATCAAGGAAGATGTTTTGAATAAAATTAATGAGAGTGAATTGGAAGGACTAAAACCGAAAACACATCTCTCATCGGTTGCTACTTCCTCAGACAGTGAGATACTAGCTGAGTTCAAAAGGGTAGAAAGAAAAAGAAAACCCTCACCAGTATCCTCACCTACATCGAGAAGGACAAGACAAAAGCAATAGGTAGTTAGGCCTCTGGCTAAGAAATTGACACCAAAAAAAAGAAAAGAAAGATAGGTTATTCCACCATTTGAAGAACTTTTGAATGAAATAACCAAGGATGGGAAATTGAAAAACATTAGTAAGTTATATAACACACTATCAAATGATGAAAATGAGAGCATAGAAAATAGTGTAATCTTACACTTAGACATCTATAAGAAATTTCTGATGGAAATTGTGGATGAGATACCCAATGATTTGTACAAAAGATTAGAAGCTAGAAGGGTAGCCATTGTGGAACTAGACAAAAATATAAAATAAGAGAAGCTACTTGCAGTTCACCCAGTGAACTCCTAAAAACAAATTGATGAGCTGATTAGTGAAGCAAACCGGATAGTATTTTCAACTAGTCATCGACATGTTGCACTAATGGCAGGCAGAGTAAATGAAATAATAGAAGAGACTACAAATCAGTGGGATATATTTTTTGTTGAAAAACAAAAACAAGAAGAGCTAAAAAGACCAAAGACTATCAAAGTCTACCAAAAGGATAAGGGGAAAGGTAAGGTAGGTGGACCTCCGAGCCTTAAAATAATAGATAATTTACCCCAACCAACCTCTAATACTCCTCCAGCACAAATTGTTGACACACAACCGACAACAAAGAGTATAGATACTCCACATCAGGATACAAATCCTGACTTTGAGGTGTTGTACACAATGAACATTGACACAAAGGATGTCAATATTGTGGTAGATAAAGAAACAACTAACAAGAGGGATGTGGCAACAGAGTCACCGACAAGAACTATTGTAGTTTAAAACATTGGAATTGGGGTAGAACAACAAACCGAAGCACCAAATGATCCCTTGGATATAGGAAAAGGAGATACCATAGGTACACACATTAATGTATCTACTCAGTCACCGACAGTAGATAGTACAGAGGAAAACAAAGAAAAACCGGCAGTAGATAACACAGTAAAATCTTCAGAGGCACAAATAGAGACACCATCAGGAGAGAACACATAGAAACAGGTAGAGCAATAGGATTCATAGGTACATACTCAGACAGTACCACCGGCTACATCTGACAACCCCAAACTTCTGGTAGTAGAAATGGAAACAAAAAACTGACCCTTCGGAGAAAGAGGAAAGCAAAACTATCACAACCACCAGTGGTTTACAGATTGTGAAATCAGTTGGATAGTCATCCGGTACATCTATGACTAAATTCAGGCCAACCAATTTAATAGAGGTACTCTTAGATTCAATAAAGAAAATAACAGAGTGTAATGCATAGGCATATAAGACTATAGATGATATTTTACCAATTTTGAAGATGATAGATCCAAAGTGTATTATAGAGAATAAAGATTCCTTCACCCAATTAGATGCATTGTCTAAGTATATTACCGACAATCTAATAACACTGGATCAAATAAATGAAGACACCTTCCGAAAGAAAATGAATAAGGAAAAGGAAAAATTATTTGAGGAAAGAGTTAAGAATAATAAGGAACAAATGGAAACCTTATTACCAGTATTAGACAAAACAATCTTGGACTTCAAGGAACATCAGATTCATTTTTGGCAGTTGAAAAGGAAATTGCAGTTCTTGAGGAGAAAATTGAAAAATTAGAAAAACATAAAGAAAGAATAAAATCTAAGGCAAAGGATTTAAAGTGCAAACTAGGCCCTAAACTAGATAACCTCATTTCTTTGAGAAAATAGATTTCTGAGGCTCTGGTTCCAAGACTTAAGACACCAAAAGAGAAAATGCACATACTCACTGGTACAATTCAGAGAAAAGAAGAAGTAATAAAGGACAATGAAAGGTTCAATGACAATCAAAATTTTGCATTGGCAGACATCTATCAGATTGTAACCCACTAGTTACAAGGATCTAGGTAGGAATCACACTCCATTGACATTGAATGACAACCTTTGTCATTGATGCCAAAGGAGGAGTAGTGGAGATGAGAAAAATGACTAGCAGCGACATCATCAGCTCAAAGGGAGCACACATTTTGGTAACACTATTTTGACAGTTATGGTAGATTCTTTTGGACAACATTTTTTGACACTTTTTAGATTTTTCTCATGAGTGTTGCCATCAATACCAAAGGGGGAGATTCTTGGCAAATGCACACTCCAATGAGAAATTGTAGGTGATTGAAGGTATTTTCATTGATGGAAAGCTTACAATCATATGATACTAGCAGGCACTGACACCAATTGACTCTACACCGGCATACATTCACCGACACTGAAAAGATTGATTACCGACACCTTGGCCAAGAAGATTTTATTTATTGCAAAATATAATTAATTGTAATATCTTTTGGTAAGCCGACAAGGCAAGTTATAATATGACTCATATAAGTATGAGTTCGTGTAAATCATTTTTAGATGAGGATATGATTAGATTATTGATGTGAATATTAAGGCAGAGTTTGGTATAAGGTTTTGGAAGTTGAAGAGCTTAAACCAGTACTAGATCTAGCATAGCAGATGCCCTTTTGTAGCAGCACATGACATTGGATTTTCATAATCCACTTTTGTAAGTTAGTGAGACTTCTTTTTTTGTATGTAAGCAATGAGCTTTAGGCAGTTGGCCTTCCTGCATGTGCATGCCCCTATTGTAATAGTAATATTCTCTTATTGGCCAGTAAGCGAATATTGTGGGTCACAAATCCCACTGATGTTTTTCCCACACTAGGTTTCCTTGTTAAAAATATTGTGTTATGGTGTGTCTTTCATGTTGTGGTTGTTGTTCTTATTTACTACATTAATTTTTCTTTACAAGTACACGGTTTTGGAATGCTTTTCATTTAATAAGTTAAGAAAATACATTAATCAACAAGATACTAATTCACCCCCACTCTCAATATCTTCGGGAATCCTAACAAATACCACTCTTCATTTGCTATATTTGCAAGCCTATAAATTTTTTTATCTCTCCCACTAGAGACATTTCAAACTTACTTTTCATTTCATTTGCAAAGTCATTGCTCATGTCATCATTTCCTCCAAATATGATATCATCTACAAACACTTCACTAACCAATATCTTATCTCCTTGAGATTTGAGATATATGTTGCTATCTTCACTGGTTCTTTGAAAACCTATCTTCATCATGTGTGAATGAAGCCTTTCATAACATGCTCTCTATGATTGCTTTAATCCATATAATTCCTTGTGCAATTTACATACCATGTATTTTTCATCAGTCAAAGCATAACAATCTGGTTGTTAAATGTATAATTCTTCTTCTAGTATTCCATTAAAAAATGTTGACTTCACATTCATCTGATATACTTTGAATCCCTTATGTGTTGCAAATGCAAGTAAAGTTCTCACACCTTCGAGTCTAGCAACTGGTGCAAAAGTCTCACCATAATCTTCTCCTTCTTCCTATGCATAACCTTTGCAAACCAATCTAGCTTTGTTTCGGACTACTACACCATCTTCATTATGTTCATTCTTGAATAACCACTTAGTACCTATCACTTTTTTATTCACCGGTCTGGGTACTAGGGGCCATGTATTGTTCTTCTCAATTTTATCAAGCCCCTCCTCCATAGCTTTGACCCAATGATCATCTCCAAAATCTTCCTTAGCAGTTCTAGGATCAATACTCCAGATCATTCAAGAATTCTCTTTAATTCTTCTTCCGGTTAACACTCCAGCATCCTTATCTCCAATAATATAGTCAGGATTGTGATTGAGTCTCACATACATCGGAATAACATAATCATTATCTTCAGGTTTTTTTCTTCATTATCATAATCTTCTTATGAATCTACCTATTTTGGTTGAACTGGTACAACAACATTCTCTTTACCTGTTTCAGGTTTCATAAGTTTTGGTTCCAAAAACAAAATGTAAGGATCTTCATCCTTTTTCTCCACACTGGTTTCCCCCGAGACTTCAGGATACTCATCCACTCGAACATCAACACTCCCAATGATTTGTTGTGTCTAGTTGTTGTAACATTTGTAGCCCTTACTTTTGGTGGAATAACTAAGAAATATACTTTCATCACTTTTAGCCTCAAACTTACTAACATTGTCACCTCTCTTAATAAAAAATTTGCTTCCAAATATCTTGAAATAACTAACATTAGGTGATCTACCATACCAATATTCATAAGCAGTCTTATTCTTACCTCTTTTTACCAAAATCTAGTTCATAGTGTAGACAACTTTGCTAACAACTTCTATCTAGAATTTTTTTGCTACACCTCCTTATATCAACATTGTCCTAGTAGCTTCAACAACTAACCAATTGTTCCTCTCTACAATACAATTCTACTATGGTGTCCTCAGTGCAGAAGGTTTCCATTTGATACCATTTTCTTCAAAATATCTAGTGAATTCCTCAGAAGTAAATTCACGACCTTGATCATTCCTTAGACACTTTATCTTCTTACCACTCTCCTTTTCAGCTAAGGCCTTGAATGCCTTAAATTTACTAAATGCTTTTGTTTTATCCTTCAAGAATTTGACCCACATCATTCTTGAGAAATAGTCAGTAAAGATCATAAAATATCTATCACCTTGAATACTTTTAGTCCTTATTGGTCCACAGAGGTCTGTATGAACCAAATCTAACAGATGTTCCATTGAAAAAGATTTGCTCTTAAAAGTTGAGGATGCCATCTTTCCCAACTGACATTCCTTACATAGAGCATTAACCAGTTTGTCCAACTGAGGTAAATCTCTCGATGTCTTGGACTTACTCACCTTAACAATTTTATCAAAATTTATATGATAAAATATCCTATGCTAAAGCCAACTATCATCCGCTTTAGCAATTAAATAGTTGCTGATTATAGGATTTAGGTGAAACAAGCTACCTTTAGTCTACTTGCCTATTGTAATCAGTTCACCTTTGTTCCCATAGATTTTGTACATACCATTCTTAAACTCCAATGGGTATCATCTGTCATTGAGTTGAGAAACACTCAAAAGATTGTGCTTTAGACCTTGAACCCAGTAGACATCATCTGCACTTCTCTTTCCATTATGAGAAATAGTTCCCTTACCTTTAACCATGTAGGGTGAGTCATTACCAAATCTTACAACTCTGCCATCAAATTCCTTGAAAGAAAAAAAATTTCTCCAATCATCGGTCATGTGATGTGAACAACCATTATCAATGATCCAATCATCCGAATTATCCATTCGATGAACTAAAGCATTCTGATCATATGTCTCCTCTTTAATGGCTACACAGACAATGTCTTCATTATCATCACCCTCAGATTCCTCATCAGTGATACCACCATCAACTGCAATAAGACAATCTCTTTTTCCTTTTCCCTTTTAATTATTGAACTTCTCTCTCTTGTGCTCATTATCACCTTTACGACAGTTAGTTGCATTATGTCCAATATTGTTGCATGCAAAACATTTCAAAGGTAATTTACCTCTATAATTACTGGTGCCTCTGAGCAACCACTTGGACAACAATGCTTCAAGCTTAACCAAAGTGTCTTCATCATCAACTTCTCTGCTGGATCTAGATTCATAACTATGACTAGCATCTCTACTTTTCCTTATAGATGGGTTAGAAACTGATGCTCTAAATGGAGATTCAGATTTTTGAACACTACCACCATACCCATTTAATTCAAAAGTAGTAATCTTATTACCAATGATGGAGTCAAGGGTTACCTTGGTTTTGTCAATAGACTTTAGCTCCTGAATGGCTGCAACTCAAATAGCATAGATCGGTACTAGGGTTCTCAACACCTTACTAACCAATGTGGCATCTTCCATTTTACCACTAGCACTCTTGATCTCTCCAACTATCTCTTTTATCCTTTGACCATATTGTTGGATATTCTCACCTTCTGCCATCCACATGTCATCAAACTTTCCTCTTAGACTCTCTTCCTTGGAAATCTTCACATGGTCATCACCGCTATAAATCTCTTCAAGTTTATTCCATACCTAATATGTAGTCTCCAGACCATGGACATCAATATATTCTGCATTAGACAAAAAACTTATAATAGCCTCTAATGCTTGATTATTTTCTTATTGCTCTTTCTTCTGATCATCATTCATAATCCCACTAGGTGCAACATATTGAGTACTAACATGTTCCCAGTATTGATTTCCTAGACACTTGATACTTATTTCATTCTATCATTCCATATTCTGTAGTTCTCTCTGTTAAACTTTAGACATTCCTTCTTCATCATGTTCTACAAGATATTTACCTCAAGCTGTTAGGCTTAGACCTTAGAGGACCTAAGAAGATATAATACCAATTGATGGTATGATGAAATAATAAGGATCCAGTCAACTATTGAGAGGGGGGGTGAATTAGTAGATAGAAGAAGTGATATAAACTTTCACCAATCTTAGAATCAACCTCTTAAAGTAAACTATAAACTGAGAAGTTAAACCACTATACTATAAATACAATATCACTGTCAGAATAAGCTTGTTGACTATTACAACAGACTAATAGTAAACAACTTGAAACTCACAAACATCCAAATACTTTATGGACATAAGTAAAACCTCATTTTAGATTGATTCTACTTAATCATAACTTATCAAAGTGGATTAAGTAGTTAAGGAATTCAACCATAGAAAACATAACCACAAAACATTCACCACTTGACACAATATTTTTGATGTGGAAACCCACATGGGAAAAACTACGATGGGATGAGACTCACAAGTTAACTATCTGAACTCTTCTAAAGTTCACCCTATTAGGAACCAAGCCTGTTAAAGCTTTACAAAAATTATTGTTAAGAACAATCATGTTAGGGACCACCAAGTTAAGGGATTGACTATAATGCCCTATTAGAAGAAATACTCTATGAGGATTAACCTCAGTAGAGGATTTGAAATCCAAGCTAATGGACCACCTAGTTAGAGGATTTGAATAACACTAATCTTGTTAAAGATTACCCAGTTAGGGGATTCTAACTGCTGCAATTGTTAAAAAACAACAGGATTTTGCTGATCTCTTTGAATAACACCCCACTTTCTTGTTCAGATCCTTTTCATGATCCTATCTACCTTTACACAAACTGTAGATACATCATCAATTTAGCAACCACACACTCAACTACAACTTTTCCAACTCTAAAACAAAACAACTCATCGACCTTATAAACAAATCAATTAGGTTGGTAACACAACAAAAACCTAATCCTCTTATAAATATTACAAACAAGTTAGTTCAAGTATGATCGTTAAATTACATAATAATCTCTGCACATCATACAAGAAAGCCATGACTGCTCCTTGATCACCACTTCATCAAACTCAGTAACTCATAACGCATTTTGCATTACATGTAATATACTTTCTCATTCACAAGATAAAAACCTGTTGGTATTATGGATGACTTCGTCATGTGTTTCATTGTTTTTTTCATTTGTGTCAACACTTATCTTTCTGGAGGTCTACATTGTTGATTTGGTACTCTGTTTATATTGGTTTGTTGTTGAAATGGCATAGTGTGGTCTCGATATGGATATTATCTTATGCACGATTACTCGTATATGTTTGACTGGCAGCTCGGGAAGTTGATGATGACTTGTTATCATCTAGAGATCATTTGGCTATGTCAAAGACATGGATTGGATGTTTGCATTTGGTGTTTTGCATATTGGACTAATCGGGTTCACATATTTGCCTTTATTGGTAGATAGGTATAGGTAATGGATCAGTACAAGATATCATTTTCCAGATCAGCATGACACATTTTTAAAATGGTTTATTGATTGGATAATGTGTAGATGTATTGAGGCCGACATATTGTATTGCACCAAGACTTATTTTGTAATTTATTTAAATGTAATATCTTTTGGGATCTGACCTAATCATGAGGTCTTAGGTTTTGTATAAATAATTGTAAGATCTTATTTGCAAGGAGTATGTGTACATGTTGAGATCATTGTGAAGAGCAAAAAATAAGCATATCCTTGTGTGAATCACGCAGATATTATCTAAAAGTTGAAGGAAAGGTTATGAAGGTGTTTGGCACTCTTGGCCAGAACTTCAACTAGTATTGAATCCAGCATTGTAGATACTATACTGAAGCAGTACATTGTTATTGGATTTAACCATCCAATTGTACTCAGTGTGACTCCTATTTTGTGATTGAGGAGTGATTGAGTCTCTTTAATTCTTCTTCCGGTTAACACTCCAGCATCCTTATCTCCAATAATATAGTCAGGATTGTGATTGAGTCTCACATACATCGGAATAACATAATCATTATCTTCAGGTTTTTTTCTTCATTATCATAATCTTCTTATGAATCTACCTATTTTGGTTGAACTGGTACAACAACATTCTCTTTACCTGTTTCAGGTTTCATATGTTTTGGTTCCAAAAACAAAATGTAAGGATCTTCATCCTTTTTCTCCACACTGGTTTCCCCCGAGACTTCAGGATACTCATCCACTCGAACATCAACACTCCCAATGATTTGTTGTGTCTAGTTGTTGTAACATTTGTAGCCCTTACTTTTGGTGGAATAACTAAGAAATATACTTTCATCACTTTTAGCCTCAAACTTACTAACATTGTCACCTCTCTTAATAAAAAATTTGCTTCCAAATATCTTGAAATAACTAACATTAGGTGATCTACCATACCAATATTCATAAGCAGTCTTATTCTTACCTCTTTTTACCAAAATCTAGTTCATAGTGTAGACAACTTTGCTAACAACTTCTATCTAGAATTTTTTTGCTACACCTCCTTATATCAACATTGTCCTAGTAGCTTCAACAACTAACCAATTGTTCCTCTCTACAATACAATTCTACTATGGTGTCCTCAGTGCAGAAGGTTTCCATTTGATACCATTTTCTTCAAAATATCTAGTGAATTCCTCAGAAGTAAATTCACGACCTTGATCATTCCTTAGACACTTTATCTTCTTACCACTCTCCTTTTCAGCTAAGGCCTTGAATGCCTTAAATTTACTAAATGCTTTTGTTTTATCCTTCAAGAATTTGACCCACATCATTCTTGAGAAATAGTCAGTAAAGATCATAAAATATCTATCACCTTGAATACTTTTAGTCCTTATTGGTCCACAGAGGTCTGTATGAACCAAATCTAACAGATGTTCCATTGAAAAAGATTTGCTCTTAAAAGTTGAGGATGCCATCTTTCCCAACTGACATTCCTTACATAGAGCATTAACCAATTTGTCCAACTGAGGTAAATCTCTCACTGTCTTGGACTTACTCACCTTAACAATTTTATCAAAATTTATATGATAAAATATCCTATGCTAAAGCCAACTATCATCCGCTTTAGCAATTAAATAGTTGCTGATTATAGGATTTAGGTGAAACAAGCTACCTTTAGTCTACTTGCCTATTGTAATCAGTTCACCTTTGTTCCCATAGATTTTGTACATACCATTCTTAAACTCCAATGGGTATCATCTGTCATTGAGTTGAGAAACACTCAAAAGATTGTGCTTTAGACCTTGAACCCAGTAGACATCATCTGCACTTCTCTTTCCATTATGAGAAATAGTTCCCTTACCTTTAACCATGTAGGGTGAGTCATTACCAAATCTTACAACTCTGCCATCAAATTCCTTGAAAGAAAAAAAATTTCTCCAATCATCGGTCATGTGATGTGAACAACCATTATCAATGATCCAATCATCCGAATTATCCATTCGATGAACTAAAGCATTCTGATCATATATCTCCTCTTTAATGGCTACACAGACAATGTCTTCATTATCATCACCCTCAGATTCCTCATCAGTGATACCACCATCAACTGCAATAAGACAATCTCTTTTTCCTTTTCCCTTTTAATTATTGAACTTCTCTCTCTTGTGCTCATTATCACCTTTACGACAGTTAGTTGCATTATGTCCAATATTGTTGCATGCAAAACATTTCAAAGGTAATTTACCTCTATAATTACTGGTGCCTCTGAGCAACCACTTGGACAACAATGCTTCAAGCTTAACCAAAGTGTCTTCATCATCAACTTCTCTGCTGGATCTAGATTCATAACTATGACTAGCATCTCTACTTTTCGTTATAGATGGGTTAGAAACTGATGCTCTAAATGGAGATTCAGATTTTTGAACACTACCACCATACCCATTTAATTCAAAAGTAGTAAGCTTATTACCAATGATGGAGTCAAGGGTTACCTTGGTTTTGTCAATAGACTTTAGCTCCTGAATGGCTGCAACTCAAATAGCATAGATCGGTACTAGGGTTCTCAACACCTTACTAACCAATGTGGCATCTTCCATTTTACCACTAGCACTCTTGATCTCTCCAACTATCTCTTTTATCCTTTGACCATATTGTTGGATATTCTCACCTTCTGCCATCCACATGTCATCAAACTTTCCTCTTAGACTCTCTTCCTTGGAAATCTTCACATGGTCATCACCGCTATAAATCTCTTCAAGTTTATTCCATACCTAATATGTAGTCTCCAGACCATGGACATCAATATATTCTGCATTAGACAAAAAACTTATAATAGCCTCTAATGCTTGATTATTTTCTTATTGCTCTTTCTTCTGATCATCATTCATAATCCCACTAGGTGCAACATATTGAGTACTAACATGTTCCCAGTATTGATTTCCTAGACACTTGATACTTATTTCATTCTATCATTCCATATTCTGTAGTTCTCTCTGTTAAACTTTAGACATTCCTTCTTCATCATGTTCTACAAGATATTTACCTCAAGCTGTTAGGCTTAGACCTTAGAGGACCTAAGAAGATATAATACCAATTGATGGTATGATGAAATAATAAGGATCCAGTCAACTATTGAGAGGGGGGGTGAATTAGTAGATAGAAGAAGTGATATAAACTTTCACCAATCTTAGAATCAACCTCTTAAAGTAAACTATAAACTGAGAAGTTAAACCACTATACTATAAATACAATATCACTGTCAGAATAAGCTTGTTGACTATTACAACAGACTAATAGTAAACAACTTGAAACTCACAAACATCCAAATACTTTATGGACATAAGTAAAACCTCATTTTAGATTGATTCTACTTAATCATAACTTATCAAAGTGGATTAAGTAGTTAAGGAATTCAACCATAGAAAACATAACCACAAAACATTCACCACTTGACACAATATTTTTGATGTGGAAACCCACATGGGAAAAACTACAATGGGATGAGACTCACAAGTTAACTATCTGAACTCTTCTAAAGTTCACCCTATTAGGAACCAAGCCTGTTAAAGCTTTACAAAAATTATTGTTAAGAACAATCATGTTAGGGACCACCAAGTTAAGGGATTGACTAGAATGCCCTATTAGAAGAAATACTCTGTGAGGATTAACCTCAGTAGAGGATTTGAAATCCAAGCTAATGGACCATCTAGTTAGAGGATTTGAATAACACTAATCTTGTTAAAGATTACCCAGTTAGGGGATTCTAACTGCTGCAATTGTTAAAAAACAACAGGATTTTGCTGATCTCTTTGAATAACACCCCACTTTCTTGTTCAGATCCTTTTCATGATCCTATCTACCTTTACACAAACTGTAGATACATCATCAATTTAGCAACCACACACTCAACTACAACTTTTCCAACTCTAAAACAAAACAACTCATCGACCTTATAAACAAATCAATTAGGTTGGTAACACAACAAAAACCTAATCCTCTTATAAATATTACAAACAAGTTAGTTCAAGTATGATCGTTAAATTACATAATAATCTCTGCACATCATACAAGAAAGCCATGACTGCTCCTTGATCACCACTTCATCAAACTTAGTAACTCATAACGCATTTTGCATTACATGCAATATACTTTCTCATTCACAAGATAAAAACCTGTTGGTATTATGGATGACTTCGTCATGTGTTTCATTGTTTTTTTCATTTGTGTCAACACTTATCTTTCTGGAGGTCTACATTGTTGATTTGGTACTCTGTTTATATTGGTTTATTGTTGAAATGGAATAGTGTGGTCTCGATATGGATATTATCTTATGCACGATTACTCGTATATGTTTGACTGGCAGCTCGGGAAGTTGATGATGACTTGTTATCATCTAGAGATCATTTGGCTATGTCAAAGACATGGATTGGATGTTTGCATTTGGTGTTTTGCATATTGGACTAATCGGGTTCACATATTTGCCTTTATTGGTAGATAGGTATAGGTAATGGATCAGTACAAGATATCATTTTCCAGATCAGCATGACACATTTTTAAAATGGTTTATTGATTGGATAATGTGTAGATGTATTGAGGCCGACATATTGTATTGCACCAAGACTTATTTTGTAATTTATTTAAATGTAATATCTTTTGAGATCTGACCTAATCATGAGGTCTTAGGTTTTGTATAAATAATTGTAAGATCTTATTTACAAGGAGTATGTGTACATGTTGAGATCATTGTGAAGAGCAAAAAATAAGCATATCCTTGTGTGAATCACGCAGATATTATCTAAAAGTTGAAGGAAAGGTTATGAAGGTGTTTGGCACTCTTGGCCAGAACTTCAACTAGTATTGAATCCAGCATTGTAGATACTATACTGAAGCAGTACATTGTTATTGGATTTAACTATCCAATTGTACTCAGTGTGACTCCTATTTTGTGATTGAGGAGTGAGCTCTAGGTGGTTGACCTTTCTGTATGTGTAGTCCCCATTATTGTATTCACTTACTATCTACAATAGTATCATCTGATTGTGGGTAAGGTTTCCCACTATGGTTTTTCCCCTTATAGGGTTTCCATGTCAAAATCTTTGT
The DNA here is from genome assembly GCF_030272615.1 of Cryptomeria japonica. Lineage (NCBI taxonomy): Eukaryota > Viridiplantae > Streptophyta > Pinopsida > Cupressales > Cupressaceae > Cryptomeria > Cryptomeria japonica. The sequence goes on along the minus strand of NC_081410.1, from coordinate 516,727,552 downwards.
GTAATGTGTTGTGGATATTGTTTTTCTTTCTGTTTCATGCATTAAGTTGTACCAGTATTTCTATAACTGTTAATCTATTTTACCAACACTGAGTTTTAAGTTGAAATAATTGATTTTGGGTTATAATTTATTGACAATTGATTCATCCCCCCTCTTAGTTGTCCTTCCTGGTTCCTAACAATTGGTATCAGAGCATAATCTTGTTTTTGCAGAAGCCTAACAGCTTGAGGAGATCCTATGGTAGCAAATATCTTCAAGAAGGACAGTCCCAAACTTGATGGAACTAACTATGGTATATGGAAGATCAAAATGGAAATGCATCTTAACTGCATTGGAAGAGATATATGGGATGTTACAAAGAATGGCTATGTTGCTCCTAATCAGAATAACCCTAATCCACCAACCTTGGCTAAACACTCAGAGAATGATTGTGAAGCAAGAGAAGCACTTCTAGGCACATTATTAGATGAACAAATTATGGGATTATCAGACAGATCTACTACGAAATCTATTTGGGATAATCTAGAAACATTGAATGAAGAATATTCCACTATCAAAATTGCAAAACTAGAATGTTACCAGGTCAGGTATGAAAATTTAAAAATGGAAGAGAATGAAAGAATTTATGCATTTATGGAAAGAGTTAATGAAATTGTTTTAGGAATACAATGTTGTGGAGGATCTTTAAGTAAAGATGAAATTGTTTCTAAAATTTTAAGAGATTTTCCACTAGCTTACAAAATGAAAGTGACAACTATTAATAGGTTGAGAACAATGCCTAATACATCAATATCTAGAGATACTTTGGTTGGAAAATTTTTAGCATTTGAGCTTGAAAAATTTGGTCTTGTTTCTACAGTCAAGACTGATATAGCCTTCAAAGCATCAACATCATCATCATCATCATCATCATCTAACAAATCTGATTGGAAAGAACTTTATGCAAAAGAACTTGAAGATATCAGAAGAGAAAATGAAGATCTTGAAGAGCTTGAAGCAGTATTTTCAAGGAAGATACCTAAAGGTCCAACAGGAAGTAAGTATGAAGGTAAATCACCTTTCAAATGTTTTAATTTCAATAAAGTTGGTCATATGGCATTTAGATGTCCCGATAGACATTCAAGAGTAAGAGAGGAGGCAAAGAGAACATATAAACCTAACCCTGAATATCAGAGATACAAAATTAAGAAAAACAAAGATAAGTCATGTTACTATGCAAATGAAGGTGGCATAGATGATTTTGATGAAGATCCAACAGATAGTGCATGGGCATTTGTAGCAATAAAAGAAAATCAATTGACACCTATTGTCAAACGGGTAGAGCAGGCATTAGTAGCAAAAATTGAAGAAAATAATGAATGGATCATTGATAGTGGTTGCTCACATCATATGACTAGTGATAAAAGAAAATTCTTATCATTTCAGGAATATCATGGAGGTCTAGTAAGATTTGGAAATGACAAAGATTATCTAATCAAAGGAAGAAGTACTATATCTTTGGATGGTAAGCACAATACTAACGATGTTTATTATATTGAAGGTTTAAAGCATAATCTTTTGAATATTGGTCAGTTAGTGAAAAAAGGATTTCAATTACAATTCAAGAATGGAAAATGCAAAATCATGAACATAACTACATTGGATATATCGGTAATCAGACTTAAAGGTAATATCTTTCATTTTAATACCAGTGATAAGACATGTTTGATTGCTCAGATTGATCAAAGTTGGTTATGGCATAAAAGACTATGTCATGTGAATTTTGATTGCATTGTAAAGATCCGTTCAACCAAGGCAGTAAGGGATTTACCTAAGATTGTGAAACCTCACAATCCGGTATGTAAGGAATGTCAAATGGGAAATCAAGTTAGAACAACATTTAAGAGCATTTATGAGAAATCCAATAATCTTCTTGATTTGATTCATACCGGTTTATTTGGTCCAGCAAGAACAAGAAGTCTTCAGGGTGATAGATAGTTTATGCTAATAATTGATGATTATTCTAGAATGTGTTGGATTACTTTTCTCAGGGAGAAATCAAAAGCTTTTGGGAGATTCAAGATGTACAAGGCAATGGTAGAGAATGAAACCGGAAAAAAAATCATATGCTTGAGATCTGATAAAGGAGGAGAATTTGCATCTAGGTAATTCAATGCATACTATGAAGAGAATGGAATCAAAAGACAGCTATCAACACCCCAGACACCCCAGTAGAATGGAGTTGTGGAAACAAAGAATGAAACTATACTGGATGCAACAAGAACCATGATGATGGAAGCAAATCTACCTCATATGTACTGGAGAGAAGTTGTGAATACAACGGTTTATACTTTCAACAGAGTTCACATCAAAGGTAAAACTAGCAAGACCCCTTATGAACTATGGTTCAGTCATATTCCTACTCTTGAATATTTCAAAATATCTAGAAGAAAATGCTATATTAGGAGAGATGAGTCTATTGGCAAATTTGATACTAGAAGTGATTAAGGAATATTTCTTGGCTAATCAGCTAGAAGCATGGCATATAGATGTTATAATAAAAGATTGCAGAAAATCATTGAAAGTACTAATGTGTAGATAGATGAACATTTTAGAGGAGAATCAAGATATATAGCTTCTGAACTGGCATGGATTGCAACAGAATAGAATGAAAAACCAGTCACATCGGCATCATCAGAAAACTCAACTATGATATAAGAACAATAGCCTATGAATGGAAATCATAATAAACCTAGGTATGTAAGATTGAATCATTCAAAAAATCAGATAATTGTAAATAAAAATCAAGGTGTTATGACAAGAGGAATACTGAAAAATGAAGAGGTATGTTTAATTTCTCAAGTTGAACTAGCATCAGTTATTGAAGCATGTCAAGATAAACATTGGATAAAAGAAATGGAAGATGAATTAGAATAGATTGAAAAGAATAATACTTGGACATTAGCTCCCCATCCTAAAGACAAAAATGTAATTGGAACTAAATGGGTATTTAAAAATAAACTTAATGAATGGTGAAGTAATAAGAAACAAAACAACATTAGTTTGTAAAGGTTATTCTTAGAAAGAAGAAATTGATTATAATGAAAACTTTGCACTGGTAGCCAGAATTGAAGTAGTAAGACTATTTCTTGCATTTGTAGCTCACAAAAACTATAAAGTTTATCTAATGGATGTAAAATGTGCATTTTTGAATGGAGAACTTGATGAAGAAGTTTACATTGAACAACTTGATGGATTTTCATTAACAGACGATAAGGATATGGTTTGCAGGTTAAGAAAATCTTTATATGGATTGAACCAAGCTCTCAAAGCTTGGTATGCTAGACTGGATAAATATCTTCGAAAGCTTAGATACAGAACAGGTAATGCTGACACTAATTTGTATTACAAAATCACCAATGATGAAATTTTTGTTATTGAAGTTGTGGATGATATCATTTTTAGAGGAGAAGAAGGGTTATGTAAAGACTTTTCTAACAACATATAGGAAGAATTTGAAATGCCCATGATTAGAGAGATAAAACATTTTCTAGGTTTGCAAATTTCTCTAACAGATAAAGATATATTCATATGTCAAACAAAATACTTGAAGTAACTCTTGAAGAAATTTGGAATGTAAAACTCCAAATTGGTAAGCACTCCTATGACTACAACAGATTAATTGACATCGAAGGATGATTCATCTCCTATAAATCCAACAAGGTACAAATATATGATTGGAGGGTTACTGTATTTGACACAAACAAGACCTGATATAATGAATGCAATGTGTATTATTTCAAAGCAATCCTAAAGAAAATCATGAAACTGCAGTAAAAAGGATTTTCTGGTACCTACAAGGCACAATAAATCTTGGTTTATGGTATCCTAAGGATGACAATTTTGAGTTATGTACATATAAAGATGCAAATCAAGCAGGAGATGTTGATGATAGAAAGAGTACCATTGGCGGTGCATTCTTTCTTCATAGAAGATTAGTTTCATGGATCAATAAGAAGAAAAATTGCACATCATTATCTATAGTAGAAGAAGAATGTGTTGCAGCAACAACTAATTACACTCAGGTATTATGGATCATGAAAATGTTGAAGGATATCAAGGTAAAATGCAAAGAACTCGTAATTATTTACTGTGAATAATCAATAGTGATAGATATATCAAATAATCTGGTATTTCACTCTAAAACAAAGCATGTTTCTATTAAGTATAATTTTTTGAAAGAAAATGTTGAAGCAAATGAAGTGAGATTCATTTATGTGAACACTAAAGAGAAAATTGCAGATATTTTTACAAAGCCTTTGCCTAAGGAAACATTTGGATATCTCAGGAGAAGCTTGGGGTAATCACCCCACCAGCAGAGACTTAAGTGATACAGATTGGCATCAAACCAACAGGGACTAATAGAAAAACCTTTTTCCAGTTTTGCTGAAGGAGAGCTACTGCTCAAGGGGAGTAGTTAGCTATATGTTATGTTCTGAGTTGTTATTCTTAACTGCTTTGGCATTTGATGTCAAAGGGGGAGAGATGTCTATGGAAAAATATTGTACTTAGAGAAGTGTATTTTGGTTTTGGTTATATTGTTTCTATTTTTGGTACAAAACTTTGTATTGATCTATTTTGGGAGATTGTTGGTATTTGACATTCTATTTTTGGTACTTAGATGTGTTTCCATCTAGTGTTGCCATCAATGCCCAATAGGGGGATTGTTGGTATTATGGATGATTTCATCATGTGTTGCATTGGTTTTCTCATTGATGTCAACACTTATCTTTCTAGAGGTCTACATTGTTGATTTGGCACTCTAGTTATATTGGTTTGTTGATGAACTAGCACATTGTGGTCCTAGTATGGATATTGGCTTATGCTCAGTCATTGGTATATGTTTCACTGGAAGCTTAGGAAGTTGATGATGACTTGTTATCATCTAGAGATCTTTTGGTTATGTTGAAGACATGGATTGGATGTTTGCATTTGGTGTGTTGCATATTGGACTAATCGGGTTGACATATTTTCCTTTACTGGTAGATAGGTCTAGGTTATGGACCAGTACAAGATATCATGTTCTTGATTAGCACGACGTGTTTTGGAAATGGTTTATTGATTGGATAATCTGTAAATGTATTGACGCCGCCATATTGTATTGCACCAAGACTTATTTTGTAATTTATTTAAATGTAATATCTTTTGGGAGTCGACCTAATCATGAGGTCTTAGGTTTTGTATAGATAATTGTAAGATCTTATTTGCAAGGAGTATAAGTACATGTTGAGATCATTGTGAAGAGAGAAAATAAGTAGAACCTTATGAGAATCATGCAAATATTATTTGAAGGTTGAAGGAAAGGTTATGAAGGTGTTTGGCACTCTTGGTCAGAGTTTAAATCGGTACTGAATCCAACATTGTAGATGTTATACTAGAGTAGTAAATTGTTATTGGATTTAACCATCCAATTGTAGTCAATGTGACTCCTATTTTGTGATTGAGCAATGAGCTCTAGGTGGTTGGCCTTTCTGCCCGTGTAGACCCCATTATTGTATTCACTTACTATTTGCAGTAGTATCATCTGATTGTGGGTAAGGTTTCCCATCGTGATGTTTCCCCTTATAGGGTTTCCATGTCAAAATATTTGTGTCATGTGTTGTGGATGTTATTTTTCTTTCTACTTCATGCATTAAGTTGTCCTGGTATTGCTATAATTGTTAATCTATTTTACCGGCATTGAGTTTTAAGTTGAAATAATTAGTTTTGGTTTATAGTTTATTGACAATTGATTCACCTCTCCCCTCTTAGTTGTCCTTTCCGATTCCTAACAAAACCATTATCTTAACAGGCCAAAAACACTTTGAAACTCTTCTCATACAATATGCATACATTTCATAATCATTACCGGTCATCATCAGATCATAAACCAATACAACCATTTTACCAAAATTAATCAGTTAGGGTTTATCAAATCAACATGCAAGGTTTACCAGTTCAACTCTCTAGTACTTAGCAATACCAGTCACTCCACAAACTTACCTACCAGTTATAGTTCCCTTCACTATCTCTTCCTACCGGTTACAAAACAACATTATAACAGTATCATTACCGGTTAATTGATATCAATGACAATATAACTTTTCATTAATGTAATATTCATGCAAATGCCAACAAAAGAAAGTCAAAGCATTGATGAATAGGTTCTAAGGAAGAAGACTGAGGAATGTGAGAAAATCGCTAGAGATAATGCAATTCAGACAAATGAAACATAAGATATAGTAATGAAATTGACCAAGGAGATTGAAGAAAGGAAGAAGAATAAAGAGAAGCTTGCTCAGTCCCTGAAAGACAAAACTAAAGAATGTTAGGGACTTGAGAATCTGAATGGATAGTTGATAAGTGACCTTAAAAATGATAGGAAACATAAGGATGATCTTGGAAATGAGGTCCTACTTCTTAAATATGAACTTAATGTTGTGAATGAGTATAAGGAGAAGTTCTAGATTAGTTCAACTAATCTTGATGAAATGCTTGCGAGTCAAAAGAATCCTAATGACAGTCAAGGACTCGGTTTTGAGAAAGGTGAAAGTTCCAAATTAGCTCATCTGAAGAAAAATTTAAGAAGGCCTCTGGTAAGGCAACCTAATGCTCATAAATTCAATGGTAACTACTTTGTTTGGAATAAATTGGGTCATATGGCTAGTCAATGTTAGAAATATGATAATCAATAATGCTACATCTTTTACCAATCAATGTTTCAAATGCAATAAATATAGTCATAAGTAAAATGTATGCAAAACATGATGAATAATATTATAAATAGAAGAAATGTCAGATGTTATGCATGTGGCATGCTTGAAAATGTTGCTAATTGGCATAGACCAAGAAGAAATTAGATGAATTTTAGGCTTGTGCAAGGAAATATTGTTTTCTATGCTTGCAACAAATCCGGTCACATTGCAAAGTACTGTAGAAGAAAAAATGTGAATTGGAGAGGTCTAGAAGACAAGAACAATAATGTGAAACCAGATGAGAAGGGTAAAGAAAAAGTTGAAGAGATCAAAGAGAAAATGAAGAAGCCTTGGGTAAAGAAGAGCAGTGATGATGCAAGAAATGGATCCACACCTGATTTTGGTGTTGGAATCTCATCTGATAACTATGCTAAGGCATCCATCCTTAGGGGTAGATTTTCATGAAAATATTTCAAACCCCCTATTGAAGATTTGTACCTGGTTACAATAGGTTGCAAACGTTGTTGGAAACAACAATGAAAGAAAATTGAGAGGTGGGGGTGAATTAGTTTTCATTGGATTATCAAAGTTAAGCTCAAATGCAAATCTGATAAATTGTGGTGACAACAAAAATAAGAAAATTAATAACACAACACACAATGCCAATATTTTGACATGGAAAACCTAGTTAAGGAAAAAACTACGGTGGGAACCTACCCACAATAAGATGATACTTTGTTGTAGTATGTGTAAATATTACAAAGGGGAATGCACATGCATTCAAGCACACTGCCTAGAGGTCACTGCTCAAATAGGATGACCCAGAAGATTACAACCCTTAGGGAAGGTTCACTACCTTATAATAATGATCAGACTACAATCCAGATTACATGAACTACGAATATAGCATCTCCTTATGCTTGATGACAGTTCTAGTTAAACTCATTTGTTTGCCCTATAATAATATCTTTTCAATACACTACACCAAAGGATAAATTTTATTAAGAACCACATATACCACTCTCTTATAATGCAGACACTACATCGATACTCAAATTACATGACTAAGTCATCTATATACACTAATCATCAACCTTAGCAACAAGGTCATCTAAAATTAAGGTGTTGTGGTCTTTTATCTTTCCTCATGATTCTTGGGGTATCTGGAAGGAGAGGAATGATATTATTTTTAGGGATTGCTCTCTTCTCCCTTAGGTGGTTGCTAGAAAGATTTGTAGGGAAATCATTGAGAACATCAAATTAGTGGCTAGTATTAGCACCAAACTACCCTCTATTCTAGGTAGAGATTATGATATTGTTGTCTCCAATGAGTAGAGGATTGTTGTTGATATTTGTAAACTAGATGGATAGATCAAATAGTGTAAATTTGGATTGGTGTGGTTATTTCCTCCTTCAGGTTGGGTCAAGATTAACTTTTATACAATGGCTAAGGGAAATTCAAGGTTGTTTGGGTGTGGGGGAGTGATAAGAGATGAGTATGGTAGGTGTATTGCAAAAGTGGCATACCCCATGGGTAGCTAGACAAACCACCTAGCAGAAGCCATGGGAACCTTTCAAATGTTACAAATTGCTAGATAATTAAATTGCAGGAAGGTTTGGATTGAGAGTGATTTGAATAATATAATTCAATGCCTAAAAGAGAAAAGTAGAGCCTCATGGACTATTGAGAATTTAATCAAAGGCTCTAATATTATTATTAGAACCTTTGATAAATTCTTTATTTACCATACTTATAGGGAATGAATTTTGTGGCTGATTATTTTGCTAATATGGGGGTCGAGGTTGAGGTGAGAAAGATATGGTATAATGAGGACATGCTAGATGGTGAGGTTAGATCCCTTCTAATGTATGATCAAACACATGGAAGCATTTTTGTGATATCTCCTAATCTTGATGATGAGGGTAATTAAAGTTTCCATTATTAGTTGTTTTGCTCTCTATCAAAGCACCTTCCTTTCTCATTATTTCTAGATGTCCACACACATTTTTTTAAAACTCGAGGATCACTGAGAAGCGGGGGTGAATCAATGATCTACCAGATTCTAAATACACAAACTTATTCTCTCTCCACCAGTTAGCAATGCACAATAGAAAGGAACATAAACATGCAAAAAAGAATACATAAATCCACAACAAAAATTTTTTTACGTGGAAACATAGAAAGGGAAAAACCACAGTGGGGCTTGAACCCACAATATTCATATAATATGGTTAGGAGTACATAAATATTACATAGATGGGGAATGCACTTTCATTTATGGTCACTAGTCAAATATTATTGCTCGAAAGGATACAACCTTTAGGGGAGTCTTACTGACTTAAAATCTTATTACAATGAGAAAATACAATGAAATGAACTCTTAATTAGCACTTGACTATGCAAGAATGAGTTACAAATAATTGCTAAATCTTTGACTTTCTTTGCTCTACTGAATACTTTGTCTCTATCTCAGTCAGCTACTAGATTGAATGCACATGTGAAATTGCACTAAATTGCACCAAAATTGATCACAACAAACTAACATCTCCAATATCAATCACCAATTCAATTCTATATATCCAGTCTCAATACAAAAGTAATCTCCTTGAAGTCGACTTCAATAAGTGTAACATGTAGATCCAACTCAGCTTCAAATTCAAACACAACATAGCATCAGATAAAAAGATTATAATTACACACTTCCTAAGAGTCTTCCCAATCACAGAGATCACAAAAATAGTCACCAAAAACACTGCAATCATTGGAAATTATTCCAGATCAAAAAATTATATAAATACTGTATTATACTGATTATCTGCCTACTGGTTACCTCCTTCTTCTAGATAAGATGAATCATGACTATTGGATCAAATCATTAAGAAGCTTTGTCATTAATGACAAACCTAAATAAATAAGAAACTACCAGAAGCCACCTGAAATCATTGGATGAGTGTCAATTGCCAACAATCTCCTCCTTTGGAATTGATGGCAATACCTATGAGAAATGGCTAAGTGTTGATTCCTGTGAAATCTGTAAACTGCATGAAAGAATAAAAGAATTATAAGGCTCCCCCTTAGATCAAAAATCCAAAAAATTTCATTAAACTGGACTGTACACTCCATACATACAATTAGTCTGTACATATTTCACCTTATCACTCCCACTTTGACAACAAGGGCAAAGATGGGGTGCTGCCCAAAATTGATATACAGATGACATATGTTTTACAAATACTTGAAGATGTTGTCTTCAAAAATACTAGGTGAGTATCCCACCCACTCTTCAGGTTATCCAAAATTATAATAAATGCATTAAATACAGTAGTATTAATTTCTAATTCTCTCAAATCTGATGGTATAGGTCATGCCATTTCTTTCATAAATTTTGTCTTATTACTTATCATAGTATCTAACTGGATGGCAATTAGGTTTCAAAGTTCACCCAATTTCCTCAAAACCTTCTCCTTATCCACTTGAAGGCTTGAGATCTGATCATTTACAAGCTATAATTTGTCCTTCAATACTACTGGTTAATGTTACATTGGGGTCAAAAGATTGAGAAATACTAGTAAGCTTGCCTTGGCTAACTCCTATCTGTTTACCAATATCAATAGTGACCTTAAGAAAAATAAGGTAGGATTTATACAATCTACTAGCTTCTAACAATGTGTCAGAAATAGTCTGCAATCTCTTATTTAGTGTTGCCTTACTATCTTCAATCATTGTCAAGAAAGCTGGTTTTCTAACTTCCTTTAACCCATCCAGAATTTTCTAAGTAGTCATATTCTCCAAAGAATCAAAATTGGTATTTACACTATTAATCAACTATAATAATTTATTGAAGGGGTTGTTATTCAAATCTGTTGTACATTGGAAGCCACCTTCTACAAAACATCTATAGACATCAAAATTCACTTTTTGTCTTCATTCTTTGATTTCACTAGGTCTTAACTAGCTTGTGCCTAAAGAGAAACATCAACTATCATCCTTTTTGTCAGAGACATCTGATTCAAGGGTTTATCAAAAGCTTTGAATTTTGGATATGTCAATTACCACAAGTATTGGAGTCTCTGTTGCATTACCCTTTCCTCTATCTCATTCTGCCTATTTCTCCTCTTCCCTCTTCTTAGTCTCAACCTATCTGAATTTGACTTCTTTAGGTTCCTCTTGTGTTAGGATTCCCAAAGATACTGAGAGGGGGGGTGGTGAATCAGTATCTAACCAGTTTAAGAATTTACTTGATTTAAAACCTGTAAAGCATATCAATACTATATACCGGTAAACCAAAAATAATGTAGTAAACAAAGATAAAAACAACCAAGAGAAAATAACACCATAATACAGTAGTTTAACTAGGAAACCCAGTGTGGGAAAAACCTTGATGGGATTTGTGATCCACAATATTCACTTATTGGCCAATAACTGAATATTACTCTTACAATAGGGGCCTGCAGGTGCAGGAAGGCCAAGTGCCTAGAGCTCACTGCTCAAATACAAAATAAGAAGTCACACAGACTTACAAAATGGATTATACAAATCCAATGTCTTGTACTGCTTCAAAATAGCATCTCCTATGCCAGATCTAGTACCAGTTTTAGCTCTGCTACATACATAAACCCTTAACCTAAAATTCACATATTAGGTCTGCATAATTTTGCCTATCTTCTTTTTCTTACAAAATGTTCTACAATGATCTCATACATATATGAGTCATATTACAACTCACCATGTCAGCTTACAATGATTTTATAATTAATTACAAAATATATTATAAACAAAATTCCTATCGGTCAGGGTACCGGTATCCTTCCTTTGTTTGTCAATGTCCTGTGTGTCGGTGTAGAGTCTGTCGTTGCTGGTGCCGGTATATTGTCTTGTCGGTATCATATGATTGGAAGATTTTCATCAAAGACAAAACCTTAAATCACCTACAATTTCTCATTGGAGTGTGCATTTGCCAACAATCTCCCCCTTTGGCATTGATGGCAACACTCATGAGCAAAAATCCAAAAAGTGTCATCCAAAAATCAGTCTGCCAGAATTGTCTTACCAAAAAAAAAAATGAGCTCCCCTTGAGTTGATGAGCCATTTGCTGATCATTTTTCTCATAGCCTCTACTCCCCCTTTGACATCAATGACAAAGGTTGTCATTCACTGTCAATGGAGTACTGCCTGGTTTCTTGTAACTGGTAGGTTACATTTTGAAAAATATCTGTCAAAATTGAATTTATGTCATTGCTGAATGTTTTAGTGTCTTTTATAGCCTCATGGGTTCTCTGCATTGTACCAATAAGTATGTGCATTTTCTCTTCCAGTGTCTTTAGTCTGGGAACCAGAGCCTTAGACATTTCTTTTCTCAAAGAAATAAGATACTCTAATCTTCGACCAAGTCGGCATTTTAAGTCCTTTGCTTTGTCCTTTATTCTTTGTTTTTCATTTTCCAGTTTCCTGATTTTCTCTTCTTGCTTTGCAATTTTCTTTTCTAATTCCAAAAATGAATCTGATGTCCCAATCAGATTGTCAGCAATATTGTTAATCTTATCATGTGTCTTTCTGATTTCTTTGTCAATATCTTCTATTAATACATCCGTTTTGTATGTATCCCTGCATAGTTTCTTGAAGTAAAAAATGATTTCATTGAGTTCCAGTAAAAGAGTGTCCATCTCTCCCTTGTTTTTCTTAACTATATCCTCAAAGATTTTATCATTTTCCTTTATCAATCTCTCCTTAAATGTATCCTCATTTATTTTGTCTATTTTTATTAGGTTACTAGTGTTGAAATGTGGCGACTGATCAGCAAAGTACTGTACACTCAGCACGTATCCTCGCCGAGTTCTAGGGTCGGGCTGGGCCCCGAGCAGGGGTTTGGGGGTAGCAGCCCCCAAGAAAAGTGGGGGTTCAGGGGCGGCAGCCCCCAAGAAATTTTTTTTTGCCATTTTTCGTTGATGAAAACCGACATTGTAATAAAACCCTAAAAAGGCCGACTTTGTTTGTTGCCCTAAAAAATGCATGTTATAAGCGGCTGGGATGCTTAAGGCATTGTAAGGTTGATGTACTATTTTTGCTAGATAATAAGAAAGATTGGACGGTTGTGTATGGTGGACGTAACCCATTCTGGGTGAACCACGTTAAATCTCTGTGTTATCTGTGTCCTGTTTTATTTCTTTATCTTTTTTTTGTATTTAAATCTCCATATAATTATTAGTTCATATTTGCTGCGGATCTACTTGAAACCCTAACAATTGGTATCAGAGTAAGGTTTTCTATAAATTGGTAGGACTTTCAGATTTGAGTGGGAGCAATGGGGGATTCCAAATTCAAGGTTGAAAAGTTTAACAGTCAGAATTATCAGTTATGAAAAATGCAGATGGAGGATTACTTGTATCAAAAGGATTTGTGGCGGCCATTGGAAGGAAAGGCAAAGAAACCGACCACAATATCAGATGAAGAGTGGGACATTTTAGATAGAAAGGCACTGGGATCCATTCGATTGTGCCTTGCGTCGTCTGTAACATTCAATATAACAGAAGCAAAAATGACTGTAGATTTGATGGCAACATTGGCTAAGTTGTATGAGAAACCCTCGGCTTCGAATAAGGTATTTCTTATGAAGCGTTTGTTTAATTTGAAAATGAGTGAGGGAGGATCTATAGCGGAGCACTTAAATGAATTTAATACAATTACTAGTCAATTGTCTTCAGTAAAAATTATCTTTGCAGAAGAGGTTAGGGCTCTCTTGATTTTATGTTCTTTGCCAGAAAGCTGGAATAGCTTGGTTATGGCTGTAAGTAACTCTGTCTCTGGTAAAAATACTTTGGTATTTGATGATATTGCTGGTGTTATCCTAAGCAAGGAAATGCAAAGGAAAAGCACAGGTGAGACTCCAACATCATTGGGTAGTGTTTTGAATGTGGAGAACAGAGGAAGATCAAAGGAAAGAGGAAAAGGCCCTGGGAATGAGAAGTCATGAGGGAAGTCAAAGAAAGGATGCTCTCAATCTAGGGAAAGAAAGATTGCTGGTACTACAAAAGGCCTGGTCATCTAAAGAAAGACTGTTGGTCTCGAAAAAACAAAGAAGGAGACAAAAATGAAAATGATAGTAAGGAAGCTAATATTGCTAGTAATACTTTACAAGATGCTTTAATCTTACGTTTCGATAATGTTAATTATTCCTGGGTAATAGATTCTAGGGCCTCATTTCATGCTACACCCCATAGAAAATATTTTCTAGATTATGTTCAAAGTGATTTTGGACACGTATATTTGGGTGATGATGAGCCCTGTCAAATTGTTGGAAAAGGAAAGATAAAGATCAAGTTGCAGAATGGTAATGACTGGTTTCTGCAGGAGGTAAGACATGTTCCTAATTTAAGAAGAAATTTAATTTCTACAGGGCAACTAGGTAGTGAAGGTTGCATAGTTACCTTCTCAGACAATATGTGGAAGGTCACTAAAGGATCATTAGTAGTAGCTAAAGGTGCGAAGGTAGGCACATTATATCTGTGTACTGGTAACACTTACTCTACCTTAGCTGCTATAGATAAAATTACTGCAAGGACAACAACAATAAATGTTGCATGAATAGATTCGATAATGTGGCACCATAGGCTTGGGCACATGAGTGAGAAAGGGATGAAAATCCTTCACTCCAAAAATCTATTTCCAGGACTAAAGAAGATTGATTTAGAGTTCTTTGAAAACTGTGTTTATGGTAAACAGAAAAGAGTCAGATTTCTCAAGGTTGGGAAAGAGAATAAGAGTGAGAATTTAGAGCTTGTACATTTAGATGTATGGGGACCGGCTCAGGTATCATCTCTTGGTGGCTCTTATTATTATGTTATTTTTATTGATGACTCAACCAGAAAAACATGGGTATATTTCCTAAAACAAAAATTAGATGTTTTTGAAAGTTTTAAGAAATGGAAAGCTTTGGTTGAGAATGAGACAGGAAAAAAGTTGAAGTGTCTCAGATCGGATAATGGAGGTGAGTATTGCAGAAAAGCATTTGAAGATTACTGTTCCTTAAATGGGATTCAAAAGCAGAAGATAGTTCCAGGAACTCCAAAGGAAAATGGTGTGTTAGAGAGAATGAATATGACTATTATGGAACGTGCGAGGAGCATGAGATTGCATGCTAGATTGCCCTTACATTTTTGGGCAGATGCTATACATACTACTGTCTATTTGATAAATAGAGGACCTTCAACCCCTTTAGATGGTGGTATTCTAGAGGAGGCATGGACTAGTAAAAGGGTAAATTATTCTTTTCTAAAAACTTTTGGTTGTGAAGCTTTTGTCCATGTTGATAAAGAAAATAGAACCAAGTTTGATGCTAAATCTCAGAAATGTACCTTCATTGGATATGGGATAGATGAATATGGCTATCGGTTATGGGATTTTGAAAATAAGAAAATAATTAGAAGTAGAGATGTTATATTTAATGAGAAGGTTATGTATAAAGAACAGATGCAGGAAAAGAAGCATGAACAGGAAAAACAAGAATATGTGGTGTTGGATGAGATTCTTGAAAATGAAATGCCACAAGTACCTGATGCTCAGCAACAACAGATTGTCCCACAAACTCCTGCAAGTGTTAGATGTTCTATGAGGAAAATTAGACCCCCTAAAAGATTTTTTCCTTCTTTGTATTCTATTTTATTAACGGATTCTGGTGAACTAGAAGAATATGAAGAAGCAATGCAGGTAGATGCCAAACAATAGTGGGAGCTAGGCATGAAAGAGGAGATGGACTCCTTGATGAAAAATAAGACTTGAGACTTAGTCCCTTTACCTACAGAAAAAAGAGCCTTGCCTAACAAATGGGTTTATCGGCTGAAGGAGGAGGAAGGAGGTCAGAAAAGATATAAGGCCAGACTTGTGGTAAAAGGTTTTGCATAGAAAAAGGGTATAGATTATGATGAAATATTTTCTCCAGTTGTAAAAATGACTTCAATTAGAACTGTACTTAGTCTTGTGGCTGCAAATGATTTACATCTTGAACAATTAGATGTCAAAACAACTTTTCTCCATGGAGATTTGGAGGAGGAAATTTACATGTTGCAACCACAGGGATATGAGGTCAAAGGTAAGGAGAACTTGGTGTGCAGGTTGAAGAAAAGTCTGTATGGCCTAAAGCAAGCACCCCGACAATGGTATTTAAAATTTGATAGTTTCATGGCTGAACACGGTTATCATAGATGTCATTCTGATCATTGTGTATATTTTAAGAGATTTGATAATGGCAGTTATATTATCCTGTTTCTTTATGTTGATGACATGCTTGTTGCTGGGTCTAACATGCAACATATAAATGATCTTAAATAGAAATTAGCCAGGTCATTTGCTATGAAGGATTTGGGTGTAGCTAAGCGAATTCTCAGTATGAGGATTACACGGGATAGGAAAAAAAGAACCTTGAATTTGTCCCAAAGTGAGTATATAAAGAAGGTGTTGAAAACATTTAACATGCAGGATGCAAAAGCAGTTAGTACACCTTTGGCTAGTCATTTCAAATTGACTAAGGAGATGTGCCCAAAGGCACAAGAAGAGGTTAATAAAATGTCTAACATCCCATATTCATCAGCTGTTGGTAGTCTGATGTATGCAATGGTATGCACAAAGCCAGATATTGCATATGCAGTGGGAGTTGTGAGCAGGTTTATGAGTAATCCGGGTATGGAACATTGGAATGCTGTGAAATGGATTCTTCAGTATTTGAAAGGAACTACTACAAAGGCATTATGTTTCAAAGGATATAATGCTGCTCTGAGTGGATTTGTTGACTCTGATTTGGTGGGTGATATTGATTCATGGAGGAGTACTACATGGTATGTTTTTACCATAGGGGGAATTGCAGTCAGTTGGATTTCTAGGCTACAAAAGGTTGTTGCACTTTCAACCACTGAAGCTGAGTATGTTGGTGCTATAGAAGCCAGCAAGGAGATGATTTGGTTGCAATGTTTTCTAAAGGAATTGGGTCAGACATAAGAGGATAGCCCATTCAGCTCAGGTACCACTTCATCTGGACTATTTTGGAGGAGGGTCAGTTACGGTTTGAGAAGATTCACACAAGTGAGAATCCTGCCGATATGTTCACAAAGGTAGTTCCATAGGAGAAGCTAATTTCTTCATCAGTTTTTGTTGGTCTTCTTGATTAATAATTGTGGAATTTTACCAGTCAAGTCCTAGTGTTTTATCCAGCGGATGTTGCATGTACAATGGTGTCATGTAGTATCAGTCTCCAAGTGGGAGATTGTTTAGTGTGGAGCCTGATCATTCTCTAAGTGGGAGATTGTTGAAATGTGGCGACTGATCAGCAAAGTACTATACACTCAGCACATATCCTCACTGGGGTCTGGGGCCGGGCAAGGGTTCGGGGGTGGCAACCCCCGAGAAATTTTTTTTTGCCATTTTTCGTTGATGAAAATCGACATTGTAATAAAACCCTAAAAAGGCCGACTTTGTTTGTTGCCCTAAAAAATGCATGTTATAAGCGGCTGGGATGCTTAAGGCATTGTAAGGTTGATGTACTATTTTTGCTGGATAATAAGAAAGATTGGACAGCTGTGTATGGTGGACGTAACCCATTCTGGGTGAACCATGTTAAATCTCTGTGTTATCTGTGTCCTGTTTTATTTCTTTATCTTTTTTTTGTATTTAAATCTGCATATAATTGTTAGTTCATATTTGCTTTAGATCTGCTTGAAACCTAAACAACTAGTTATATACTTAGACAATGTGTCTAATTGGTTCAAAGAATCTTTGTTGTTTATGTTACACTTTGGAGCTATCATCTTCAAAATTGGTATGGTGTCATCAATAGCCTTATATGCTAGTGCATTACAATCTATTATTTTCTTAATTGAATCTAGCAGTACCTCTATCACATTTGTTGGTCTAAATTTAGACATGGAGGTTCCGAATGTCTATCCAACTAACCTCACAATTTGTAATCTGTCGGTGGTGATAATAGCATTGCTTTCCTCTTTTACTGGAGGATCAGTTTGTGTCTTCATTTCAACTACCAAAGGTTTAGGTTTTTTGGTTGTAGCTGGTGGCATTATCTTTGAATGTACTTGTGAATGAACCTATTGTTCTTCCTATTTCTTTGTGCTCTCTACTGATGGTTTCTCTAATGGTGTCTCTAATGATTTTTCAATGGTATCCACTGCCAGTTTTTCTGCTTGTGACTTTGTGTTTTCTACCAGTTTCTCTATGCTTGCCCCTGAAATATTTTCTGTCGGTTGCTCAATTCCAATGCTATCAGTTTTTCTTGTATTCATTGTCTATTCAGTTTGTTTCTCACTCTCAATTTCAATGTCTCCAACTGTATCTTCAACATTTGTCTTAGTTGTTGTGTCTTCTACCGGTGGCTCAGTTGCCACATCTCTTTTCTCACTTGTTTCCTTATCAACCATAATGTTGACTTCCTGTGTGTTGATATTCGTTGTGTACAACACCTCAGAATCAGGATTTGTGTCCTCATGTTTTGTCTTCAGACTCTCTGTTGCCAGTTGATTTTTAGTAGTGTCTATCGGTGGAGTATCTAAAGGTGGTGGGGGTAAGTTGTTTGTTATCTTTATATTGGGAGGTCCACCAACCTTGCCTTTTCCTTTGTCCCTATCCTTTTGATATACCTTGAAGGTTTTAGGTTTTTGAGACTCTTCCTATTTTTCTTTTTCTACCAGGAATATATCCCATGCATATGTTGTTTCCTCTGTTATCTGATTCACTCTCCCTGCCATTAGTGCTACATGTCGATGAGCAGTTGAAAATACTGACCGGTTAGCCTCAGAGATCAATTGATCTATCTCATCAGGTGAGTTAACAGGATGTATAGCAAGCATTTTTTCAATATTTATTTTCTTATCAAGCTCAATAATAGCCACTCTTCTAGCTTCTAGTTTGTTGTATAGATCTGTCAGTATTTCATCAACAACTTGCATCAAAAATTTCTTGAAAATATCTAAGTGTAATATTACACTGTTCTCTACTTTCTCCTTGTCATCAGCAGATAGTATGTTATATAGTTTGTTGATATTCTTCAACTTTCCATCCTCAATAATTTCATCCAGTAATTTATCAATAGGAGCTATAGTTTTTTTTGACTTCTTCTTAGGAGTCAACTTATTTTTCTTTGGAGTTAATTTCTTTGCTAGGGGCCTTACTGCCTGTTGCTTATGTCTTTTTGGTGTAGGAGAAGGTGTCAGTGAAGGTTTTCTCTTCCTTTAAACTCTCTTAAATACTACAGGTATGTCACTTTCTCAGGAAGTTCCCATCGGTGAAAGGTGTGTTTCTGGTTGGATTGCTTCTAATTCACCTTTATTTATACCGGTTTGCTTTAGCACATCTTCTTTAATAGCTTTTGCCTGTTGGGTCCCTTTTCTAACAGTTTCCTCAACCTTTTTAACTCTTTTCTTTGATTGAATTTGACTTTCTATAGTTTCAGAATTACCAAATACTTCTTCTTCAGGTTCCTTAGGAGCTTCTAGGAGGGCTTTTGCATAGGTTTCTATTATGTTTTCATCAGTCTCATACCCCATTTCAGTGTTCCAAATGGTTCTAGGAACAACTGCCTCCATCCAAATTTCATCTTTCTTTATTACAAAACAAATTTCCTTTTGGTACTTATCCATAATAGCTTGTGATAACATTACCCTTGTTTTCATTCGAGCTTTCAATGCCTGAAAATACTCATTTAAGTTCTTTTCCCTGTTCTCTCCCATGTTGTTCAACAATACTGATAGTTGTTTTCCTACCAGTATATCATATCCAAAATCTTTGGTGCCAATGTTGGGTACTTGTTTGGTTATATATAGCATCAAACAAACAAGTAGGTTTCCAAATCTGAATGTTCCTCTCTTGTCTTTCTTTATCTTTCCCAAACTATCAATCAGTTCATCTTTAAGCCATTCACATATGTCTATCCTTGCATTATTATTTACCATATCATAGGCACTTTTAATGCATAGGCTAGAAACTGAGTTTAACCTATTTGCATGTGTAGTCTTGTAACCTAAGATCATACTAATAAATTTGACATTGATATCTGTTACATCATTTACCCTTAGTGATCTCTAGATGTTGCATCGGTTAGTTTTGTCACTAAATCATTTGAGACCTTCTTAGTTTTGTCATGTCTATTGGAGGTGGAGGGTAACCCTGTGACAGCCTTTACTGCTTCTTTAGTAATCTTGTGAATCGAGTCCAACCAAAAGAGTTCACCATGAACCCTGCTTAGCCCAATTCTTATGATATCCCTGGGGAAATCCGAGATACTAAGAAATCCTGTAAAACCTAGGGTTTCTATTATCTTGTGTTCAATTTTGACATTTTCGGATTCATCGCAAATTACAGATTTATACATATTCTTAATTTACTCATCACCTAGTTCATCAATATGATAGTGTATATACATTCTAGGGTCTTCAGCATATACTACCCCTTTAGGTATTTGAGAAAATGCAACTAAACTATCATCTTTCTTTGCAATTTCAGGAACTAGCTGGAATACAGGTCTAGGGTATTTAATAACTTCAACAACGGTAGGGTTTGCAATAAATTCAAGAGTAGATGAGGATGCCATAGCTATAAATACCTTAATCTGCCTTAGGGATGAAAGGTTTGATAGATTTCTTTGCTTCTTTTCTTGGAATTCCTTTGCTCAAGATTTTCGTGCTCTCGAAGATTTGAATGCTCGGTGAAATGAAAATGGAGCCAAAATACTTGTTTTATAATGTTATTTTCTTCACCTGCCACATTTAATGCTTGTCAGTTAAGTCACAACTTAACTTATCTGCCGGTAAAGAAGTAATCTTAACTTCCCACCATCAACCAAGGGAATAATATCATGTTTTACATTCAGTTGCTAAACCCTCAAAAAGTTTTTCCTTCAATTAGATGAAGAGTCTCCTGCCGATGGAGTGTTACTCTGTTCTTCTAGTGGAGTATTCCCATCAACATTCTATTCTGATTTTCTAATCCATTATTTTGAGAATTCTTTCTTTGCCTCTTCAAACTTTTCTTTACCTTTCAAACTAGGACCTTTGTTATTTGCCAGTGAGGACTTGCTTCTACAAAATTTAGCAATGTGTCCAATCTTGTTACAGGCATAACAAGTCACATTGTTTTTCTGAATTGCTTTCCCATATCCTATGCCGGTTTGTGTTTTGCATTGATTAGATAAGTGTCCAAATCTTCCACAAACATAACATCTTACATTCATTCTACAATTCTCTGAATTATGACAAACTTTGTTGCATTGAGAACATTGATCGGTGGGTGTATTGGTGTTCGGATAATTTCTAGATCTACATTGATTTTCTCTATGACCATACTTGTTACAGTTAAAGCATTTTCCATTAAATTTATAAGAAATTGGTTGTCTTACCGGTTTGCTATGATCATGTGTGTTTCCCATACCGGAGCTTTCACCAGCTTCAAAGCCAAGGCCATTACTATCACCATTAGGTTTTTGATTCTTTAGCATGTCACCAAGTTCTTCTGAGCTTTTCTTGAATTTTTCTTTGTGCTAATTTGTAGTAGTCAGTTCTCTTTCCAAGATTTCTTTCTATCTCATAAGTTCATTTGAGTCATTTTGTGTGTGCATCAGATCTATCATCAACATATCATTTTCATAACTAAGTCCCGTGTTTTCATTTGCAACATCATTGAGTCTTCTAGTCAGATCTTCTTCATTTTTCTTCCTATCTTTAATTTATTGTCAAAATATCATAGTCATATCTTGCATCTCATTCTATGTTGTACTTATCTCTTGTCTTAGTTTGTTTACTAGATCATTAAGAGTTTCCTTTTCATCTCCCTCTTTCTACATCTTCTCACAAATTTCTCTTCTTTTATTCCTTGCTATAGTGTGATTCTCTTGAAGTGCTTGAATGATATCTTGAGTAGCTTTTAGATCATCTTCAAGTTTTATATTCTTCAATTTTTCTGTATCATAGTCTGAAAGAGCTATTTCCAATTGTTTGTTCAAGTTATCCATCTCTACCGGTTGCAAGATCTTCCTCAAGTTGTTATGCTTCTGAAAATAGAGGACCAGGCTCTGATACCAATTGTTAGGATTCCCAAAGATACTGAGAGGGGGGGGGGATGAATCAGTATCTAACTAGTTTAAGAATTTAATTGATTTAAAACCTATAAAGCATATCAATACTGTATGTCAATAAACCAAAAATAATGCAGTAAACAAAGATAACAACAACCACATGAAAAGAACACCATAACATAGTAGTTTAATGAGGAAACCCGATTTGGGAAAATACTCAGTGGGATTTGTGACCCACAATATTCACTTACTAGCCAATAAGTGAATATTACTCTTACAATAGGGGCCTGCACATGCAAGAAGGCCAAGTGCCTAGAGCTCACTACTCAAATACAAAATAAGAAGTCACACTGACTTACAAAATGGATTATACAAATCCAATGTCTTGTACTTCTTCAAAATAGCATCTGCTTTGCCAGATCCAGTACCAGTTTTAGCTCTGCTGCATACATAAACCCTTAACCTAAAATTCACATATTAGGTCTGCATATTTTTGCCTATCTTCTTTTTCTTAAAAAATTTTCTACAATGATCTCATACATATATGAGTCATATTACAACTCACTATGTCAGCTTACAATGATTTTACAATTATTTATAAAATATATTATAAACAAAATTTCTGTCGGCCATGGTGCCGGTATCCTTCCTTTGTCTGTCGATGTCCTGTGTGCCAGTGTAGAGTCTTTCATTGCTGGTACTGGTATATTGTCTTGCCGATATCATATGATTGCAAGATTTCCATCAATGGCAAAACCTTCAATCACCTACAATTTCTCATTGGAGTGTGCATTTTCCAACATCCTGTGCACCAGTATCACCACTTGGTGCACCATCCTCTACCTCTTTTGATTTATTGTTTTCCTTAGTAGGATCAACTTAGATAGTATCCAAAACTATATAAAGAATGATTCTCTATACAAAGAATGATCCTCCTTATTTATATTATCCAAGTGCATCATTGTATAGAGGATCATTCTGAATAAATTTTCTCCATATTTCTTTTCTTTCCTCACCTCGTCTACATTCCCAATCATTAATCTATTAATACGGTTCTTACTTCTAGATTCCTTTTTATTTATTTCTTTGGTTAATCTATTAACTTCACTATGAGTAATACAGGTACATTTTCACTCTCTCTCTCTCCTTCATTTCTCTGTCAATTTTTTTTTGCATTCATTCATCTAGCATATATTAAACTATGCAAGTCCTTTGGAATGGACTTTTCTAATTCAATCATTTTTTACTAAAATTGTGTAAATAAAGTACAACTGCTTCCTCTACTTTTCTCTTATCATCATCATCAAAATTTACATAACAAACTTTAACATTTTTGAAATTACCATGTACTATTATTTCATCTATTAACTCATCTACTATCAATGAGAGAGCATATTTAGATTTAACTTTTTGATCACCAGGCTCTAGTTGAGTCTTAACCCGCCTTCCTCTTGAAGGCCTCCCTATAGGGTCTGATTTAGCCTTGTTTTCCTTTTCCCTTTTCTTCTCACCACTGGATTGGGATTTCTGGATAACTCTAAAAAATGTCCTTTCTTCAATGCCTTGGGAATGTCTATTGGCAATTGACACTCAATTGATTGGTTTCACTATGTTTTCATTCATGGCAACATGGTATTGTGTTCCAGCCTCATGTTTTGGTTCTATGGTGTACCGATAGGCATTTCATAGATAGTTCATCGGTATCGGCAGGACAAAGGGGTTTCTTTGGTCACTAGCAATGCAGGCTGACATGATTTAGTAAAGGGTATTGGTATTGGAGGCCGACATATCTTGGATCCGACATCAACAATTGATTTTATGCACTTATGTTATATGACCAACATGTAATTTTATATTGTAAATATCTTTGTAAGATGGCATAAGGCCTGTAAAGTTTTATAGGGTATAGAGGACAATTTGATAGATCATTTTTTGATATATAGATATAGAAGAGACATATGATAGGATATTATGGATCTGTGAATGTAATATGATGTGAAATACATCAGATAAATCATGTATGTGAGGAAATTTATGTAAGGGTTATTTCGGTAAAGGGTTTAGGGTTTCAGACCGGAACAAACAGAGCTTAAACCAGAACTGTATACTAGCATAAGAAGATGCTATCATAGAAGTTCACACTTATTCGGGTTGTATTCTAGAATTTTATGTATTCAATGAGACTCCTTTTGTGATTGAGTAGTGTGCTCTAGGCTGTAAGCCATCCTGCAAGTGTAGGCCCCTCATATTTTGTAATATCTTTGTATATGGCCAGTAGATTGATATTGTGGGTCACAAATCCCACCATGGTTTTTCCTCTTTGAGGTTTTCTACATATAAATTTGTTTGTTATGGTTCTCATTTATGTGATTGGCTTATTTGTTTCTTCACTTTTTTTAATTATGTATGTACCAATACTATTAGTGTATGTATAATTTAATAAGGCTAAAAATTATCATTCTTGTATAACACTGATTCACCCCCCCTCTTAGTTTTATTGGTTTCCAATCATTGGTATCAGAGCCTTGTGCCTCATAGGAAGTTTAACAGCTTGAGGAAGATCTTAAAACTAGAATCCATAGATATGGCTTTGGAGAAACAACTTGAGATGGCACTTGAAGATTATGATGCTGAAAGGTTGAAGAACTTAGAGCTACAAGATGAATTGAATTATGCTAAGGAATTCATTCTTGTCCTACAAGAGAGACTATCATTTGTTGAAGCTAGGTGGAAGGAACTTTTGCAAAGTCAGGATAATGAAGAGAAAGATGCACTTAAGGAACAATGTCAGAAATTGAGTCAAGAGAACATGGTTATGAAAAAAGAAATGCAAGTTATAACCATGAGGATGTCCAAGGATATTAAAGAGAGAAAGAAGAAGGAAGAAAATCTTGTTGTATCCTTGAAATTTTTTTTTGAAGAATGTGGTAGGTTGGTTCATGAGAATGATCTTTCTAGAACTAATTTAGTATAATCCCAGAGTAATGCGCAAGAGATTGAAAGACAAATGATAATTCTGAGAGAAGATCTAACTACTACAAGTGAATGCAAAGAAAAATTCAAAATTAGCTCAACACAACTAGATGAGTTATTGAAGAGACAAAGGCAGATTGGAGATTCCAGTGGACTTGGATTTGAGCAAGGACAGAGTTCTGGTATTGCTAATGAAGATCAAAACTATAAGGCACCAGTAAGGTAATTTAATACTTATAAATTCAATGGTAGATGTTTTGTTTGCAATAGATTTGGTCACATGGCTAGAAAATGTTGAAACAAAGAAAATCAGAAACCTGATTTTGCTCTCAGTAAATGTTCTAAATGTAATAAGTTTGTTCATAAGATAGAAGACTACAAAATGAATGTTAAATGCTATGCATGTGGAAAATTTGGACATATGGCTAATCAGTGAAGGTCAAGCAATTTCACCCATTTTAGCAAAGAAATTCAAAAGAACAATGTTACATGTTATGCATGTAATATAGTTAGACATATTGCTAAGTTCTGTAGAAGCAGAAATCCATCAGTTAGTAATGGAGGATCAAATGAGAAAGGAAAATAGAAGGTTAGTGAAATCTACCAAGATCATACTAAGGGATGGGCTAGGAAGACTGAAGAATAATCATTAGATGGGAATGTCCAAGTTACTTATCCTATAGAAGAGGCTTCTTCTGCACCAACATGGAGCTCATCTGGTAACTGAGGCAGATGCATTAAGGGTAGGAAAAATTAATGGGGATGTTGTATATGCACCAAGAAGAGGTTCTAGAAGATGTTCTAGATATTGGACATGATTATCTAGCATGGATATGTTTTAAGTGAGATCCGCTATCTTTAACCGATCATAATTTATGTCAATGGAAGATTAGGGTTTTTCTCAAAGGTTGACAGGCCGAATACACTTCATTGTTAATCACCTTGCATTCAAAGTGATTTTAGAGCAATTAAGAGTGATTAAGTGAAATCAAGGAAATTCAGAGCAATCATATTTCTTCTTAAGCAATCTCACCATTGTCCAAAAGAATTTGTTGGAGGTTTTCGCCAAGAGTGATGAAAAGGTATTTATATTTAAACATGGACGAGGGATCATCATCTATTCCTATTTTCATTGCAAATCTGACTGTACTAGAGGTCAAGGATGGCCCCAAGCCAATTTTCAAGCAGTATCCACATGTGGCTACCCTAGAAGATTTGGTTGGAGCATTTTCTCATGTTCCAAAGGGAGTTATCTATGTAGAGTATTTTAGGGCATATATTCATTATCACATCAAGGACTTGGGAACATCATAAATTAAGGGCATGTATATGAGTGAGTTGATGGGAGAATATGGAAAGATCAAACCAACATTCAAGCATATTGAAGACCTAGGGTTTATCGACATTCTAGATATTCTAGAGTTTCAGGATGAGATAATCATAAATTTCTAAGAAGAATAAATGGGGAATTTATATGGCTAAATAGACCTTACAAAATTACCAAGGAAGCCATCGAGGAAATAATAGGTTTACCATCGGTTGGCCAGCATCCAAACAAGAAGGTTTCCAATGATTTTGTGAGAAAGATTGTTGGCATTGGGTTGTCATTGATGTCAACCAGTATGGGATGACTACCGGTATGAGACATGTATGTGTTAGGATTCCCATAGATACTGAGGGGGGGGGGGGTGAATCAGTATCTAACAGGTTAATAGATTTTCTTGACGTAAAACATGTAGAGCATATTAATACTATATACCGGTAAAAGAAAGTAATGCAATAAACAAAGATAAAAGCAACCACATGAAAAACACACCATGTCATAGTATTTTAGTGAGGAAACCCAGTGTGGGAAAAAACTTGGTGGGATTTGTGACCCACAATATTCACTTACTAGCCAATAAGAGAATATTACTACTACAAGAGGGGCCTATACATGCAAGAATGCCAAGTGCCTAGAGCTCACTGCTCAATTACAAAATGGGAAGTCACACTGACTTACAAAATGGATTATATTAATCCAATGTCTTGTAATGCTTCAAAATAGCATCTACTATGCTAGATCTAGTACCGGTTTATAGCTTTGCTTCATACATAAACCCCTAACCTATAATTCACATAATAGATCTGCCTTAATTCACCTAATTACATTCCTCCATAATCACATAGTACCTACAATGAACTCTCTTATATATAAGAGTCATTTTACAACTTGCCAAGTCGGCTTACAATGATTTTACAATAATAAACAAAATATATTATCAACAAAATTCCTGTCGGCCTTTGTGTTGGTATGCTTCCTTTCACTGTCGGTGCCAGTGGTCTGTGTGCCGGTGTAGAATCTGACTTTGCTAGTGCTAGTGGATTGCCTTGCCAGTTTCATAGGATTGTAAGGTTACCATCAATGACAAAACATTCAATCACCTACAATGTCTCATTGGAGTGTGCATTTGCTAACAATCTCCCCCTTTGGCATTGATGGCAACACTCATGAGAAAAATTCAAAAGTGTAACAAAAAATTGAAGTCCAAAAATTTTACCAAAAATGTGTACCAAATGAATATGTGAACTCCCCCTGAGCAAATGAGTCTTTTGCTCATTATTTTTCTCATACCACTACTCCCCCTTTGGCATCAATGAAAAAGGTTGTCAAAGTGTCAATAGAGTGTGGTTTCCTACTTCACCCTTGTAACCGATTGGTTACAATCTGAAAAAGATCCGCCAAAACTAAATTCAGGCTTTCAAGAAACTTTTTGTTATCTTTTATTGCTGCCTTTGTCCTTCGAACTGTACCGGTGAGGTGTTGCATTTTCTCTGCTAGTGTTTTCTGTCCTTGAACCAAAGCATCAGATATCTCTTTCCTTAAAAATGCGAGGTAGTCTAGTTTTGGACTTAGTCTTCATTTAAGATCCTTAGCCTTACTTTTTAATCTTTCCTTTTCTCTTTCTACCTTTAATAGTTCTTCCTCAAAACCTATTATCTTCTGCTCAAAAATTGATAATGAATTAGATGAATTAATGAAATTGTCAGCTAGTTGATTTATTTCCTCCTGCATCTTGCTCATTTTTCTATCTATATCAACTGTCAAAAAGTTAGTCTTACAAGTGTCTCTGTACAAAGTTTTGAATTCCTTTAATGTACTACACAGTTCTAGTAGAAGTGTGTCAAAATATCTTGTAAACTTCTTTATTTGTTCCTCAAAGAGTTTGTGCTTTTCTTTTTCTAACCTTTCCTTGAATGCATCCTCTTTTATTTGTTCAACTGTCACAGTGTTGTGAGTAATATACTTAGACAAAGTATCAAGTTGACTTAAAGAATCCTTATTATCTACATTACATTTCAGAGCTATCATTTTCAAAATAGGAATTGTGTCATCTATAGCCTTGTATGCTTGTGAGCTACAATCTATTATTTTCTTTATGGAATCCAAAAGAACTTCTATTACATTAGTTGATTTGAATCCTACAGTTGAAGAGCCAACATTCTGAATTCCGTCGATGGGAACAGTATCCTTGCTTATGGTGACCTTTGGTAGGTCAATCTATGTTTCTATTTCTTTAAGCAAAGGTTTGTCTTGCTTAGCTATTGCCGGTGGCACTAAATCTGTATTAACCTGTTGTTGTGATGGAGCCTGCTACTCTTCTTGTTTCTCTATTTGTTGCTCTATTTTTTTCTTTGTTTGTTGATCAGCCTATTGTTCTGCTTGTTGCTCAGTGTTACCAACTGTCAGTTTACCTTTTGTGTTATCTGTTATCGGTGGCTCACTAGCCCTATCTATCTTGCCAGTTGTGTCCTTATCTACCACAATGTTAACTTTTTGAGTATCAATGTCTACTATATATAGTACCTCAGAATTTGGATTTGTGTCCTCTTGTGGTATATCCATACTCTCATTGGCCGGTTGATCTTCAGTAGTTGCTACTGGTGGAGTATCCAAAGATGGTGGGGGAAGATTATCTGTTATTTTAATGCTCGGAGGTCCACCAACCTTGACTTTTCCATTGTCCTTATCTTTCTAATATACTTTGATAGGTTTGGGGTTTCTATATTCTTCCTATTTTTCCTTCTCTACAAGGAATATATTCCATCCATTTGTAGTTTCCTCTGCAACCTCATTCACTCTACCAACCATCAGTGCTATATGTCGGTGTGCAGTTGAGAATACTGACCAGTTAGCTTCAGATATCCAATCATCTATTTCATTTGGTGAGCTAACAGGATAAACAACAAGTAGTTTTTCCACTTTTATTATCTTGTCAAGCTCTACAACAACTTGCCTTCTTGCTTCAAGTCTTTTAAATAGTTTAGCTAGTAATTCATCCACAACTTGCATCAAGAATTTCTTGTAGATATCCAAGTGTAGAATTACACTATTTTCAACTTTTTCCTTGTCATCAACTGATAGTGAATCATACAATTTTTTGATGTTCTTTAGCTTTCCTTCCTCTATTATTTCATCTAAAAGTCTTTCAATTGGAGCAATATTTTGTTGAGTCCTTTTCTTTGGTGTTAACTTTTTCTTTTTAGGAGTTATCTTCTTAGTCAGGAGCCTTACTTCTTGTTGTTTTTGTCTAGTTCTTCTAGGCAAAGGTGTAGATACCAGTGAAGGTTCTCTTTTCCTCACAACTCTTTTAAATGTAGTTGGCATATCACTTCCCGAAGAAGTTGCTACCGGTGAAAGGTGAGTTTCTGGTGGCTGTAGTGCTTCTAACTCATCTTTAGTGATACTAGTTTGTTTAAGTACATCTCCTTTGATAGCCTTAGCCTACCTTGATCCTCTTCTCACTATTAATTCTACCTTCTTTACTCTTTTCTTTGATTGAATTTGATTCTCAATGGTCTCGGCACTGCCAAATACCTCTTCCTTAGGTTCCTTGGGTGCTTCCAGAAGGGCTTTTGCATATGTTTCAATTATATGATCATCAGTTTCATAACCCATCTTAGTAACACAAATTATTCTTGGGATAACAACCTCCATCCAGATCTCATCCTTCTTAATGACAAAATATATTTCATCCTTATATTTATTTACAATTTCTTATGATAATCTGATTCTAGTGTTCATCTGGGCCTTCAATCCTTGAAAGTATTCATTAATATTCTTTTCTTTGTTTTCACCCATGTTGTTTAGTAAATCAAATAGTTGTTTGCCTACCGGTATGTCTAAAACAAGATTTTTGTTACCTATACCAGGAACCTATTTTGTTATATGTAGCATTAAATAGACAAGTAGGTTACCAAATCTAAATGTCCCCTTTTTGTCCTTCTTGATGTTTCCAAGATTGTCAATCAGTTCATCCTCAACCATTCACACACATCAATTTTTGCATTATCATTGATCATGTCATAAGCACTCTTTATGCATAAACTAGAAACTAAATTTAGCCTATTTGCATGTGTGGTTTTATAGCCTAGAATCATGTTGATGAATCTGACATTGATGTCAGTTACATCATCTACTCTTAAAGACCTCTTGTCGGATGTTGCACCTATTAGGTTCATCACTAAGTCATTTGAGACCTTCTTTGTCTTGTCAGGTCTATTACCGATGGAGGGTAACCTTGTTACAACTTTCATTGCCTCCTTAGTAATTTTTTGAATCAAATCCAACCAGAAAAATGCACCATGTACCCTGCTCAGTACTATCCTTATAACTTCCTTAGGGAAATCTGGAATGCTAAGAATTTCAATGAATCCTAGGGTTTCAATTATTTTGTGTTCAAGTTTCACATTACTGGAATCATCACAAATTAGAGTTTTATATATGTTCTTAATTTCCTCAATTCTTAATTCTTCTATGTGGCAATGAATATACATTCTAGGGTCTTCTGCAAAAACTACTCCTTTGGGAATTTGAGAAAAAGAACCAACATTATCATCCTTCTTTTCTATTTCTGGAACTAACTAAAATATGGGCCTAGGGCGCTTGATTACTTCCACTACTGTAGGGTTTCCTATGAATTCAGGTATAGAGGAAGATGCCATGATAATAAATACCTTTTTCTGCCTTAGGAATGATTGATTGCCTGAATTCCTTTACTTCTTTGCTTGAAATGCCTTAGCTCTCGAAATTTCACACTCTTCAAATGTTTGAATGCTCGGTGAAGTAAAATGGAGCCAAAAACACTGATTTATAATGTCAATTTGCCAACTACCATATTTAATGCATGTTGGTTAAGTAATCACTTAACTTTATCTGCCAGTATAGAAGTAATTTCAACTTCTTACCATCAACTAAGGGAATAATAGAATGTTTCACATTTGTTTGTCAAACCCTCAAAAGAATTTTCTTCAGTTGGATGAAGAGTCTCCTGCTGGTGGAGTACTACTCTATTCTGCTAGTGGAGGAGTATTCCTTTCAACATTCAGTTTTGATTTCTTGATCCATTGTTTTGAAAATTCATGCTTAACTTCTTCAACTTTTTCTTTTCCTTTCAAACTAGGACCTTTGTTATTTACTGGTTAGGACTTGCTTCTACAAAATTTAGCAATATGTTCAATTTTATTACATGCATAACAAGTCACATTATTTTTCTAAATAGCCTTTCCATATCCCATGTCAGTTTTTGTTCTGCATTGATTAGATAAGTGTCCAACTCTTCCACAAACATAAAATCTCACATTCATTCTGCAATTTTTAGAATTATGACCAACTTTGTTGCATTTTGAATATTGACTAGTCAGTGTATTGGTATTCTAATAATTTCTAGATCTACATTGATTTGCTCTATGACCATACTTATGACAATTAAAGCATTTTCCATCGAATTTATAAGTAGTAGGTTGTCTTACCGGTTTTCTCTGATCCTGTGTGTTTGCAGTATTGGAGCTTTCACCAATTTCAAAGTCAAGTCCACAAGTGTCACCATTAGGTTTCTGATTTTTCAACAAGTCACCAATTTCTTTTGAGCTTTTCTTGAATTTTTCTTTGTGCTGATTTGCAGTGTCTAGTTCTCTTTCTAATATTTCTTTCTATCTCATAAGTTCATTGGAGTCATTATGTGTATGCATCAGATCTATTTTCAACAAGTCATTTTCGTAGCTAAGTCTTGTGTTCTCATTTGCAGCATCACTTAGTCTTCTAGTCAAATCTTCTTCATTCTTCTTTCTATCTTCAATTTCCTTACAAAATCTCATAGTCATATCCTGCATCTCATTTTTTATTGTCATGTTTTCTTGTTTCAGCTTGCTTACCAGATCACTAAGAGTTTCCTTTTCATCATTCTCATTTTGCATCTTTTCACAAAATTCTCTTCTCTTGTTTCTTGCAATGGTAAAATTCTCTTGAAGTGCTTGAATAATTTCCTAAGAAGCCTTTAGATCATCTTCAAGTTTGATATTTTTCAACTTTTCTGTATCATAGTCTGAGAGAGCTACTTCTAATTGCTTCATCAAGTTTTCCATCTCTACCAGTGTCAAGATCTTCCTCAAGTTGTTAGGCTTCTGAAAATAGAGGACCAAGCTCTGATACCAATTGTTAGGATTCCCACAGATACTGAGAGGCGGGGGGTGAATCAGTATCTAACCAGTTAATAGATTTTCTTGACTTAAAATATGTAGAGCATATTAATACTATATACCGGTAAACAAAAAGTAATGCAATAAACAGAGATAAAAGAAAACACATGAAAAACACACCATAACACAGTAGTTTAACGAGGAAACCCAGTGTGGGAAAAACCTTAGTGGGATTTGTGACCCACAATATTCACTTAGTAGCCAATAAGAGAATATTACTAGTACAAGAGGAGCCTTCACATGAAGGAAGGCCAAGTGCCTAGAGCTCACTGCTCAATTACAAAACGGGAAGTCACAGTGACTTACAAAATGGATTATATTAATCCAATGTCTTGTACTACTTAAAAATAGCATCTACTATGCCAGATCTAGTACTGGTTTATAGCTCTTCTTCATACATAAACCCTTAACCTATAATTCGCATAATAGGTCTACCTTAATTCGCCTAATTACATTCCTCCATAATCACATAATACCTACAATGAACTCTCTTATATATAAGAGTCATTTTACAACTTGCCAAGTCGGCTTACAATGATTTTACAATAATAAACAAAATATATTATCAACAAAGTTCCTGTTGGCCTCTATGTCGGTATGCTTCCTTTCACTACCAGTGTCGGTGGTCTATGTGCCAGTGTAGAATCTGACTTTGCTAGTGCCAGTGGATTGCCTTGCCAGTGTCATTGGATTGTAAGGTTGCCATCAATGACAAAACCTTCAATCACCTACAATGTCTCAGTGGAGTGTGCATTTGCCAACAATATGTGCAACACTGTCAAGGAGGATTATGGGTTGAGATATATTTGATATCACCTTGTTTTGCTAAACACCCTAAAGGTAAGTAAGATGAACTTAGGAGTCACCGGTACATGAGTTAGTGCTTTACTTGTGTGGATGCGATGGTAAGGTGATCAATACTAGTATACTATATCACCAATAAGGAAAGGATGTCAACTAGTATGGGATGTGTTATCATGGAGAATTCAAATCAACTAAGTGAATGGTTGTTAGCCTACAAAGGTCATGACTAGTGTACAAGCAAGATGGGCAAGCTGTTTGAGTGGTTATTTGTGATGAAAAGGAAGAATGTTACCTAAATCACATCAACACTAGAGGAGAAGAATGAATGGGTCACTAGTATGCTATGAGGTTGTAGATCAAAAGGACTCCCACCAAATGAAGATGCATTCATCATGAGAAGCAATGACTGACAATGAATGTGTCATCACTGAATCACATGTGCATGTTTGAAGAAATGTTGCACATACAGGGAAGTCATATGAGTACACTATAGGATGTAGAAGACAAGATGCCACTCCACCGGTAAGTGGAGCTTATCTCCTATTATGCACTATGTGCATCATAGTTTTGGTGAGATAAGGATGAAGAGGTAAAGGCAAGTACTTAAAGGCTCACACCGGATCCACTGGTGAAACAAAAGGAATGCCTCAAGTGCATAAAGTTAGGGCTATGCACTGGTCCAACTGAGAAGGCATATTGAGATGTCCGTATAGATGAAGTGATGAGTTTGTCAGCATGACAAACTAGTTGAGACATGGTCTGAGCTGATCAGGAAGAAGGCATGGATGAGTAGATTTAGATAGAGTAGAATGTGGTCTGATTGAATATGAAGTCTAATAAAGATTGATGATAGGGTGTCATCAAGAGTGCTTACCAGTATGTATGTCCACCAGTAATATGAGAAAGGTGCAGATGCAGATGTCTTTCCACCTTGTGGGAATGAGCATGCTCAAGAGAGATAAGTGATGATTGTTCAAGGTGTTCCACCAACAGGTCAATAGAGTGCACACATGGTGAGGTAACCAGTAGTGTGTGAGATATCGGTAGGGTTAGTAAACCAGCAGGAAAGAGTAACTAGTAGAGTGTTTAGTCGGTGATCCCATCTGCACCGACATGAAGAATCATGCTGTCAGATGGTAGACATGGATGCCATGTAGAGCTAAGGTGATGAATGTGTAGCGTCCTAAAATTGTGACACTTGCAATTTCAACTGCATTTCGGTCTTCACGATGGCGATGCAACACGCAACCTGAATGGAGACCCTGAAACCTGATTATGACACTGAAAACTGCATTTTCTTGCACCCTGGCCTGAACCTCCTTTGCACCCTGCTGTCCCGGGAGGTGGGACCAGAGCGCCTAGCACCTTGGTCCTTCAGGACCAGGGCGCCCAGCGCCCTAGTCCCTGGGTCGTATTTTGGGCCCGGTCTCTTTTGGACTTCAGGTCTTTATGTTTGCAAATTGGAAAATTATCTTTCCTGGTCGGCCTAAGGTCGGGAAAATCAGTCTTTTAACCCTAATTGGCAAGTATATAAACTACTTTTCCTCTCTCATTTTGGGGAGGAGAGGAAGAAGAAGGACATATGTGTACAAGTGTGGAAACTATACTCAAGCATTCAAGCATTCAAGCATTCATTCCAAGTCTCCATTCAAGGCTAAGTGTTGCATTCAAGACAAGGATTCAACCATTGAAGAGGAGATCACTTACTACATGCTACATACAACATACAACATACAACAATACAACAAGCAACAACATCTATACCTTCGCACATAAGGATACAAACATCCTTACAACAAGGTATTAGTACTTGTTTTACATTACATTTACAACATTTCTCATTTCTTGGTTAATTCCAAAACCGGGGTTTGACCTAAGGGCAAACCCCTAATCCCTAACCCCCTAATCGTCTTCGCTTTTCTATGTGTAGGTTGCAGGTACGCGGCTGAAATTGAAGATCTGAATCCTTGTGCAGAGACGAATAGATCCCCCTTCGTTTCGCGGATTTTTCGGAGGACCGTGTGCACGTCGGGCGCCATCGTCCGGTCAAATTTTGCTCAAATTTGCAGGACAGCACCGTATTGACATTTTACTGCTAATTCCAGGTCCGCAGTTTCATCCTATATCCCTATCTCAGTTTATAAGCGAATCTTTGTCACTTTCTATGCATTCCTAGCTTAATTCTTCTATCAACATTCTTTACAAAAGAGGGTAGCCTTGCTTTCTTAACCCTTGAAACACATTTAGCATCCAATCTTGCATTGTGTGGGATTGGATCTTGTGGGTTTCAACCCCTCTTTTGAATGTAAAGTCTCTCCCCTAAGTGAAAACCATCAACCCTAGAGTAACCTCCCTTCTCTCTCCTTGGAGTTGGAAGAGGGGAGAGCAACTAGGGTTTGATCGTGATTTTTCGCTTTACATTTTGGTGAACCCGACGTGAACATCCTTTCTGATTATTCATAGTTAGATCTGAAAATTGGATTCCTTGATTACATTTCCATGTTTGATCTTTTGCAAAATTTTAGAGGTTAATTGCATAAAA
This sequence comes from Cryptomeria japonica, assembly GCF_030272615.1. Taxonomy (NCBI): domain Eukaryota; kingdom Viridiplantae; phylum Streptophyta; class Pinopsida; order Cupressales; family Cupressaceae; genus Cryptomeria; species Cryptomeria japonica. Next base: position 516,691,937 of record NC_081410.1, on the reverse strand, counting down.
ACCCTAAATTTTCTTTTTAAGTAATTAAACTTGTGAAATGTTTAATTGTTAATGCTTGTTTCAGATCTGCCCTTCTATTACAAATTATCAATTCATATTTGTGATTTAATTTTGAAAATTAAGTGGTTAAGTGTCAAAACCCTAATTTTTGAAACCCTCTTGATTCAACCTTTGTCCGACAATTTCACTGATCAAAACATCCCCAAATTAGCTGTAACTTTGGATTCCGCAATAAAATCACAATATCTTTCATCCTTGAAAATTTGGAAAAAAGTTGCGAGGACCGTGTGCACTCCGAGCGCCATCGTCCCCGACATTTTTTCTGAAATTTCGGGAGCGAGATCTTACTGTATTTTTCTGCTAAAATCCAGAATTTTGGCTGATTTTATCAATTTTAACACCTTCAAAATTACAGTCAAAGTTGGTCTAGTGATTGCTTGGTTTAGGGCTTCTAATCATTCAAAAATTGTTGAAATTGAAATTTGTGTCAAAATTGTGTTTCTTACAGTCCTAAATCTGAAAAGTGTGTTATCATTCATTCGAAATTTCAGTGATTTATTCAAATTTTTGCAATTTGTGACTTTTGAAATTGAGTGCTTAGTTACAACTTTGATTTCCGCTTTAAAAATTGAATTTTGCGTGAAATTGAGTCAACTTTCAAATTTTGAAACTTGCATTGCTTTTAGCATTCCCTCTAAAATCATAAAATTCAAAATTTCAGTTTCCCTCTCTTTTTCAAAATTCAAATTTTACACTTTTCAACAATCTTGGTAGGGTTCAATTTTGAGATTGCAACTTTAATTTGGCCTATCTACAGATCGTAAAATCACTCAATTTTTTCAGATTAGCTTTAAAATCATCATAACTTTCATCCCTGCAAATTTCGAAAAAATTTGCGAGGACCGTGTGCACCCCGAGGGCCACGGTCCCAGACATTTTTTCCAAAATTTCGGGAGATTGTCCTGATTGTATTTAACAGCTTAAATCTAGAAGATTGGCTGATTTTACTGAAATTTGCTACCTCTAAAATTCAAAATCTTCTCTCTCTCTAGTGCATGAGTTTTACAACAATAAGCCCTACTTACACTATTCCCGTTAGACGAAGCCTTAGAATTAAGTCTTTCCAAGGTTTAATTACTGAGGAGATGGAACCTAATTTGAATGGTCTTTTTAACGAGGACATGGGTAATTCCTCTAATCCTCTTAATGATGAAGAAGCTCTCTATGAGGTTTCTGTAGAACAACTTTCAAAATTGGATAACCAATTTGACGATTTTCGACAGTGGATGTCTCAAGAATACCCTGATAGTCAAGCTCTTCCTTTAATTGAGGGTCTAAAAAGTATGCTTCAAAGTGATAAGAATGGAATTGATATTTTGCGTGGTATTGCACACATTGTGGATTCAAATGTGATGCCTATGAAAAGTTGTGTCGAAACCTTAGGTTATACATAACCTCCTACTCAAGACAATCATTCTATTCCTTTGACAACTTCTATTGCTAGCATACCTACTTTTACATCAAACATAATGACTACTTCAATACAAGACATTCCTCCTATGATCACCAGTTATGGGCGCAATCCTTCCTCTTCAATTAACCCTCTTCCTTCATTCAATCCAACTTCTTCATTCACTCCTTCAATGAGTGTCCCTATTATATCTCCACAAATGAACATGACGCAAGGGGGCAATTCATTCAACCATTCCATTCCTCCTTGTAGTGTTCCTCCTTTTCAATCCTCTCTTATGACTAACTATCATAGTGTCCCGCCACCTTACTCTTTACCTTCTTTCAATAACATAACACCTCCATCTCAATCTAACACATCTAATATGAATTCTTCGACTAAAGCGACCATTAACAATCTTGCACAAACTGTCTCTTCTTTACAACAACAAATTGCCTCTATGAATCAATCTAAGTTTAGTGTGCCTACATTTGATGTTGCGAGCCCACTTTCTCTTGATATTGCTCGAGCTATTCCCCCTAAACATGTTGAAATTCCGCATTTGGAGCTTTATAATGGTAAGGGTGATCCTCTAACACATGTTAAGACCTTTCAAACAATATGTACTGATTTTGCTTATGACCAAAGGTTGCTTGCAAAACTGTTTACTAGAACATTAAGAGACAAAGCCCTACAATGGTATTGCTCGTTGCCTTCCTATTCTATTACTTCTTTCGAACAACTTGCAAATGCTTTCATTCAACAATTTCAAAACAATATAAGTCCTAAAGTTACTTTGATTGATTTAATGCATTGTAAACAAGGTGTTAAAGAAAAAGTGACTGATTTCATTGGTAGATATAAGCATTTGTATGCTCAAATTTGTTTTCCAGTGCCTGACAATGATATTCAAAGAATCTTTATTTCTAATTTACAAAAAGACATTAGAGAAAAACTCCTATTTTCTGAGTTTACTTCTTTCCAACAGTTGTGCGCAACTCTTCACAATTATCAACTGACTGTGAGTCAAATGGAACAATCACATCCTATGGCTCCGAGTGATAAGGGTGATAGCAGTCAACAACCATTTGGGAAATTTAAACCGAATAGAGATTCCATCAAATTCAATGAAAACATCATCAACAACAATGTGAATGCAGCATCAGGTGTGCCTCCTATTTCTAAATTTTTCAAGAAAGAAAGAAAGTATACTCCTTTGAATGAATCATTGCATAGTATTATGAATAAGTTATTGGAACAAAATGTGCTTACTCTTCCTCTTATAAGGCAAATTGATCCTGCAAAGATTAATTCGCCCTATTTTGATAACAAATCTTTTTGTCAATTTCATCGTCAACCTGGGCATGATACTGAAAAATGTTTTGCTTTAAAGGGTAAAATTCAAGATTTGATTGATAATAATACTATCTCTGTTTCTGGAGTGAATGATAAAGGCAACAAATCTATAGCTCCTCCTAACCAAAATATTCAGATTTTTACTGATCCATTACCTTCTCATACCTCTAATGCGATTGATACTACTGATTCCTCTGTCTCACCTAATGGTCTTGTGTCTATGACTCCGAATGTGATTAACTTCGTAGAGCAGCAAGAAATCCCTAAAGAACCTTCCATCACATTTGATTCTAGTGAAACTATCAGGGCACCTGATGGTCCTTTATACATAGTTGCAAAAGTTAAGGATACACCTTGCCGTGGAGTGCTTATTGATCCTTCGTGCATGGTTAATGTTATTACTGAAGAATTTCTTTTTACTTTGCAATTGAATCAAGTGATCTATGACAAAACAGATGTGGTTGTGAAATTATTTGATGCATTTTCTTCTCCTGCAATTGGTTCTATTACATTACCTATTGAGGTCCGTAACAAAATCCCTTGATGTGGACTTTTCTATTATTCCATCTTCCGAACAATTTCGTGTGAAGCTTGGCTATCCTTGGCTATCTTCCATGAAAGCTATTGCTTCTCCTATGCATAAGTGTTTGAAATTTCCCCATAATGGTGAAGTTGTTACTAGCAATCATAGTCTCTTTAAACTAGCTGAAAGAACTTCTAGCGTTCCTATTGATTATTTTTTGCCTAAACAATTCCAATCTCTTCCTCCGCGAAGTGATAATCTTTTCAAATCTTATCAAAAGTGGAAAAAAGATATGATCCTATCTCTAAGTGAACTTAGAACACCCAAACTTGACATTCCTATCATTCTTGAGATGGAAGTTCTTCCTTTGAAAGATAAAACTAATGTCTTTCCTCAAGAAGATTCCCAACCCATCCCTATGGATGTGACTATGCCTATGCCGAATAAACCTTCTAAAAGTAGACCTATCCCTCCTCGTCATGATGGACTTGGTCTCCTTCCTAAACCAAATATTCCTCCTTTATATGGAGCAGTTCCTGCTCCTTCCTCTTATGGAGAGAAGAGACCTTCCTCTTCTCCTATTGTTCAGCCTAAGAGACCACAACCTAAACACCCAAGTGATAAGGATGAGAACATTCCTCCTCCTCAATCTTCTCCACTTCCTACTAAGACTAGACGAAATCGTTCTGCATGTGAACGCCGGCGAAAGCATCGTCTTAGAGCTCAAACTTTGCAATCCCCAAAAACACCTTCAACAAGCATTATTCCATTTTCTCCTCAGCCGACGATTGAGCTGAAATCTCCTAAACATAAGATGCATGATGTTCTTGATCCTGTGCGAGTTAAAGATCCTATTTTTATAAATCTTGATGATGATATAGATGAAAATGTCATTCATGATGAAAATGCTACTTCTCCTGTTCATTCTGATAGTGAATATGAACTTGTTGATATTGATAACCATTTATCTAATGAATTTTATAAAACACTTATCCTAGCTCCTAGACAAGAACAATGTGGCTCGGAACATGAACATAGCCCTTGTTTGGATCTTGTGATAGCTCCATCTGCTGTGTTGGATGTTCCTCCTCTAGCATGTTCCCCACCTTCCCGAAACATTGATCAGCAAGATCGGGGGGTAGATGACGTGCTAGACTAGTTACATTAGCATAGCAGATTCTCTCCCCCTCTCTTTTGTTACTTCTTCTATATGTTACTCTGATTCTTCTATTTGTTGTCCTTAGTGTTGTCTACTTGAGGATGATGCAAAACATTGAGATCTCTTGGTCTCTCTCATGTTGACTCAAAAGACACATATGTTCCCTTCTTCTAGGTGACCTTCCTTGATTGGGGAATGAAGAACAATTATGCATACATACATATGATATACATGAATTATCATACAGCATACTGACCCCAAGGAAAGCGAAGTCACCTTGTGCTTTGTGTTTTGTGTCTATTATCCTTGGGCTTATCTCACACTTGGGGGCTAAATCCTTGTGATAACGTGCTCCTTTCCTTTCTCATTTCTTATATGTATCACTACCTTAAAGCAATCACCCCCGGTGAGGCGTGTGCGACCGCTTTAACGTAGGGGGGCATACATCCCATTCATATCTTTTCAAGATACTTGAAAATTTCTTGACAAATTTAGCTTTGCCTTGAAAAAATTTTGATATCTTTCTTGCATGACTCATAGTGAGAGAACCTTGCTACTGACAGTCATGGTTCTCCCTCGTGATCTTCCCTTTTACTTTGTCAATCGAAGTCGTAAGATCCTTAGTCCACTGGGGGCTTGGTGTATCTTGCCTTCTTGATGTAGTGAAAGTTTTTCAATGTTGTTTCCTTGTACTTTACCAGAAGTATGAGCGTACGCTTATACTCCCACTAAAGTGGGGGCTAAATGTAGTGTCCTAAAATTGCGACACTTGCAATTTCGACTACATTTCGGTCTTCACGATGGCGATGCAACACGCAACCGGAATGGAGACCCCGAAACGTGATTATGACACTGAAAACTACATTTTCTTGCACCCTGGCCTGAACCTCCTTTGCACCCTGCTGTCCCGGGAGGTGGGACCAGAGCGCCCAGCACCCTGGTCCTTCAGGACCAGGGCGCCCAATGTCCTGGTCCCTGGGTCCTATTTTGGGCTCGGTCTCTTTTGGACTTCGGGTCTTTATGTTTGCAAATTGGAAAATTATCTTTCCTGGTCGGCCTAAGGTCAGGAAAATCAGTCTTTTAACCCTAATTGGCAAGTATATAAACTACTTTTCCTCTCTCCTTTTGGGGAGGAGAGGAAGAAGAAGGACATATGTGTACAAGAGTGGAAACTATACTCAAGCATTCAAGCATTCAAGCATTCATTCCAAGTCTCCATTCAAGGCTAAGTGTTGCATTCAAGACAAGGATTCAACCATTGAAGAGGAGATCACTTACTACATGCTACATACAACATACAACATACAACAATACAACAAACAACAACATCTATACCTTTGCACATAAGGATACAAACATCCTTACAACAAGGTATTAGTACTTGTTTTACATTACATTTACAGCATTTCTCATTTCTTGGTTAATTCCAAAACCGGGGTTTGACCTAAGGGCAAACCCCTAATCCCTAACCCCCCAATCGTCTTCGCTTTTTTGTGTGTAGGTTGCAGGTACGCGGCTGAAATTGAAGATCTGGAATCCTTGTGCAGAGACGAACAGATCTCCCTTCGTTTCGTGGATTTTTCGGAGGACCGTGTGCACGCCGAGTGCCATCGTCCCATCAACTTTTGCTCAAATTTGTAGGACAGTGCTGTATCGACATTTTACTGCTAATTCCAGGTCCGCAGCTTCATCCTATATCCCTATCTCAGTTTATAAGCGAATCTTTGTCACTTTCTATGCATTCCTAGCTTAATTCTTCTATCAACATTCTTTACAAAAGAGGGTAGCCTTGCTTTCTTAACCCTTGAAACACATTTAGCATCCAATCTTGCATTGTGTGGGATTGGATCTTGTGGGTTTCAACCCCTCTTTTGAATGTAAAGTCTCTCCCCTAAGTGAAAACCATCAACCCTAGTGAATCTGCCTTCTCTCTCCTTGGAGTTGGAAGAGGGGAGAGCAACTAGGGTTCGATCGCAATTTTCCGCTTTACAGAATGTACAAAGGATGATGATGTCTGGGGTCAGAGGTAGTTGTGATTGGTTCAACATTAATAATGATGGCAAAGCTTGAGGTGGAGTTGCAAAAGTGCATGGCTTGAGGTTAAATGGACAAGAGAGGATCAAGGATAGACTCATCGCGTAGTTCAAAGTTGTTCAAGTAATCCATCATGCCAATTATGGTGATTGATTATAGAAAGCTGATAGATTGGTTGTAGGTCACTGAAGAAGGAAGACATATTTTGGAAGACACAAAAATGGCAAAATTATGCAAACTGGCATTCTAGAAGATCAGATCAGATAGAATCTGATTGGATTTGATGTGCCCTATGATTAGTGGAGAAAACTCTAAGGCGCCAAGTTTGAATTGGTTATTAGCGAGAAGTCTAGGTTATAAATATGAAAGGCTAAGAGATAGTGAGATGTTGTTGAAGAGAAGAAATAAATTGTGCTATTGCAAAGTGACTACTACTGCATGTGAGAGAAAATCAGCCAAGTGCTTAGAGAGTATCTGAGGCAAGAGGGAGAGAAAAGGGTAGAACTGGTAGTGGTCATGGCATCAAAGTAGAAGTGAAGGAGGTTGCAGAGAAGGTCGATAGAAAATCGACAAAGTGGTGTACTAGTAAAGAGCAAAGATAATGGGGGAGATCCAACAGAGTAGAAGAAGAGGAGAGGTGTACCAGTAGGGATTACTGACAGAGAAGCAATAGGTGAAGAGAAGCAAGAGAAGTGATTCAGTGTTGTAGAGAAGGTATCTTATCGACATAGTAAGGAATATGAAATGGTTACAAGATTCACTTATAACAAGATAAATACTTTTGTATTTGAAGTTTACTTTAAGAGCACTGGGTTGTAGCTCAGTGCAGGGGTTGTAGCTTCTTTGGGTTATAGCCCATAGAGTTAGGGGTTGGTGCTCCTTGGGTAGGTGCCCTAAAGTGAGAGATTGTAACTCCTTTGGGTTGTAGCCGATAAATTCAAGGGTTGGTGCTCCTTGGGTTGGTTCCCTAAACATTGTAACATTTTTCATTGTGAGGCTAGATTGGAGCAGTAGACTCCAGCAGCATTTCTCATAGAGGTTTTTCCCATATTGGGTTTTCCTCGTACATGCTAGTGTTATGTGATGCCTCTTGTGTGTGATTGCATCTATGTTGGTCTCCCCACTAATTGGTAAGTCTACATTGAGTTAGAACCACAAACCGGTATGCTCACATAGGATTTCTAAAGGGAAAAGTTTGAGAACCACTAATTCACCTCCTCTCCCTCTCAGTTGTGCATTGTGTCTAACAATTGGTATGAGAACGTAGGTTCCCAGTTAGAAGAGTGTTCTTGAACCTGGGTAGATTCTGGCCTAAGGACATAATGGTTTATCTAGTGTCAATCTCTTCTCCTGTATTTGATGGTTCAAACTTTTCTATTTGGAGTTGTAGAATGGAAGTCTTCCTATCCTCTTTAGGGTTTGATGTATGGATGTCAGCAGTTGATGGTCTCCCTAGAAAGTTTAGTCTTCCTACCAGATCTATAGAAGAAAGAAGAAACTAGTGTAATGAAGAAGCCATGAAGGCTATATTCAGTGGACTCACTAGTGATGTCTTTTCATAGGTGGTCATGTGTAAAAAAACAAAGAGCTTATGGGAAAGATTGAAGAAGCTCTATGGAAATGAGCCCAAAACTGCAGAGCCAACATTTGATGGAAATATGAGAAATACATCTCATATTTTTAAGGATGATGAAGATAGATCTACTAGCAGCAACAACCATGATGAAGAAGAAACCCACCTCTTCATGGCTCAAGGATCAAAAGATGAAAGGAACACTTCTAAAAATGATCATGCATTACACTCCTACTGACAAGATGTGTTTGGGAGTGATAGTGAAGGTGAAGAAGAAGAAGAAGTTGGGATTGATCTTGAAGGAGAGATTGTAAATGCACTTGAAGAACTCAGTAGAGCTAGAAGAGAACATAAGCTATTCAAAAATGCTGCTATAGTAGAGCATAACCAGCTAAAAAAAGCCTTGAAGAATATGAGAAATGCATCTCAGAGTTGAAGTCTCAAGAAGAGAACACCAAGGAGTGCCAGTGTGGAGATCTAGAATCTAGGCTAGAAGTGAAGAATGAAGAATATTTGCAGCTGGTTGGAGAAATGGACATTCTCATAATTGACCTTGAGAAGTGTAAGGATGAGCTCAAGGAAAGAACCTAGTTTGATGGCAAAAGTGATGCCTTGAAAAAGATGTTGAAGAAGCAGAAGCATGCCAAGAACACTGAAGGGTTAGGAAGTGGTGCATGTGCATTCTCCACTATCAAGAATGTCCCCCACAATGACATTTTGTTTATCTCCTCAAATGGAGAAAACAAAGGCTAGACCTTCCTAGTTAGAAATGGTCCTCGAAAGAAGGTTGATTTGACAACAACTGGTGAGGACTTACAGACAAGAGTGAAGACCAGTTTTGCAAAAAGGAAGAATCAGGAAGATCCCAAAGGTAAGGGGAATATGGGAGAAGACAACTTCACTAGAAGCAGGAAGATGAGGAAGCAACAAAGAAGACCATCTATAGTAGAGGACAAAGAAATGCTACCACCCACAGGGAGAAGAAAGTGTGGGAGAAGAAGAAATTAGATGGAAGAGCTGCACAGAATGGACAACCAAGGATCCGTTCTCAAAGAAGAAAGAAATGAAGATGCAAAATTGGTAAGATCTCCTCATGCATGGCAAAATAAATTTGTAAGTCATATGCCATCATTTAGCGATTACTGCTTTACATGTTATGCTTATGGACATAGGGAAGGGGAATGTAGTAAGAGATCTAGAAAGGATAATGTAGGATCTCTTAGAAATCAAGCATATGAGAAAAATGTATCCAAGAGTAGATACATACATGTCTCCTCTCCCAGTTATGCAAATGTTGTTTGTCATAACTCGAATTTTTTTGGCCATAGAGAGTTTGAATGTAGGAAGAGGAACTTGCAGTCACATGGAGGCAAGTTTAACAACTATGCTCTATAGAAAAATGGATATAGAGAATTTGGAAGTTAGAGACCTGCATGGAACCAAAGGAGGAATGTCCCTGCAGGAGCAAGAGGTCAACCAGTTTCAGCTGCCAGTCACAACAACATGACTAGAAGGAGATGGTCAAACTAGTATGTCAAGTTATTTCCCAAACATGAAGTTGGGATGGATGTTGTGTGATAATATAGCACTACTTTTGGCTATGATGGAGAATCAGGAAATGGAAGGACCCATCTGCAGAAGAAGGAAAGACCTTCTCCCAAGTCTGAAAAGGGGAAGAAAAGAGAGACCAAGTAGTTATGGAGGAAGAAGACCATGGAATGGCATTATGCATCCAATGCATAGGTGATATCTCCTAAAGCCTAAAGGATATGCAGGATCTCAAGGGGGGAGTGGCACATTGAATTTATCATTCACCCCCTTAGCAAAGATGGAAACATGGAAGAATATGTTATTGTCGGTGTGAAGAGAAAAGAGGAGAAGATAAGTGTGTGTAGAAGCTACCTTGACCACACACCTATAGATCAGTAATGGATCACTACTATTGTATCAATATATGACAAGATAACATTTGGAATTAGATATAATGTTGACAAAGGTAATGAGTCACAGGAAAGTGTCCCAATAGAAACATGAGACCGGTATGTGCAGGATGTTACTAGCATAAAGCTAATAGGTACTTGTAGGTTATGTAAGACAATAAGATTGGGGTTCACTGAAATAGGCCTAGTAGCATGGAGTGAAGTTATGTCTTAGGTGGCCTTGATGAAGACCTGAATGACATGAGTTGGCTTAGTTGTTGATCATGCATGTTTGCATATCTTTGGGCTAACTAGTTTATTTCAGGGCATGATGATGCCATTATATGGCATTGTGTGAACCCAAGATCATGTCATAGGTCATGGAGCATATAATGGAGTTGAAAGATCATCAGATGATCACATATTCACAACTCAACTAGTATGTGGTGAATATTGGAGTCCTGGTATTGGACATGACCAATGATGAGAACCTAAGATGTATGACTCTTGGGGAGTTCAAGTGCTCATGATGCAGAGTCGACATGCTTGAACTGATAAGGATACTGACTTCCCAAACTATAGATGATGGAAATTGTAGTAGGAATACCTAAGAGAATTTCATGCAAGGGGTATCTACCTATCCTCTGGTTGGTTGTATTGGTAGTACAATCACATTTGATTCCTAAAGAAATTTGAGTCAAATAGGAGGTGATGCAGGTTGACCGACAAGTGAGTAGTGTTCACTGACACATCCCTCTCCATTTGAGTGTTTTAACAAATGGTTTCAAATTTTCATGCTCAATTAGTGTCAGTTGATGATTGAGTCTCTCATCTCAAGATTTGTGACTTAAGAGAATGTAACAATTTGTAACAATTGGTATCAAAGAAGGAGAGACATCTAGTAAAGACAAAGGGGGATAAATAATTATGTCAGTACCTAGTAAATACAAGGAGGAAAGCTATCCTTACAATGCCTTTTCCATTATTGTCAAAGGGGGAGAAGCATTATGTAGTATACAACATACTACATGTGTTGAGAACCCATAGATCAGGAGAAGGGGGAGAAGGATTATGTAGTATGCCGGATACTACTTGAGTTGACATCAATGCCAAAGGGGGAGATTGTTGGCATTGGGTTGTCATTGATGTCAACTGGTATGGGATTACTACCAGTATGAGAGATGTATGGGCAACATTGTCAAGGAGGAGTACGGGTTGAGATATCTAGGATATCACCCTGTGTTGCTAAACAATAGAAAGGTAGGTAAGCTGACCTCAGGAGTCGCCGATACACAAGTTAGTGCCTGACTTGTGTGGATGGGAGGGTAAGGTGATCAATATCAGTACACTATATCATCGGTAAGGAAAGGATGTCAATTGGTATGGGATGTGTTGACATAGAGAAGTCAGATCAACTAAGTGAATGGTTGTTAGCCTGCAAAGGTCATGACTAGTGTACAAGCAGGATGGGCAAGGTGTTTGAGTGGTTGTTTGTGATGAAGAGGTACAATGTTATCTGAATCACATCAACACTAGAGGACAAGAATGAATGGGTCACCGGTATGCGGTAAGGTTATAGATCAGCATGATTCCAACCGGATGAAGATGTAGTCATCATGAGAAGTAATGAATGATAGTGAATGTTGCATCATTAGACCACATGTGCCTATTTGAAGAAATGTTGCACATACAGGAAAGTCACATGAGTACACTGCAGGATGCAGAAGACAAGATGCAACTCCACCGATAAGTGGATCTTATCTCCTATTATGCATTGTGTGCATCATAGTTTTGGTGAGATAAGGAAGAAGAGGTAAAGGAAAGTACTTAAAGGCTCACGACGGATCCACCGGTGAAACAAAAGGAATGCCTCAAGCGCATAAAATTAGGGCTATGCACTAGGTCAACTAAGAAGGCATATTGAGATGCCCGTAGAGATGAAGACTGATGAGTTTGTCAGCATGAAAAACTAGTTGAGACATAGTCTGAGTTGATCAAGAATAAGGCATGGCTAAGAAAATGTTGTTAGAGTAGAATGTGGTCTGATTGAGGATGAAGTCTAGTAAAGATTGATGATAGGGTGTCATCAACAGTGCTTACCGCTATGTATGTCCACCAATAATATGAGCAAGGTGCAGATGTAGATATCTTCCCACCTTGTGGGAATGAGCATGCTCAAGAGAGACATGTCTGATGATCGGTCAGGGTGTTGCACTGCCAGTTTAGTAGAGTGCAGACATGATGAGGTAACTAGTAGTGTGTGAGATACCAGTAGGGTTAGTAAACAGGCAGGAAATAGGAATCGGTAGAGTGTTTAGTCAGTGATCCCATTTGGACCAATGTGAAGAACCATGTTGGTAGATGGTCGACATGGATGCCACATGGAGCTGAGTTGGCGAATGTGTAGAGGACAATGATGTTTGGGGTCAAGGCAGTAGTTGTGATTGGTTTGACGTTATTAATGACTGCAAAGATCGAGGTGGAGTTACAGAAGTGCATGACTCAAGGTTAAATGGAGAAGAGAGGATCAAGGATAGACTCATCGAGCAGTTCAAAGTTGTTGAAGCAATCCATCGTGCCATTTATGGTGATTGACTATACAAAGATGACAGATTGGTTGCAAGTCACTGAAGAAGGCAAACGTGTTTTGGAAGAAATGAAAATGGTGGAGTTGTACAGACTGGTAGCTTGGAAGATTAGATCAGACATGATCTAAGTGGATTTTCTATGCCCTGTGATCAGTGGAGAAAACCCTAAGGTTCCAAGTTTGATTTGGTTTTTGGTGAGAAGTATGGGTGATAAATATGCAAGCATAAGATATAGTGATCTGCTGCTGAAAAGAAGAAATACATTGTGTTATTGCGAAGTGACTACTTTTGCATTTGAGAGCAAATCAGCCAAGTGCTCAAAGAGTATCTGAGGGAAGAGGGAGAGAAAAGGGTAGAACCAATAGTGATCATACTGACAGAGTAGAAGTGAAGGAGGTTTTAGAGAAGGTAGACAGAAAACCGACAAAGTGTTATACTAGTAAAGAGTAGTGATAAAGGTGGAGATCCAACAAAGAAGAAGAAGATGAGAGGTGTACCGGTAGGGCTTACTGACAAAGAAGCAGTAGGTGAAGAGTAGCAAGAGAAGTGAGTTGGTATTGCAGAGAAGGTATCTTACTGGCAGAGTAAGGAATATGAAATGGTTGCAAGATTCACTTGTAACAAGATAACTACTTTTGCATTTGAAGTTTATTTTAAGAACATTGAGTTGTAGCTCGGTGCAGGGGTTGTATCTCCTTTGGGGTGCAGCCCATAAAGTCAGGGGTTGGTGCTCCTTGGGTAGGTGGCCTAAAGTCAGGGGTTGTAACTCCTTTGGGTTGTAGCCCATAAAGTCAGGGGCTGTTGCTCCTTGGGTTGGTTCCCTAAACATTGTAATAGTTTTCATTGTGAGGTTGGATTGGAGTAGTAGTCTCCAACAATATTTCTCACTGAGTTTTTTCCCATATTGGGTTTTCCTCGTACATGCTAGTGTTATGAGATGTCTCTTGTGTGTGATTGCATCTGTGTTGGTCTCCCCACTAACTAGTAAGTCTGCATTGAGTTAGAACCACAAACCAAGATGCTCACATAGTATTGTTAAAGGGAAAAGTTTGAGAACCAATGATTCACCCCCTCCCCCTCTCAGTGGTTCATTGTGTCTAACAAATATGACTTGCACAACATCTGACAAAAGATCCATGAAAGTAAGCACTATCACCAACACACACATCAAATTTGGTAGCATGGTCATGAGATATAAGGTAACTCAGTCAAACTGACTGAATTTTTTTTTGAGTTCATGCATTTGTGTTGCGTACAAAATGATGAGAGAGTATAAAATTAGATCTATGCAGTTGGATGCTTGATGAGTTGTTGATAAATCTAGGGAAGATTAAGGGTGAAAAGAAAGGTACATTCTAGTATGGCAACTTGATATTTTTTCTGATGTTATATTTCATGAATGATACACCCAGTTCTGGTAAGAGGCAATGGGGTTTTGACATCTCGATAGGGAGAAAATTTAAAAAGTCAATTGTTTCTATAGGAATCTAGAGAGATGATAAGGTATGGGGGTATTTTAAAGCATTGCAAAAATCTATGAGGTCTAGGGTAAGGGTACCAGAGCATATTGTAGAAAACTATTGTACCAACATATTGTTTATTGTAAAGAAGGATGAGACACTCATGGAAGTAGTTAAGCCCCAAAAAATTTGGATTAAAGAAATGGGCTATGAGGTGGATGCATAGATTCTTGATGCCTATGCAAAAATGTTGATTGTTGCACCAATAGATGATGCAAAGAAGCCTTGTGGTATTGCATGGAATAAAACTCAAGAGGTTAAAACAAAGTTGAACTGGAAGAAAAGAAAGAAACAGGAAGGAAAAGAAAAAAAATTTGTGCAGAAGGTCTCAAAGGACATTAAAGCACTAATTGATGTTGTCCTAGAGAAAGGTAGAAAGGGGAAGGATCCTGAAGTTCATATTGAGCATGTTACTATAGAATCAAAATCTGAGAATGACACACCATTGGCATTTAAGAGGATTGCCAGGAAGAAACCAGAGGAAACAAAGGAAGAAGATAAAAAGAAACCAGTTAGGAAGGTTACAATTAAAATATCAACACAAAAGAAAGCACCAAAAAGTATACCTACAGCTGCATCCAATACTACAAAGAGGAAGAAGAATAATGACACTGATTCTGGTAAGGCTCCACCTAAAACTTGTGCAAAATTAGTAGATGAAATCACTAAAGATGGTATGTTGAAGAATGTTCAATTTTACTATGATCACTTAGAGGAGGATGAACAAAGAGAGGTAGAGGAAGCAATCCTATTATACTTGGATATTTATAAGAAATCCTTAATAGAAATAGAAAATCAAATACCAGCTGAATTATATAACATGTTAGATGCTAGAACATTGTCAGCTATGAAAGAGGATAAACACATTAAAATTCAAGAGCTATTATCTATCTATGTTACTATTTCTCCCGATGAAATGGAGAAGACACTTGAGGTGGCAGACATAAAAGTTTTCAATAGTAAACATATCATAACTATTCTAATGCTAGGAAGAGTAAATGAAATAATAAAGGAGACTAAAAAAGAATGGGTTAAATTTCTTGGAGAAAATGGGGGATTCTTTACTTCACCGGAAACCAAGACAAACATTGTAGATACCTCAGTTGAAAGAAAAGAAAAGGGGATTATGGGTACTTCACCCATAGTTTTGAAAAAATATTAAGATAGTGGAAATTGAGCCCCTGATAAATACATATGTACAGAAAAATATTGAGATACCAGTTAATACAAAGAGTCAACCAGCTAATATTGTACAAGATACTAATATTGAGGATAATAGTCCCCCGGATACAAATGTACAGGTTGAGGTTATTGTTCCTATAGAGGAACTGGAAGTTACATAGACTGCACCAAGTGGCAAAACCACCAATGCAAGTGAGGAGGTTATATAGGATAAATCTTTAGAAGAGAAGGTAGGGGAATTTAATAGAGAACCGATTGTTGGTCCATCATTATTGTCAATTGACACTTCACTGGTAGAAAAGAAAAACATCACATAAATGAGTCCCACTGAACTGATGATGATGGCAGAACAAAAACCAATGAAGGAGGGATCCATAGATAAAGGGATTATAGATCAATCAATCATTGTTTTACACACACTACTCCTAGAGTGTAAGATTGAAAATGAAGTGAGCCCATCCAACAATCTTAAGTTAATCATTGAACATATCTGAAAGGACTTTCAATCCTTACAACAAATTACAAATCGACAAGCACTAGAAAGGTTTACTCACACTAAGAGTGTCTCATCTGATCAGGTAATTGAATCTGAGAAGAAAAAGATTGAGGAGAAGCTAATCCTAATAGAAAACCCTTTGAAATAATGTACAAATATATATAGGGTATGTAGTAACACTGAAATACTTACAACAAATATGGATAAAAAGATAAAAGAGACTTAAAAGAAAATTGCAAGTATAGCTAACTCTTTTGATGGATTGATTTCATTGACTACATCAATTGATGGTCAAATTTTGATTTTGGAGAGCCAAATTGCTGCTCGTGAGAAGAAAATATTCAAAATAGTTAGAAGAGCCAAAAGTCTGAGAGCTTGGTGAGTCCCCAGTTGGATTCACTCTATGTACACAAGAAAGAATCCATGGATATGGTGGGAAAGCCCACACCAACATAGGTAAATGAAAAAGAATCTTTTGGACATTTATTGAGAGGACTTGTATCTATTTCCGACACATTCAAAACTGGCTAGGATACTTATTTGGAGTTATTGGAGAAGGCTTATCTGAAAATTTTAAAATTTGTCAAGCTCCAGTAAGACATTTTTGGGGATATTCATTATGCAGTTCTTATTCTTTGACATTCCTTTTTGAATTTTTTATGGCATTAATGTCAAAGGGAGAGTAGTATAGATGTGAAAAATAATAAAAAGAGTTGCATATATTAGGGGGAATTATGAAGTCATGGATTTTTGGAGATATGGACTATTTTGCATATTCAGCTCAAGGGGGGCAGGGTAAGATGAAACGTTGACCACTTTTTCACATGAGTGTTGCCATTAATGCCAAAGGGGTAGATTGTTGGCAATTGACACTCAATTGATTGGTTTCACTATGTTGTGATTGATGGCAACATTGTATTGTGTTCCAACTTCATGTTTTGGCTCTATGGTATACCGACAAGCATTTCACAAATAATTCATCGACACTAGCACCAGTAGGACAAAGGGATTTCTTTGGTCACTGAAAATGTAGGATGACATGGTTTAGTAAAGGGTATTGGTATTAGAGACTGACATATCTTGGATCCAACATTGACAATTGGTTTTATGCACTTATGTTATCTGGCTGAAATGTAATATAATATTGTAAATATATTTGTAAGCCGACATAAGGCATTTAAAGTTGTATACGATATATAGGACATTTTTATAGATCATTTTTTGATATATAGATATATAAGAGACATATGATAGGATATTATGGATATGTGAGTGTAATATGTTGTGAAATACATCAGAGAGATCATGTATGTGAGGAAATTCATGTAAGGTTTATTCTGGTAAAGGGTTTAGGGTTTCAGATTGGAACAAACAAGCTTAAACCAGAACTATATAATGGCATAAGAAGATGCTATCTTAGCAGTTCACACTTATCTAGATTGTAGTCTAGAATTTTATGTAGTTAGTGAGACTCCTTTTATGATTGAGCAGTGTGCTCTAAGCTATAAGCCTTTCTGCAAGTGCAGGCCCCTCACTTTTTAATATCTCTTCATATGGTCAGTGGATTGATATTGTGGGTCACAAATCCCAACGTGCTTTTTCCTCTTTGAAATTTTCCACGTATAAATTTGTGTGTTATGGTTCTCATATATGTGATTGGCTTTTTTTTTGCTATACTTATTTCAATTCTTTATGTACTGGTATACTAGTTGGTGTATGCATGTTTTAATAAGGCTAAAAATTATCATTCCGATATAACACTAATTCACCCCCCTCTTAGTGTTATTGGTTTCCAAAAATGGCTACATGTGATTCAAACTTAGATTGTACCAAAGAATCTACCACATATTTTATTTGAGTCTTCTACTTCTTACTCAGAACATCTTTCCCCTTAGATTCACCTAATTATTTTGCTTGAGCAAGAGGTGTCTTCACTGGAGTCTTGTCACCTTTGTTGGCCATTTGATGGAATTTATTATGTGTTACATTGATGTCAATACTAGATATTTGGATGTTTTATCGACAACCTTCTGGTCCTGATATATTAAGTGGTTTCCAGTTAATTTGGATCCGAAATTATCCAACAGGCTCTGGCATAGTCTAGTGATGGAATTGGCTTGTTCATAATACTTATACTCATATTTGGTCACTTGGTTTTGGTCTGGTACTTTCTTAGAAGCTTGGTTTCTAGTTCCGGTGAGGGCTTCATAGGAAGAGCTTTTGATGGAGATCTTTGATGAATTACTTAAGTGTTATTGGGGCAGCTTCTGATGGAGTTTTAGGATGCTATTGTTGATCATGTTCAAGACTTGGCATTTGAAGATCATTGCTGAAGAGTGTGGACCTATACTTGGTCTCGGTTGATCTATGTTATGGACCAACATTAATATAGCATGTGGATAGGACCTATTGATGTACTTCTAGGAAATGTTATGTGTTGATATTACTTGTTTGGTCTAAGGCCAACATGGTTTGTAATTATGTAATTGGTTTATTTTCTGGTCGCTGACCTAATTTTTTATGGTCAAGAGTTAGTATATATAGATGTATGAGGTCATGGTCAATGAATATAATGGGTGAATAATGTAATATCATTCAAGAAGAGGAATTCATCAATTATTGGAGATCGAATTGGTTTTATGTAAGAGGATTTAGTCCTCTGGTATTGAGCTTAACTGGAACTGTACTATGGCATAGGATATATTATCTTTAGCAGTTCAACACTTCTCTAGATTGTAGTGTGGATTTGTATGTAGTTAGTGAGACTCCTTTTGTGACAAGTAGTGTGCTCTAGGTTGTTGGCCTTCCTACAAGTGTAGTCCCCTTCATTGTAATTCACATACTTGCTATAGAAGTATTATCTGACTATGGGTAGGCTTCCCATTGTGGTTTTTTCCTTTACCAGGTTTTCCATGTACAAATCTTGTTGTGTGAATGGCTTTTATTCTGTGATTATTGTTTATGCTTAATTGGATTAACTGCTATTCTGGTGTTATTATTTTGAGTTCTGGTATTAAAGTTTAAATTTCTAATGCTTCTAGTAATCTGTGATAACTACTTCACCCTCCCTCTCTTAGTTGTGTTTTGGTTATTTGAACTATCTAACAATTGGTATCAGAGCTTTGGTCCTCTCTGCAAATAGATTAACTACTTGAGGAAGATCCTATGGTGACTAATAGTTCAAGTTCATCTAGTACCTCTAGAGCTATCTTTTGAAGGGGTATTCCAAGGCTTGATGGAACAAATTACATAGTATGGAAGATTTGGATGGAGACTCATCTAAGATTTCTTGGCAAGGATATTTGGGAGATCACATAGAATAGTGTCACACCCTATAATCTAGGATTTGGCAATCCTCCTTCCGCAAACTTGGACAGGGAGCTTGATAATGATTGTAGAGAAAGAGAAGCCCACTTGTGTGCACTTTCTGATTAGTAAATAATGGGATTAATTGACAAATCATCTGGATAGGCTATATGGGATAACTTGGAGACTCTTAATGAAAGTGACCCTAGATAGTGAAGATTGCTAAACTTAATGGTTACTGGGTGAGATATGAAAACCTTAAGATGGAAGAAGATGAAAGGATTACTGCATTTATGGAAAGGGTGAATGAGATTGTTATAGGAATTCAATGTTGTGGTGGGACTTTGAGCCAAGATATAATTATTTCTAAAGTCTTGAGAGCCCTACCACTAGATTACAAAATGAAGGCTATTGCTATCAAAGAGTTGATAACAATGGCTAATACATTTGTCAACAAATATACCTTGGTTTGGAAACTATCTTCTTTTCAGCTTGAGGAATTTGGACCTTCTGAAGCTGTGAAGACTAAACCTTCTTTTCATGCATCTACATCTACAATTCATAAGCAATATTGGAAAGCTTTATATGTAAAAGAATTAGAAGATATGAAGAGAGAAGATGGTGAGTTTGAGAAACTTGAAGCACTATTTGCTAGAAGAGTACTAAAAGGACCAGTAGGAAGTAAGTATGAAGGAAAAGAACCTTTTAAATGTTTTGCATATAATAAGATTGGTCATTTTGCATCTACATGTCCTAAAAGGAATTCAAGATTTGAAGAAAGAGTTAAAAGATCATTTAAGCCTAACCTTGGATATCAAAACAAATATAGATTCAAGGAAAATAGAGACAAATCATGCTGAATAGAAGATGTGGAAGGTATTACTGATTCAGATGATGAACCAACATAAGACTCTACTAGTGGATCTAACAATGTGGAAGAATGGGTATTCTTGGCTATCAAGGAAGATGATCCAGCACTGGAAGAGAATGTACCTGAAGAGAAGGAACTTCATGCTAAAATTGAGGAAAAGGATGAATGGGTAATTGATAGTCATTGTTCACATCATATGACTAGAGATAAAAGGAATTTTATGTCTTTGCAAGAATTTCATGGTGGAGTAGTTAGATTTGGAGATGACAAGGCATGTGTGATCAAAGGAAAATAAATTATATCATTGGATGGTACAAAAAATACTTACAATGTTTATTATATTAAAGGTTTGAAACATAATCTTTTAAGTGTAGGATAGTTCAAGGATTGAAAATACAAAATCATTAATAGATCTGGCTTGGAGATTGCAACCGATACACAGACAAAAGGTAATATATTTCATTTGAACTCTGGTGAGAAGACATGTTTGATTACACATATTAATGAGAGTTGACTATGACATAAAAGGTTGTGTCATGTGACTTTTGACTACATTGTAAAGATCAATTCAACTAAGGTAGTTGGGGATATACCTAAGATTACGAAGCCCTATAATCCAGTATGTAAAGAATGTCAAATGGGTAAACAGGTCAGAACCTCTTTTAGGAGTATACGAGATAGATCAAATGATGTTCTTGATCTTATTCATACTAATTTGTCTGGCCCAGCTAGAGTTAAATTTTTTCATAATGATAGATATTTTGTGCTAATGATTGATGATTATTCTAGAATGACGTGGGTTACCTTTCTGAGAGAGAAATATGAAGCATTTGAAAAGCTTAAAATCTGTAAGGCTAAAATGGAAACTGAGACAGGATTGAAGATTAAATGTTTGAGATCAGATCATGGTGGATAATTCACATCCAGTGAGTTTAATAAATTTTGTGACAAGCATGGTATAAGAATACAATATTCTTCTCCGTGGACACCTCAGCATAATGGACTTGTGGAAAGGAAGAATAGAACAATCTTGGATGTTGCTAGAACAATAATGATGGAAGCTAATATACCTCATATCGACTAGGGAGAAGCAGTGATTACAATGATTTATACATTCAACAAAGTGTATATAAAAGGATAAATAGTGAGAACAATAGTCTATACATTCAATAGAGTTTATATCAAAGGAGAAACCGGTAAGACACCTTATGAATTATGGTTCGGCAATACACCTACAGTTAAATATTTCAGAATTTTTGGTAGCAAATGTTATATCAAGAGAGATGATACTATTAGTAAATTTGATCCTAGATGTAATGAAGGCATATTTCTTGGTTATTCTAGTGAAAGTAAAGCATATATATATGTTATAACAAGAGATTGCAGAGAATTGTGGACATTGTGAATGTCAAAGTAGATGAGCTGAACATAAGTCAAATCAAAGTTTATGAAAAGGAACCGGCAGTGGAAATGATTATATCTAAACTAGTAGCACCTTTACCATAAGAGAGAGATGAACCAGTTACTCTAGCAACAATAGAGAATTCTACAGTAACTAAAGAACAGGGAAGAGTAAAAGAGAGTCAGAAGACTCCTAGGTATGTGAGATTGAATCATTCTGAAGATAAAAAATTTGGGGATAATAACAATAGAGTGATGACAAGAAGAAGACTGGCAACTAATGAGGTATGTTTAATTTAAAAAGTTGAACCGGTATCAGTAATTGAGGCAAGTAAAGATGAACATTGGTTAAAAGCTATGGAAGAAGAATTAGATCAAATTGAGAAAAATAGCACATGGACTTTGGTTCCCCAGCCTAAAAGTAAAAACGTCATTGGAACTAAATGGGTTTTTAGGAATAAACTAAATGAGGATGGTCAAGTTATAAGGAATAAGGCTAGATTAGTTTGTAAAGGATATTCTCAGAAGGAAGGAATTGATTATGGAGAGAAATTTGCACCTGTAGCTAGGATTGAAGCTATAAGATCATTTCTTGCCTATGCTTCTTACAAAAACTACAAATTTTATCAGGTGGATGCTAAATGTGCATTCCAGAATGGGGATCTTGATGAGGAAGTTTATATTGAGCAAATTGATGGTTTTTTAGTAGCAGATGATACCGATATGGTTTGTAGGTTAAGGAAATCTTTATATGGATTGAAAGAGGCACCTAGAGCCTAGTATGCAAGGTTGGATAAATATCTTTTGAAGCTTGTCTTTACTAAGGGCAGTGCTGACAATAATTTATATTAGAAAATAAGTGATGATGATATACTGATTGTTGAATTATTTTTTTATGACATTACCTTTGGAGGTGAAGATAAATTATGCATAGAATTTTCTAAGAATATGGAGAAAGAATTTGAGATGTCTATGATTGGTGAGATAAAAAATTTCTTAGGTTTGTAGATTACTCAAATTGACAAAAGCATTTTTATCTGTCAAACTAAGTATGCTAAGGAATTGCTGAAGAAATTTGGTATGGGAGATTCTAAACCGGTAGGTACACCTATGGTTGCAAATGAGAAATTGACAAGAAAATATGTGTCTCCATCGGTAAATCCTACAATATACAAATCTATGATTGGATGTCTTCTCTATTTAACTCAGACTAGGCCTGACTCAGACTAGGTCTTCTCTATTTCATCTTAATCCTAAAGTTAGCAATTGTTTGATTGCAAAAATAGATGATAGTTGTCTTTGGCATAGGATATTTTGTCATATAGATTTTGATAATATTGTTAAAGTAAGCAAGTCTAAGACAGTAAGATGTCTGCCTTAGCTAGACAAACTGGTTAATTCTCTTTGTAAAGAATGTTAGTTAGGAAATATGACTTCTTCAACTTTCAAGAGCAAGTCCTTCTCAGCAGAGAACTTGTTAGATTTGGGTCATACAGATCTATGTGGACCAATAAGAACAAGAAGCATTCAAGGTGAGAAGTATATCATGATCTTCACTAATGATTGTTCAAGGATGATGTGGGTCACATTATTGAAGGATAAGAATGAAGCTTTTGGTAAATTCAAGGCATTCAGGGCCTTAGCTGAGAAAGAGAGTGGAAAAAAGATAAAATGTCTGAGAACAGATCAAGGCGGTGAATTTACTTATGTGGAATTCACTAAGTATTGTGATAATAATGGTATCAAGCAGCAACTTTCTGCACCAAGGACACCAAAATAGAATGGTATAGTAGAGGGAAACAACCAGTCACTGGTTGAAGCTGCTAGGACTATGTTGATACAAGGAAGTGTAGCAAAAACATTTTGGAAAGAAGCTGTAAGTATAACTATCTACACAATGATCTGAGTTCTGGTGAAAAGAGGTAAGGACAAGATCCCTTATGAATACTAGTATGGGAGATCACCTGATGTTAGCTCTTTTAAGATATTTGGAAGCAAATATTTTATTAAAAGAGGTGATTACATAGGCAAGTTTGAACCTAAGAGTGATGAAAGCATATTTCTTGGCTATTCCACCAAGAGTGAGGCCTATAAATGCTTCAACAACTGGACACAGACAATTGTTGAGAGTGTTGATGTTCATGTAGATGAATGTCTTGAAGTTTTAGAAGGAACCAGTTCTGAGAAGAAAGATGAAGATCCTTATTTTTCTTTTGGAAGCTGAAACTATTAAATTAGAAACAGTAAAGAAAATCCTGATGTACTTGTTCAACCAGAATAAATAAATTCAGAGGAAGATGATAATGAAGAAGATGAACCTGAAGAGAATGATCATGTTATTCCTAAGTATGTGAGACTGAATCATAGTCCTGAACATATAGTTGGAGATAAGGATTTTGGTGTACTAACTAGAAGAAGAATAAGAGAAAACTCTTGCATGATCTCCACTTTTGAACCTAGAAGTGTTAAGGAGGCATTTTGTGATGATCATTGGGTAAAAGCTACGGAGGAGGAATTGGATCAAATTGAGACGAACAACACTTGGACCCTAGTACCCGACCAGTAAACAAGAATGTTATAGGTACTAAATGGGTGTTTGGAAATAAGTTAAATGAATATGGTGTTGTAGTTCACAACAAGGAAAGATTAGTATGCAAATGTTATGCACAAGAAGAAGGAGAATATTATGGAGAAAATTTTGCACCAGTAGCAAGACTGGAAGGTGTCAGAACATTACTTGAATTTGTAGCTCATAAGAATTTCAAGGTACACCAGATAGGTGTCAAGTCTGCATTTATGAATGGGATATTCAAAGAAGAGGTCTATATAGTGTAGCCTGATGGTTATGCATTGACAGATAAGGAAGACATGGTATGCAAGTTGCATAAAGCTTTGTATGAATTAAAGCAGGAACCCAGAGAATGGTATGAATGACTTCATACTCATCTGATGAAGATAGGCTTTTCTAAAAACAGTGATCACATCAACATTTATCACAAGTCTGAAGGAGATGAAATATTGGTTAGTGAAGTATTTGTTGATGACATTATATTTGGAGGTAATGGTGACATGAGTAATTGTTTTGCAGATAAATGAAGAATGACTTTGAGATGTCATTAGTAGGGGAGATAAAAAAATTTACAGGCTTACAGATACAACAAATGAAGAATGGTATTTTCATTACTCAATCCAAGTATGTAAAAGAGGTTTTGAAGACTATCGGTATGAGTGACTGTAAACCAGTTGGAACCCCAATGGTTATAGGTTGCAAATTGTCCAAAGAAGATGCATCTAAGTCTATAGTGTTGGCATTATGTGAATCGGTATGAGGACATAATGACATTGTATGTTGTCATTGATGTCAATATGCTGAAGAGGTGAGAACCGGCATATGTGAGAACCAGTATAACACTGTGAACTGACATTTGTGCCAAAGTGAAGCAGTGTGTTTGTTCAAAGTGAACCGACATATAGTTATGGGAACCGGCACATGAAAGCATTATATGACTACCAGTTGGTAGTCTCAACTTCAGAGTTTCCGATTGATGTGCTTCAAGCTTGTGTGGCTCAACTGGTGACGTTGTGTCATGAGTTAGCATTGTAATGAAGAACAGATCATGTTGCCACGTAAGCCTTGTGTGTGTGAAGGATCTTGCACAAAGGAGATTGTTCCTATCTACCTCAGGAATGTGCGAAGTCTATAAAATGGTGATAACGTGTGATGGGTTATCAGCCACAATGAAATCGGTGAAAATGGATGATGGAGAATGTCTTGAGATTGGATCAAGACTGTTGCATTTAATGCAGTGTGCTCAACGATCAGGATTGAATGGTTTGAATTCCTTAAACTAACAGGTTTAGGGTTTAGGGTTTATGCTATCAACCTATCTATTTTCCTATAAGGTCAATGTTGTGTCTCTTTCTGAGGTTGTTGGAAAACGTTGTGTGTGTGTATCTAAGAGAAGGGATACATGATTCTTGATAGACCAAAGGAGAGAAGTGATACCTACAGAGTGTAAGTGCAAAAGGTGAAGAGGAGCTTAAGCGGATCTGCATTGGCATTGAGTGATGTTACGAGATCATTGTAATACCTGTTGATCTCTAACCACTTCAACAGTTGAGAAATCCCTTAACAGGGTAGCTTTAACCGGCTTGTTGTAAATCCTTTAACAGGGTGACTCAAAACCATTGAGTTTTTGAAATCCTCTAACAAGGTAACATTTAATAGGGTTTAACCCTTAATTGGGTATTCTAGCCATCCCTTAACTGGGTGATCCCTAACAAGATTGGTTCCTAACAAAACCTATTGTATCAGTCTTCAACCGAACAAGTCTCCTAACATAGCGGACTTCTAAAGAGTTTAAAAACAAGCTTGTGGGTATTCATCCCCGCCGTGGTTTTTCCCAGTTGGGTTTCCACGTGAAAAATATGTGTGTTATGTGTGATGTCTTCTTCATGTGATGCTTTGTTGTTTTCTGTCAAGTGGTGAATCATGCCGATCTAGTTTCTCATATGTATATATTTGGTGGTAGATTACTTGTTCATGTATTAGGGTGAAATGGAAATGAAGTGTTAGAGTATATGAGAAGATAGGTATCAACCAGTTTATGCTTGTCTCAGCTAATCTAGGTTTTTGCCAGTTGTACTTTGTTTTAGGACTGGTGTTACTATTTGTCTATCAATGTACAATGTTTGCTGACAAACCAGTTTAAGAGTGTGTTTTTGTCTGTACTGATTCACACCCCCCTTCCCAGTACTAGTTTGGTACTATTCTTTCACCATTGAGTTATCAATTGGTATCAGAGCTTCCTTCAAGTCCTCTGTGTTATAAGCTTAACCACTTGAGGTAAAGATCCTAGTCTAATGATGAAGAGGGAAGGTCCAAAGTTTAACAGTGAAAATTTCAGTATATGGAAAGACAGAATGAAGATATACATCATAAGCATGGGGGCTCAACACTGGAGCTATGTTGAGAATGCCTATGTTGCCCCTACCGGTACTCTCACCGATGACTAAAAGAGAGAGATGCAGGAGAATGGGCAAGTCATGGAAGCCCTAATTAGTAGTTTATCTAACATTG
Source organism: Cryptomeria japonica (assembly GCF_030272615.1). Lineage (NCBI taxonomy): Eukaryota > Viridiplantae > Streptophyta > Pinopsida > Cupressales > Cupressaceae > Cryptomeria > Cryptomeria japonica. The sequence goes on along the minus strand of NC_081410.1, from coordinate 516,665,479 downwards.
AGTGTATTGATGTCCAAGATAAGGTAAATCCCAAAGAGGTATGGGATACTCTTGAAAATTTCTATGGCGGTGATGAGCATGTAAAACATGTTAACGAAGAAAGCCTTAGAGGGAAGTTTGAAGACATGCAGATGGTTGAAGGTGAGACCATTCAATAGCATGTAATAAGAATCAAAACCATTGTTGGAGATATCAAGAGGGCAGGTGGTAAAATAGAAGATTCCATTGTGGTAAGCAAAGTCCTGAGATCCCTATTGCCGGTCTATGCAATAAGGGTTGCTTCTATTCAGGAGTTGAGATCAATAGACAAGACTAAGGTATCCCTTGACTCCATCTTTGCAAAGTTGACAACCTATGAGATAAATAGTTTTGATGGTAGTGTTCAAACGACTGAATCAGCTTATAAAGCTTCTATTGTACCATCCAAAAAAGGAAAAGAAGCTAGCACTAGTGGTGAACCAAGACAAAGTAGAGAAATGGATGATGAGGAGATTCTGATGGCATTTGAAGCTCTTCTTGCCAGGAAACTTCCTAAAGGAATTGGAAAATATAGAGGTAAGCTACCTTTGAAATGCTTTTCTTGTAACTAGATAGGACATATTGCTATAAATTGTCCTAATGGCGACAACAAGGACAAATCGAAAAGGTTCAAGAAATTCAAAGGAGGAAATTGGAGAAACTATTTTGTGGCAATTGATAAAGGTGTCACGGATGAGGAATCAGAGGATGAAGAAAATGAAGATATTGTGTTTGTTACTATCAAGGAATATGTGTCTGACAAGAAGGCTCTTGTCTCCCAGTTTGATAATTCCAATGAGTGGATCATTGACAGTGGTTGTTCTCACCATATAACTGGTGATTGGAGCAAGTTTCTATCCTTAGAAGAGTATGATGGTGGTGTGGTTTTCTTTGGCAATGATGCACCATGCATGGTCAAAGGCAGAGGGTCCATCTCTCTAAATGGAAAGAGTAGTGCTGATAATGTGTATTGGGTTGATGGTCTCAGACACAACCTTCTGAGTGTTGCCCAACTAAATGACAGTGGTCTCACTTTGGAATTCCAGAATGGAGTGTGCAGAATCAAAGGAAAGAATGGTGAAGTGGTGGCCACTGGCATGTAGACCAAAGGTAACCTATTTCAGCTAAATGCAAATATAAGTACATATCTTATGACTAAATTTGATGATAGCTGGATATGGCATAGGAGACTCTGCAATGTAAACTTTGATAACATTGTGAAAGCTAGTAAGATCAAGATAGTTTGAGGGTTGCTGGTACTAAACAAACCAGACAATACCTTGTGTAGAGAGTGTCAATTGGGGAAAATGTCTTCCTCAACCTTGAAAGGTAAATCTTTCACTGTTGACAACTTGCTTGATCTTGTGCATACTGATTTGTGTGGTCCTATGAAAACTAGAAGTATGCAGGGTGATAGGTACTTCATGATTCTCACTGATGACTGCCCAAGAATGATGTGGGTCACATTCTTGAAAGACAAGTCTAAATCCTTTGTAAAGTTCAAATCTTTCAGAGCATTAGTGGAGAAGGAAAGCAGTAAAAGGATCAAGTGCCTGAGAACTGATCAAGGAGGGGAATTCACTTCAAGTAAATTCAACAAGTACTATGAAGAACATTACATCAAGAGGCAACTGTTAGCCCTCGAGACTCCACAGTAGAATGGCCTAGCAGCGAGGAATAACCAGGTTGTGGTTGAAGAAGCTAGAACCATGTTGATTCAAGGAAAGGTAGCTCACACCTTTTGGAGAGAGGCGGTGAGCACTGTAGTCTATACAATGAACCAGGTACTCATCAAGAAAGGTAAGGATAAAACTCCTTATGAGTATTGGAATGGTAAGACACCTATGGTTAGCTACTTTAGAGTGTTTGGTAGCAAATGTTACATCAAGAGGAGTGAACACCAAAGCAAATTTGATGTGAAATGTGATGAGGGAATATTCCTAGGGTATTCCACCAAGAGCAAAGCTCTCAAGTGTTTCAACAATAGGACTCAGAGAATTATGGAAAGCATCAATGTAAGAGTTGATGAAACCTCTGAGAAAACTAAGGAAACCGACAGTGAGAAAGTGGTAAATGAACTGGTTGCAACCTTCTAGGAACTGGTTGTCAACCAACCAAGTACCAGTAACAGTGTTCCTACACTAGTAAATGTAGATGCTGATACTAATGGAGATGAGGATGAAAAAGAAAAGCAAGAAGAATCTATCAAGACCATTCCTCGGTATGTCAAGCTGAATCATGATCCTAAGTAGATCATAGGAGATAAGGCTGTAGGAATCCTTACAAGAAGAAAGGTCAGAGAAAACTCATGTATGATCTCTGAATTTGAGCCTAAATCATTCAAAGAGGCACATAAAGATGAAGACTAGATCAAGGCAATAGAAGAAGAACTTGACCAAACAGAGAAAAATGGTACATGGTCTTTGGTACCCAGACCAGAGCATAAAAATGTCATTGGTACCAAATGGGTTTTCAGAAATAAGCTAAATGAGGATGGCACAGTGATTAGGAACAAAGCCAGACTGGTGTGCAAAGGATATGCTCAAGAACAAGGAGAAGACTATGGAGAAACCTTTGCTCCTGTGGCCAGATTGGAAGGAGTTCATATGCTTCTTGCATATGTAGCTTTTAAAGGTTTCAAAGTATATCAAATGGATGTAAAATCTACATTCCTAAATGGTGTACTTGAAGAGGAGGTGTATATAGAGAAACCAGATGGGTTTTCCCTATCTGAAGACAGTGACATGGTATGTAGGCTACATAAAGCCTTATATGGTCTAAAGCAGGCACCTAGAGCATGGTGTGAATGTCTGCATTCCCATCTTGTGAAGATTGGATTTGAGAGAACAAGTGAAGATAGCAATATCTACTTGAAGTTTGAAGGAGATCAGATTCTTATCTGTGAGGTATTTGTTGATAACATTATCTTTGGTGGAGATGACAAGATGAGTCATGAGTTTGCAGATGAGATGAAGAGAGAGTTTGAGATGTCACTTATAAGGGAGATTAAATTCTTTATTGGACTCCAGATCCAACAGATGAAAGATGCAATATTTATCACTTAGTTCAAGTATGTCAAAGAGGTGTTGAAGACCTTTGGCATGGAAGATAGAAAACCGGTTGTTACTCTGATGGTGACTGGTTGTAAACTATCCAAAGAAGATGACTTAGCATTGGTTGATGAGAAGGAATACTGATCAATGATTGGTAAGTTGCATTATGTAGTGCATAGCAGACCAGATATTGCACATGCAGTTGGCATTACTGCAAGGTTCTAGAAAAGCCCAAGACAATCCCACTTGGTTGCAGTCAAGTAGATTCTTAGGTATCTAAAGGGAACTATTGACTATGGATTGTGGTATCCATATAGCAAGGATTTCAACTTGAAAGTATACATAGATGCTGATTGGGTAGGCAATGTAGATGACCGAAAAAGTACAACCAGTGGTGCATTCTTTCTCGGTGGTAGACTAGTCTCATGGATGAGTAAGAAGCAGAGTTGTATCTCTCAGTCTATAGTGGAAGAAGAGTATGTTGCAACTTTCATGAACTGCACTCAGACAATTTGGATGAAGCATGTATTAAATGGCTTCAAAGTTCCTATATCTGAACCAGTAAGTATATTTTGTGACAATACTAGTGCAATTAATATCTCCAAGAATCCGGTTTTACATTCTAGAACCAAGCACTTTGAGCTTAAGTAACATTTCTTGAGGGAAAAGGTTCAAAACAAAGAGATTGAACTGGAACATGTTTCCAGTCAGGAGCAGTTAGCAGACATATTCACCAAGCCTCTCCCAAAGGCTACATTTATGTACTTAAGAGGTGAATTAGGGGTGTTTCCCCTTTAGGAGGTAAACTAAAGGTATATGCTCCACATCAGTCAGGTATTGCATAGTCAAATTTTTCTTCAGGATTGATGTGTTGAAGGATGCTACTCGTCAAGGGGAGTAGCATAATGGAATAGGGAAGCTTGTGCCTCCACTTTGGCATTGTTGTCAAAGGGGGAGAAGATGTGAAGCGGAGAAGATATCTATAGAAATTGGGGGAGAAGATGTGAAGCAGAGAGATATCTTTGTATATTGCCTTCAATGCCAAAGGGGGAGATTGTTGGCATTATGTGAACTGGTATGAGGACATAATGACATTGTATGTTGTCATTGATGTCAATATACTGAAGAGGTGAGAACTGACATATGTGAGAGTCGGTATAACACTGTGAACCAACATTTGTGCCAAAGTGAAGTGGTGTGTTTGTTCAAGGTGAACTGGCATATAGTTATGGGAACCGGCACATGGAAGCATTGTATGACTACCGATTGGAAGTCTCAACTTCAGGGTTTTTGGTTGATGTGCTTCAAGCCTGTGTGGCTCAACTAGTAAATTTGTGTGATGAGTTAGCATGGTAATGAAGAACAGATCGTGTTGCCATGTAAGCCTTGTGCGCGTGAAGGATCTTGCATGAAGGAGATTGTTCCTATCTACCTTGGGAATGTGTGAAGTCCATAAAACAGTGATAACATGTGATAGGTTATCAGCTGCCATGAAATCGATGAAAGTGGATGATGGAGAATGTCTTGAGATTGGATCAAGACTGTTGCATTTAATATGGTGTGCTCAATGGTTAGGACTGAACTGTTTGAATTCCTTAAACTAACAGGTTTAGGGTTTATGCTATCAACCTATCTATTTTCCTATAAGGTCGATGTTGTGTCTCTTTCTAAGGTTGTTGGCAAAAGTTGTGTGTGTGTATCCAAGAGAAGGGATACGTGATTCTTGCCAAACCAGAGGAGAGAAGTGATACCTGTAGAGTGTAAGTGCAGAAGGTGAAGAAGAACTTAAGAGGATCTGCATTCGCATTGAGTGTTGTTATGAGATCATTGTAATACCTGTTGATCTCTAACCACTTCAATAGTTGAGAAATCCCTTAACAGGGTAGCTTTAACCAGCTTGTTGTAAATCCTTTAACAGGGTGACTCAAAACCATTGAGTTCTTGAAATCCTCTAACAAGGTAACCTTTAACCGGGTATTCTAGCCATCCCTTAATCGGGTGATCCCTAACAGGATCGGTTCCCAACAGAACCTATTGTATCAGTCTTTAACCGGACAAGGCTCCTAACAGAGCGGACTTCTAAAGAGTTCAAAAACAAGCTTGTGGGTATTCATCCCCACTGTGGTTTTTCTTAGTTGAGTTTCCATGTGAAAAATATGTTCGTTATGTGTGATGTCTTCTTCATGTGATGCTTTGTTGTTTTCTGTCAAGTGGTGAATCATGTTGATCTAGTTACTCATATGTATATCTTTGATGGTAGATTACTTGCTCATGTATTAGGGTGAAATGGAAATGAAGTGTTAGAGTATATGAGAAGATAGGTATCAACCGGTTTATGATTGTCTCAATTATTTTGGGTTTTTGCTGGTTGTACTCTATTTTAGGACTGGTGTTACTGTTTGTCTGTCAATGCACAGTGTCTGCTGACAAACCAGTCTAAGAGTGTGTTTTTGTTTGTACTGATTCACCCCCCCCCCTCTTAGTACTGGTTTGGTACTATTCTTTCATCATTGAGTTATCATATAGATGAAAAGGAATATAGGTCAATGATTGACAAATTACATTATGTTGTTCACAGTCGATCAAATATTGCCCATGCAGTTGGTATTCTTTCTACGAGGAAGGCTAGTTTCATGGAGTAGTAAAAAGAAGAGTTGTACTTCACAATCTATTGTTGAAGCTGGGTATGTAGCAGCTTATATGAATTACACACAAGCTATGTGGATGAGGCACATTTTGAAAGGTTTGAAGATCAAAATCTCAGAACCAATAAAGATTTTGTGTGATAATACAAGTGCAATAAACATTTCTAAAAATATTCTTTTGCATACAAGGACTAATCACATTGAATTGAAGTATCACTTCTTGAGGGAGAAAGTTCAAAGTAAAGATGTTATCTCGGAGCATGTTTCTACCAAGGAGAAATTTGTAGATATCTTTACCATACCTCTGCCTAAGGCCACTTTCAAGTATCTTAGAAGTCAATTGGGGGTTGTCCCTCTTCATGAAGTTAGTTGAGCATGATGTTGATTACATCAATCCTTGAACCACTTGCAGAAGTTTACATGGATTAATGAAGAAGTGGATGTTTTCCACAGAGGGAGCATCAAGTTGCAGTATGATGTTGATGCATAGTGAGAGAAGAATTAGATGTTTTTACTTTCACTTTGGTGTTATTGTCAAAGGGGGAGAAGAATAATGTGATTAAGGAGAAGAATTATGTGTGATATTAGGTGAACCAACAGTAGGCTGAAGACAAACAGAGCAAGGTGAATACTTGGTAATGTAAACCAGGATTCCTATTCACCAATCTCAGCAGCAATCAGACGCATTGATATTTATATTTCCATCAATGCCAAAGGGGGAGATTGTTGGCATTTTTCATATAGATTGCATTAATGATATGTTGTCATTGATATCAATTGAACCAGTAATGGTATTCCCCATTATTGCTGATATTGTTGTTTTCTTGATATTGCCTAGTAACTAGTACAAAGAGATTTGTGGAAGATGTTGTAAACTAGTATGTAAAGTTTTTGAGTTGAATGGGTGAACCGGTGTAAAGGGTTAAACTTTTATATGCAATGCAACTGGTAAACCCTATTAGCTGTTAAACCCTAACCAATCAAGTTTGTTGGTTTATTATCTGATGAGATAGAGACAAATGTAATCATTGTATAAGGATTAGTTCAGATTATTTTGGCACATTTGGTTATTGTCTAGGGAAGGAGCAAAGTGGATTGCATCTAATGCACAACGTGTGATGAGTTACGAAGTCCGATGAAGCGGTGATCATGGAGCAGTTGGAATTTTCTTGAAGAATGTGAAGAGATTGTCATGATTTCCAACGGTCAAGATTGTATCGACTTGTTTGTAATCTTGATGATGCGAATTAGGTTTTTGTTGTGTTACCAACCTAATTGATTTTTATTTAAGGTCGATGAAGTTGTTTGTAAAGGTTGTTGGCAAGATTAGCAAAAACCTATTGAGTGTGTAGTTTCCTAATGAGTGAATAGATCTGCACTTTGAGTAAGGCAGATTGAAGCTTAAGAAGGATTTGATCAAGAAAATATAGTGCTATTTAGATAGATAATGAAAACCTGTTGTTTTCTAACAATTACAACAGAGGTTAAATCCCTTAACCAAGTAAGCTCTAACAAGCTTGGTTACTCATTAAATCCTCTAACAAGGCAGTCCATTAGCTTGGATTTGTAAATCCTCTAGCGAGGTTACTCCTAATAGGGTATTGTGCTTTTTCATCAAGGCATATTTGTAAATCCCTTAACCAGGTGATTCCTAACCGGAATTAGTTCTTAATAGGACTTATTATAAAGCTTTAACAAACTTGGCTCCTAATAGGGTGAACTTCAGATAGCTATCCTTGTGAGTCTCATCTCAACGTGGTTTTTACCTATTTGGGTTTTCCATGTATAAACATTTGTGTAAAGTGGTGAATGCTTTTGTGGTTATGATCTTATTTGTTGATTTGATTAACTTCTGATAATGCATGATAACTAGAAGCATTGAGAGATGAATATGTTGAGTTATGATTAAACATCATTGATGTTTACAAGATTGAAGTTGTTTACTATTAAGTTGTCATAACAGTCAAACCGGTTGATGTCAAGTATTCTTATGAATATTGATCTTGACTGAGATATGTTTACTTTATCTGATTGAATTTGAGTTTGGGAACTTTGTATCAGTTTTTCAATATACTGATTCACCCCCCCTCTCAGTATTCTACCAGATACTTATTCTTTCATCATACCAACAAATCCATACTCGCATCTCTTAGGAGGTGATAGTTCTCTTTGTCATGGTTTATCTTTCATTTTATTTCAATTTTCTAACCATGCTTGTAATGATCTATTGAGTGTTTGTGTTTCAGCTACACGTACCCTACTTCACACACATGATAATATCAATTGTATCTATCATATTTTATGGTTCAACATCTATGGTATGTGCGGCATCTGTATGTTGCAGTTTGGAGTAGTTGTGCCTATGGGTCTATATTTATGGGTCTAGTTGACCCCTATTCTATTCTGGTAATGAATATGCATTGGTGAATGAATTATGCAAAGGAAGCATGTGGAGATCTTGTTGAGGTCAACTTGGTTTTTTCGGTAATGGTTTATTTGATAATGTGTTGTTTCAAGAATCATATTACTTATCTTGGCCAAGATATTATCCTAGTATATAAACCTTTTGGTATATATATATGTGTATATGTGTTTAGCTGAGACAACAAGGTATGAATAATGGGTGTGTGAGAAGTGGTAGATAAGGGTGTAGTGTGTGAAGTATGAGTTGTGGAAAATGAAGTAGTTAGAGAAGAGTCAAAGTGAAAACAATAGTGCAGTAATCCTTAACTCTAGATTAGTTGTAAGTGATTGGTTTGGTAGAGCAGCATAGTAATCCTTCACCAAATTTTGTGTTGGCGTTTGTAGATAGTGGTACAAAGATATTTTACCAAATCTACTATAGTTTTTGAGAGTTGTGATCTAATCTTAACCTCAAACCGATTACATTCATTCGGAGACACAACTTTCCTTAGCTCGTTTATATATATTGCAGTGAACGTTCTAGTAGTGAGAAATCCTGTAGTGAGCCACCCATTTTGTAGACACCATATAACTAGTTATATTATCTAGAGAGTTAACACTCTCTGTGGTTTTTCCCATTTGGATTTTCTATGTATAGAATCCAGTGTTCCTTTTGTAGTTGTGTTTTTTGTTTATTATGCACTTGTTATTGATGAGCTTAATTGTTAATATTGTTATATCAATAAAGGTTAAGTAGTTGTGAAAATTTTAGAATCTATGGGAATACTGATTAAACCCCCCCCCCCCGCTCTCTATGTTCTGGTTCATTAACCTAACCCAACAATTTTTACTACAACATTTTAAAAATATTAAAAGGTTGTATGTCTGACCACCATAACTTGGTCAAAACTTTATGAAATTATTATTTTTTAATCCAATAGTATATAAAGCATAGAATGTGCTGCATATTTCAGACTCAAAAATTTGATACCATTTGAAAGATATAGATATTTTTCAATCAAACTATAAATTAGGACTTTAGTCAAGATATCACCACTTTTTTACCCCTCATGATCCTACACATACCCACAATCATCATGACTCACTATAAAAACATATTGAACTAACTTTGTATATACTTTCCTTACAAAATCCTTAGTTTAAGGATCATGGGATTCTAAAATTCTAGGGTTTAGGATCTTAGGGCTTCCTATATCTATAATGTCTCATGGTTAATGACTCCCCAAAGTCCAAGATCCTAAAATAAGGAGTCTATCAACAAGGTAAGGATATCTAAAAGTTATTAGGTTTTGAAGATCAAAGGTGTTCTAGGATTCCAATATTTGAAATCCAAAAATAGGTCTCATAGTAGAAAGGTGTCGAAAATGAGGTCTCATGTGTCACATATTCAATGTGAAAGAAAATTCTTGATTATCTCACACTCCAAGATAAGAAAGTGGTTACCTCTATAAAGTCCAGATGGAATTTGAGCTTTGGGGTGACTGGCTTCATTGTTTCTAGATAGTGAAGGCTTGAAGGAAATCCTAGAATCCAAAATTCTAGAGTACTCACCTCTATAAAGTCACTTTACTCTTCAAGATCTAAGGAATCAAACATTGGCTTCCTCAGAAGGTAAAGGTTTGAAGGAAAACCTTGTAAGAATCAAATATCATTGAAAAGGGGCGTGTATTAGTGATCTACTAGAAATTCAAATAGAAAATTTATTCTTTATCCATCAATTAACAATGCATAACAGATAAGAACATAAACATGCAGCAATAAATACATAAATCCACAACACTGGAATTTTTACATGGAAACCCAGAAAGGGAAAAACCACGGCGGGGTTGGAACCCACAATAATCATATACTATGGCCAAGAGTACATAAATATTACATAGATGGGAATACACTTGCATTCAGGCTCACTTCCTAACTCTGACTGCTCAAATGAATTTTTGGAGGGCTACAACCCTCAAGGAATCTCACTAACTTACAATTTGTTTAGAATATGTAAATATAATGAAATTAACTCTTAATAACATCTAACTATGCAAAGATGAGTTTTGGTTAGGCTTTGAATCTTTGAATGTCTTTGTTGTGCTAAATATTCTATCTCTATCTTAGTCAGCTACAATAAGTGTAACATGTAGATTAAGTCAGCTTCAATAAGTGTAACATGTAGATTAAGTCAGCTTCAATCTTGAATAAAGCATAACACCAGATAAAAATTGTTTATGGTGAAAATGGATATACAATATTGAGAGACTAAATTAATCCAACCACAAAACCCTAGCCTAACAACAACAAAGATCCACCATAACATATGAAGATTACCTAAGACAATGCAAATCAAACGAAATCACAAAGATTATACCATCACATGTCCAATAGGTTTTGGATCTCCATTCTTCCTATCTCCATTGATCTTGCTTGATATATTTGATCTCTAATTTAATGTGTGCACAAGAGCTCAACAAAGAATGAAAATGTGGTTGAAAGTAGGCTTGATCGCATATGAAAGTTTGAATGCTAGGATGCTTGATTAACATTAATAATGAAGGAAGCATCTCTTAATATAGAAGACACTATAAGAAATGGAGGGATAAGATTGAGAGGTGTAAAAGATAAATGGTCAGCTATGATTAGAGGGTAGGTAGAGAAAATAAGAAAATAATAAGAGGGTAGGTAGTGTATGTGATGCCCTGCAAAATGGACAAGGTTAGTCTAAGATAAACAACACAAAACACATAAGAAAATCGTTAATGTTATTCAATCAAAAACTAATCTAAACAGGCATATCAAGAGAGACACTAAAATCATGCTAATATATCTAACTAATGAAACAAAGCTAATGAGGCATCTCCAAATGCCTCTTAGCATGTTCTTAGCTCCTTCTCCCTTGTTCCTCTCCTCTCCAAGTTCCAAAATAGTGTAGCTCTCAGCAGCTTTTTGCACAATGGATGCTTATGGAGGATTGAGATTGAAATATTGCTCTAAATGTAAATAAAGAAGCAAATATTAAGCTATTGATACTAAAATGATTGATTTTATCCAAAATGACAATATATGAGTTAATTATGCTAAAATGCTCTCTTAAAATGCCTATAGCTTAAATACATACAAGTTTTCAGGATCTGGATTATGAAGAAATAGGCTCTATTTATAGGAAAAATGGAGCAATGGATGGTTGAGATTGAGTAATCTCAACAAGGGTCAGGATTGAATGATTTCAAATCCATGTGAGGGCTTTCAACCCAATCCCAGGATGACAAGTGTCAATGTGAGATAGGTTGAGAGGGGAGGGAATAAGCATTTAAATGCTTGATATGACCTTGGGAGTAAAAGTCAAGGTTAGTTGAATGAATAAACTCTTTATTCAAAGAATAAAGCTTTTGTCCAATGGATAAACTCTTGTGCCAATGTGAAATGGATGAATATGGTCAAAACAATAAATATTTGGGGGGACAAGTTTGAAATAACCATAAATGGTTATGTAAGAGCCATAAATGGTCATGTAAGAGCCATTAGTGGTCTTGGAAGACTTTGGGGGTTAATTTGTTGAACACACAAAGCATTAAATGCTTTTCAAAGACTTTGGAGTCTTTGAGAAGTGACTCCATTTTGCTTAGGAATGTTTCAATAATTAGGGGATGGATTAGGCTAATTAGGAAGGGGTTAGAAGAATCTAGAAGGGGATTAGATTTTGCAAGTGGATTTGGTGGGTGAGGGAAAATAGGATTTTATTAAAATAAAAATTAATTTATTTCAATAAATGTGTGCAAGTTGCATTTGTAGGAAAATGCAAGTGGGGGGGGATAATGATTTAAATAAATGTTTTATTTAATTTATTTAAAAGAGGAAAAAGGGATTTTAATTAAATAAATAGATTTTATTTATTTAATTGATTTGAATTTGATTTAATGAATTAATTAAAATAAATTGAATAATTTATTTAATTAATAGAAGAATGTTTGGAGATGAATTAATTAAATATTAATTTAATTAATTGATGGCTAGTGGATTTTTAATCAAATAAATATGAAATATTCATTTAATTAAAATGGACAGATTTGTGTGACTACATTTGCCCCTCTTTGAGATGGTGTGGTTTATCGGGTTGTTTCAAAGAAAGAAAAACTGGTGTGAAGAAATGCCCCATAAAATGTAAATTTAATGGGTGGTATGCCCCCTCGAGAGATGGGCCAAAAAATTTCAAAAAATAGGGCGATCTTTCGAAAAAGAATGAAAAGTGGAGGGAAGGTAGAATAGAAGAAATTAGAACTAATGATGAAAGAATGGGAGAAAATGGAGTGAATATGAAGAAACAACAAGCCAGCAAGTACCCTGAGTTCATGCAAGAGATACATAGCAGATGTAGTGTGGGGTTTGGATTGATGCTATACAATTGATCAAAATTGGTTGGACAATCTGGTGCAATCAGTTTAATTGCCCCAGTCAAGTCAAAGCGTGATAGTTGATGTCAGTTGGTCACTTGGACATGATAAAGTCTGAGTAAGTGAATCAAAGTGACTTGATGTGACTTAGACAATTGATGTAATTGCCCAATGAAGTCAAGGTATATGAAGCACAATACTCGTTGAGACGTAGACAATTGATGTAATTGTCTGATGTGATTGTGTTTGATTGGGTGATCAATTGATAGTGTGTGCGTGTGATGGATGGTTGTGGGGAATCATGGCAACCCCATTGAGACTAGATCATTATGATAAATGCCTGATGTAGTCTAGGATTACCATAAACAATTAACTGTTGAGACCCGAAGATACTTGATCAAAGTATCTGTTGATAGTCTAGGTGTGTGTGAGTTGAGGTACCTATGCAGAGAGAGTAACTTGCTTGGCTTATTGGATGACTTAGCATAGGAAACACAATCCCTCCTATTTAGAGATGGATGGTGATGAACGTGGCTTGATTGGGTTGATTGAGAAACGATGTAGGGTATGTGATGTTGATTATCGAGATGGGGAGGGTGAGGGGGGGGGGTTCGATGTTAGATAGAAGAAATGGAGAACCTATGACTCATTCCTATGGAAGAAGAGGAAAATAGAGTATGCATTATTATGACTATGTATGCATGATATGCTGCTATTATGAATGTATGGATGGGTGGAATGCAACAAAATGCAATATATATAGATGAGATGAGATGACGATCCATAGTGCTCTATTTTCATCATTGAGCTTTAAAATGTTGTAAGAAAATACAAGCAACTTGACATAAAGATTCAAGATGACCTATGTATTCCTTACATGAATTTTGATATAGCAAGTTAATACAAGCAACTTGATATAATGGATCCAGTTGACCTGAGTATTGCTTGCAGAACAGACAAGGATTATCTCCTTTCATGCATGACTTGGATCGTCCTCCTTGATCTTAGGCTGATCATATCCTGAGATAAGTGCATACCGTACTAAGAAATAAAACCTTTATCCAGTTTGGATGAGGTAGGAGGAACCAAAGAAAGAGCAATGTACCTGCAAACAAACAGTATGTACATAAAGAATAAAGAATAAGGATCCTTGGTAATGGTTCATGCCCATATGGTCGAGGTATACACTATAGTCAGCAAGCCGTAATGATCTATAACTGCATTTTTGCATAAGATCACGTAGCTTGGTGAACTTCCCACGTAGACACCATTAGTACATGCCCGAAAACTTCATCGGAAATAATGCACAAATGATACAAAACAATGTTGAAAGATCCCGATATAGATAAATGAATGATTGTACTCACAAATCAACCAAGTATTTGATAGCTTAACATAATTTTCTTGTCAAAGAAAATGTCACTTTTGTCTTGTTTTGGTAAGGAAGGATGCATCCTTGTTGAAGACAGTTTTGAGTGTTGATGTTGATTGTGTGGTTTGATTGGTAAATGGTCATCGTGTGAGTATTTTGTCAAGGCTTGTTTTTGGTATCTATATGGATGAGTATGTACAAGGTATTGCCATGTTTTTGTGTGATTTTTTCAATGGTTTTGATGTTTTTGGATTTTATGAGACATTTTGAATGTTTTTGGATTTTGATGATTGCTTGAATGAAGAACTTAATGAATCATAAGACAATGTAGAATCCACTTCCATCAACTAGGTTAAGGGCATTGCCCCCAGTTTAGACATGACTATGAAAAAGCGGGATGCAAAATGCATGAAGTACTTTCTCTGATTGCAGATTTATAACAAGCCATGGTTTCAGATGGATGGATGTATGTATGAAGTAGATGTGATCGCAACAAGTCTGAAAGACAATGGAGCCATAGCCTTTACGAGTGGCACCTGTTTGCCAGGTTTTCACCACCGTACTTACCCAAGGTGCCACCGGAGTGGTTGTTCACCGTTTGGATGCATGATTTTTCTTTACTTTTTTGAATGTTTTTGTATTTCTTCAGGACATTTTTCTTAATGTTTTTGGTATTTTCTGGTATGCAGGGGAGCCTGGTGCTCTGTTCAGCTTAGGTATAAAACCATTTGAGGTGCATGCTATTGATTGGATCTGCGAGCAGTTCTCCTTCTAATGTAGCCAACTGATATGCCCCGGACCCGAATACAATAGTGACAACATATGGGCCCAGCCAGTTTGATTCAAACTTGCCTTGATGTTCTCTGTTTGGTTGGTTGCGAGGATTCTCTCGAAGAACAAGATCACCTACCTCAAATGTATGAGGTCTGACTCGATGATTATAGCTTCTGCTCATGTGTTGCTGATAGGCTTTGAGATGATTGTATGTAGCTTGTCGCTTCTCATCAAGTAATTCTAAGTCTTGGAGGCATGAGACTTTGTATGCTTCATCATCAATGAGATTGTGCAAGGAAACCCGTAATGACGGTATCTCGACCTCAATAGGCAAGATAGCTTCTGCACCATAGACCAACGAATAAGGAGTTGCACCTGTAGGGGTTCGAATGCTAGTTCGATATGCCCATAGCACTGGATTTAGTTGAACATGCCAATCATGGCCGACATCATTGACTGTCTTCTTTAGGATCCTCAATATGTTTTTATTGGATGCTTCGACCTGACCATTGCCTTGTGGGTAGTAGGGAGTGGAAAAGCGATGTTGGATATGAAATTTCTCACAAAGTTCACGGACATCCTGATTTTTGAAAGGAAGACCATTATCTGTGATGATGGACATGGGTACACCATACCGACAGATGATGTAGTTGAGGATGAATGAGGCGATCTTCTTGCCGGTGACTTGGGTAAGTGGAACAGCTTCGATCCACTTTGTGAAATATTCGGTGGCGGTAATAATGAATTTATGGCCATTAGATGAAGATGGATGAATCTTACCCACAAGGTCAAGGCTCCATTGACAAAAAGGCCATGGTATTGTGATTGGTTGTAGTTCCTGGGCTGGTGCATGTATCAGGTCACCATGAACTTGACATTTCTTGCATTTTCAGACAAAGTAGTAGGAATCCTTTTCCATAGATGGCCAATAGTATCCATTGCGCAGGAGTTTCTTGGCTAGTGATGGACCACTTGAGTGAGTCCCGCAAATTCCTTCATGGACTTCTTCCAAAGCCTTTGTTATCTCACCTTGATCTAGACATCGAAGGAGAGTACCATCAAGACTGCGATGGTATAGGGTTTCAACAATAATGGCATATCTAGCAGTTTGGCGAATGAAGGTTTTACGTTGGTTGTTCGATTGGTTGGGAGGAAGGGTGTGATTGCGGAGATAGGTGTAGAAATCACCGTACCATGGGGATTCATAACCGACAAGGCGACATATCATTTCGGATTCAGGGATATCATAAGCGGGAATCCAAAGCTGTTCTACCAAGAACTCATAGCGTGTTGAATTCTATGGAAGATCTAGGAGAGATGTGATGGTAGCCATAGTGTCAGCAGCTCGATTCTGATCTCTTAGTATCTGCTCAAAAGTGATAGTAGTAAATGATGCTTTTAGTTTGTCCACCATTTGCTTATATGGCATGATTTTATCATCCTTGGTCTGATATTCATCTATTGCTTGTCGAATGACTAGTTGGGAGTCGCCATATACTTGTAGTTCTTGTAATTTCCATTGTATAGCTAGCCTGAGTCCTGTGATCAAGGCCTCATACTCTACTATGTTGTTGGTGTAGGGAAATGTGAGCCTGTACGACTTTGGGATGCTGTCACCTTGAGGTGTGATAAATAGAATGCCTACCCCCGAGCCATGCCTAGTGTATGAACCATCAAAGTAAAGTTTCCATGGTTGTGTTGTTGTGATCATGAATATCTCTTTGTCTGGAAAATTGGAAATGAGAGGATGATCACCTATGAGAGGTGCATCGGCTAACTAATCTGCAATAACTTGACCTTTGATAGCTTTACGGTCCACATACTCGATGTCAAATTCACTTAGAATCATTACCCATCTGGCCAAGCGCCCTGTCAATGCTGCTTTGCTGAGTAAATACTTGAGTGGATCAATCTTTGCAATGAGTTGTACTTTGTGTATTAACAGATAATGCCTCAGTTTAGTGGCTGCTAAGATTACTGCTAGGCAAGCTCGCTCAATAGGGGTGTAATTGAGTTCATAGCCCACCAGTGTGCGAGAGATGTAGTAAACAACACACTCTTTTCCTTCTGCATTATGTTGTGCCAGTAGTACACCCAATGCTGTACTTGCTGCTAAGATATAGAGTAACAACGGTCTACTTGGATGTGGTGGCATCAGCAATGGTGGATTCATGAGATAGTCTTTAAGCGTCTGAAATGCTTGCTGGCATTGGGCATCCCACTAAAAGCGGATGTTCTTGTGTACCAGGTGTGTGAATGGGTGACACTTATTAGCCAATTGTGCAATGAATCTTCGGATGGATTGAAGTCGCCCTTGTAATGTCCTTAGCTGACTGATATTCTTTGGTGGTGGCATATCCATGATTGCTTTTACCTTTGCTGGGTCGACCTCAATACCTTTGCTTGAGACAATGTATCCTAGAAGCTTCCCGGAGGTTACTCCAAAGACACATTTCTTGGGGTTGAGTCGAACATGGTATTGTTCCAATCTATCAAAGATTTTATCTAAGATGTGGAGATGTCCGTCTCTGGTGAGTGATTTTGCTAGTAAGTCATCCACATAATCTTCCATCATAGTATGCATCATGTCATGGAAGATGGTGGTCATTTCTCTCTGATAGGTCACTCCTACATTCTTTAGACCGAAAGGCATTACATTTCAGCAATATGTGCCCCATGGACATGTGAAGGCTATCTTATGTTGATCTTCCGGTGTGATCTTTATCTAATTGTATCCTGAAAAGCCATCCATGAGTGAAAGCATGGCATGTCCTACTATCAGGTCCACTATGATATCGATATTTGGAAGGGGGAAGTCATCCTTAGGATAGGCCTTATTCAGATCTGTAAAGTTAGTACAAATGCGGATGCCCCCTTTTGGTTTGCCAACAAGCACAATATTGGAGATCCATTTTGCATAATCAATTGGTCTAATGAAACCAACATCTAGGAGTTTCTTGAGTTCTATTTTGACTAGCACAACAATCTGAGGATGCATCTTATGAAGCTTCTGCTTGACAGGTTTGGCTCCTTCCGCGACGGTGAGGTGATGGATGACTAAATCGGGATCAAGCCCAGGCATGTCTACATATGACCATGCAAAGTTGATCTGATGCTATTGAAAGAACTCTATAAATTTAGGTTGTTCCTCTGTAGTGAGAAGAGATGCCAGATGTATGAGATGAGGATTTTCAAGAGTCCCCACATTGTATTCTTTGGTTTCCTTGATGAGAATCGTTGATCGTTCCTGTTGTGCATTAGCAGGGAGAATGTCAAACCCTTCATCCTCAAGCGCCTCAGAGAGGTTTTCACCATTGGATATGCTCTTTCTTTTTACTTTTGTTGGATCAAACAGTGCCGCACTGTGGTTTTCACTAGAAGATTCATGTTTTATTGTTATATTTTTGCAGCTGAAAGGTTTGGCATCCGCCCCAAAGTATGCTGTGCTATTAAGTTCAATGGCGAATCCAACTTTATGATCCCTGCTTGGTAGGTTATCCCTTAATTCCAAAAAGTCAATGATGGCCTCATCATTTTGGAAGAAGTCAAGGCATGGGGAATTTGGTTGGTTCCATTCAATGAGTTCAGGGTGGATAATGGGCATTACTTCATCGATTAGATTAAGTGCATTAGATGTATCAGTGAGGGTTAAGACGTTATGGTGAAGGTCATCAATGGTACTCTCCCTATCAGAATCAGGCATAGGATGAGACGTAGGGTCTATGGAAGATGTTTCTAACTCAGGAACCCAAGTGGCCTTTATCTGTGCTTCTCCGTAAATAGGGATGTCTTTGCGTGGTGGAGGTGGTGATGTGTCTTCCTCATCTAAAGTGTTAAGCTGTACATAATCAAATTCCCACTCATGTGAGTCGGTCTCTAAGTCACTTTCTAGCATCCAATTACTATACCATACTGGGATGTCCTTTGAATTAAATACTGCACATGTGATTGGTTGACGTACCTTTGTAGTGATCGGTACTATAGGAAGATTGATGGGGATAGAAGAATATGGTACAGGAAGTATCGGTAGTGTTGACTCAGTTGCTTCTGCTGGAACTGTTGGTGCCATAGATGCTACTGCGGGTTCTGATACAGTTGCCGCTGCTAATGGTGCTATTGATGTGATGGCTGCTGCGGATGGGATTACTGGTTTGATTGGTGGGATGATTGACACTGGTGATGATTGTGTTGGGATTCTGAGCCTTGGTGGGGCAGTTGTGATGGTGTTTGATGCCAGTTTGATAATGAAAGGTGTCCTTTTTGTAGTAGGCTGACATAATGGTTTGCTGGGTTTTCCTTTGAATTTGAGCTTAGGAAATATCTCTTTTTCAAAGCCTAGGCCTGTATTACCTTTGGGCTTTAATTCTGGCAGCAGAGGTTCATGTCGTCCTTGTTTGAAATATCCTAAAGCACTCTGACCATCATACCCCATTCTTTGCATAATGAGGAGACCTTTGCCATACTGATTCGTGGGAAGTCTAACTTGTGGTATATCGGTGGTGATGGGATTTTTATAGATCCAGTCCGCTAAGTCCTCCTCTTGGGTTTCTTCTTCTTGACTCTTTCCAAGGATGAAAGGTGTCAAAGCACATGTTGGCATGATCAATGGTTGCTAGAGTACCTGCTGTGGTTTACCATGTGTTCTAGGGGAAATGGGCATTTGTCCCACACAAAAGAGTTGACTCAAGTTGTATTCCCCAGGACCTTCCTCTGCTATCTTCATCTTAAGCTTTTCTTGCTTGGGTATAGTGGTGTTTGAACTGGCAAGAGAGGCGGGACTTATATATGATGTGGAGGAAATGGCTTCTCTATTATTAGGAACGGTAATCTCTGGTTGATGGCTGATATTATGCCAATACGCAAAGGGATTTGTATCGCCCAAGATTGTGATCTCTACACCGTTATGTGAGAACTTGATACATTTATGGTAGGTAGATGGAACGGCTTGCATGGCATGTATCCAAGGTCTTCCTAACAATAGATTATATGGTAGAGGAAGGTCCAGAACCTGACAAATGATGTGCTTTACCACAGGGCCCACTCGGATTGGTAGTACCACAACTCCTTTGGATGAATGCTCTGCATCGTCATAGGCTTTGATTGTGATCTTCTTACGAGGATCCACTAATTCTACCACATATCCCAATGCTGTGACCAACTGTAGTGTACAAATATTTAGGCCTGCTCCATTATCGATCAAGACTCGCTTGATCCTATGCTGGTTGATAAATCCTTCTATGTGGAGTGAGGCTTTATGAGGTTGCTGGAAGGAAGAGTTGTCACTTTCGGAAAAAGTGAGACAAGGTGATGACTTTAGACTTCCAACCATGGCTTGAAACTGGTCTGTATTGAGATTTGCAGGGACTGACGCCTCTTGGAGTGCTTGATCCAAGATAGTTTTATGAGAAGGCGATAGGCGCAATAGCTCTAAAATGGATATAAGCACAGGTGTTTTGTCTAACTGTTCCACAAGATTGTACTGCTTTGGGATGGAGGTGGTGCCTTGTGGAGCTGCCTTTATGGTAACTTTGCCGCAACGTGTAACAACATTGCAATTTGAGTTGGGATTTTTGAAGGTCATTGTTGTAACTTGCTCACTGGCATCATACAGATGATTTACAGTGTAATTATATGCAGCCTCTGTATAATCAGTGGTATCAGTGCCTCGCATGGAAGTAGAAGGACCCCTTTGATCTTGGGATGGAAGTGGATTTTTGAACATCAGATGATCATTATTTGTTGTTTTTGGGTCATGTCCTTCAATTTCAATTTCTCCTCGATCAATAAGATCCTGAATAAGATCTTTTAATCAGTGACAATTACTTGTCTTGTGTCCTCTTCCTTGATGGAATTCACAGTGTTTAGTATCTCTCCACCATGCCGGTTTGACCTGAGGCTCATAGTTTGATAGCTTAGGTAGAGTGACCAAATTTTGAGAAATGAGTTGTCACAATACCGTTTCAATGGGTTCCCATAAGGGAGTGTATGTTCGTTTCTGTTTTTGCTGACAAGGTCTTGGTTCATCATGAGATGTGATGCGACCTTGATTGGAAGGAACATTTGCGTTATTTTGAGGTGGAGGATTCTGTCCTGCAAACCGAACCATAGGTTGTGCATTTTGGATAGTCTGGGCATCCACGACCCCTTCATTGACGATATTCTTGTTTTTATTCCAGAAGTTTGGTTTATCACTATTGAAGCGTGGGCAAGGACCATCTTTTGGTTCATTAAAGATTTTGATGAGTCCTTTCTTGATAAGTGCCCTTTCACATTTCAAACCCTTGGTGATCATATCATTAAAGGAGTCTGTGTCTTTGACATCCAGGTGAAATTCAATTTATTCGTTTAAGTTGGAAATGAATATTTCCACTAGTTCTCATTTAGGTAACTGAAGAGAATGTCTGCTAGACATTTGGTGCCATCGTTGTAGGAATACTGAGAATAGTTCACCTGGTTTTTGTTTGGTGTTGCATAGATCAGCCATACTAGTGAAACGGTCTGCTATACCGGTGGGCAAATTTAACAAATAAATGCAATACCGGTAAAGATTAATGCATGAAACAAAATCATCCACAACATATAACACCAATGTTTGTATGTGGAAACCCTGTAAGGGGAAAAACTATGGTGGGAAACCTTACCCACAATCAGATGATACTACTGTAGATAGTAAGTGTACATAAATGGGGTCTGCACATGCAGAAAGGCCAAGTGCCTAGAGCTCACTGCTCAAACACAAATGGGAGTCACACTGACTACAGTTGGATGGTTAAATCCAATAAAATTTTACTGCTCAAAATAGCATCTTCATATGCTGGATTCAGTATCGGTGTAGTTCTGATATGCTTTCACAAAAACCTAGCTTCACCTTCAAATGATGTCTGCGTGTATAGCTCTGCTTAATCTCACATATGCCTTCGCACAAATCCCTTTTTCACATTCTACCATCGATCTTACAATTAAGACCTTACATTTATACCATAACCTAAGACCAATTTTAGTAGGTCGGCTCTACAAGATATTATAATAAAATCATTTTACAAATAATACAATATCCGATGCAATAACCGATTGAACATGTCGGCTTGATGCATTTACAACAATAATTAATCAACTTCATAATATGTCATGTTGATCAAGAAAAGATAAACCTACCAGTGTAACCCTGGACCTATTTGCTGGTAACAGGCAAATATGCAATTATGAATATGCCAATAAGCAATTCTCCAAAATAAGATGTCCAAATAATGTCTTCGATATTTCCAAGTGTTTTCTATGCTATTCCAAGTGTCGGTGATCATTATATCCTGTCAGTGTATCATATATCGGTGACTGTGCAAAAGTCACTTGCTTGCCGGTGAATGTTGCTAGATGTCCAAAGTGCTAGAGTTTTAGTAGGTGTTGACATCAATGACAAAACCATACCAAAATACCAACAAAAATAAGAAAAGAGAACAACAAGCACTAGGGTACCCGAGTTTTTTCAAACAATAAGTAGGGGTGAGTATGCAAATCATAACAAGTCTAAATAATATCAAAACTAAATGGGTACTTGACACTAAGTGTAGCTTGGTAAAAATTGAGGAGAATAGGTGAGTGCTCAGAGGTGAAGTGTAACAGAGAGTAAATATTACCACGAATAACAAGACCCCAATCAGCCAAAATAAGGTATTGATCAAGATGAACATAAATGAATCTAGACCTTGACATATTTTTGGACCACATAAAATTTCTTCACACATATTTGAGATCAAATAAAGCTCCCCTAATAATCACATGTTCATCTTGATCCCTACCTCATTTCAGCTAATTAAGATCTTTCATACTATTTAAGAGGTCAGAAAGGCCCCCTTATTTTGAAAAGGAAATAAAAGAGATTTGTTGTAACCCATAAGCATCAACTTGACATCCAAAAGAGAAGCATGAATGGCTAGAAGATTAGATTAGGTTCCTCATCTCAATAAAATATTGTTGGGGATATAGATATTGGAGACGACCCATTTTGAGTGACTACCATCATCATTCAAGAGGATACTAAAAAAAGATTAATCTTGAAATTTAAGTTTACCTTTTAAGGAATGCATTTTCAACAAAGTAGGCAAAACCCAAAAGGCACCATCCATGCATCAACTACTGAAGAGTGCGAAAAGAGGTACATGAATTTTCCCACCTTGACAAAGGAATTATCTCTCCTTTTAGTTTCTTGTAGGAGCTTTAATTATTTTATGAATTTTTTAATTATATGGAATTTTTAGCCTACTAATATTCCAAGAAAGGATTGTCATTTTTTTAATCTTCAGAAGCAAGGGTGCTCCAAAGTATTCTAGCAACCATTTGCAACATCATTGACCATAATATTGTATCTCATATCCCTAATGGATTTTTGTCTAGGTTTAGAGTCATTACCCACATTAGTCAACTTACTTTGACTCATGAGAGAGGAAGAGGGGGTGGAGGGCTCCCATTTCCTAGATGGGGGCACTTAGAAGATGCGAAAAGGGAAAAAAGATGGATTTTTTTATAAAATTGAATATGCAAACAAAGACAACAACCACATCTGCTTTTCATAGTCATTGCTTACAAATACAAAGACGCTTGTTAAAACAATAATATCAGCAATTTGACAATGATAAAATCTATATTATAAACGCATGATAAATTTTCAGCTATACAAATAGAATAAAAAATCAATTTCACTTGACTTTAAATCTGCCATTTTCTCTTCACGTGTATAAATAGTTTGAAGAGGACATCAAACTTCACTTCCTGAAATAGAAACATCAAACTACGTCTACTTATTACAGCAATGACATCAAATCTTAAAAGGATTGATGTTGAATGCTAAGTCGACCATTTCTTCACGTCTATTTGAATAAGTGAATACTTATCTACAAATTCATTCTTATCTCTGTTGTTTCTACAAATTCAATATTTACGTATGCAAATTATTCACTTGAAAACCGTCTTATTTGACTGCCTTCAATCAGATGCACTTGAAAACCATCTTATTTGACTGCCTTTAATGACTCACAAGAGACTGATTAGAGGATATTGACACTTTTAATATGGTCTAAAGGAGTTGTTAATATGGTCTAAAAGGAGTTGTTATGGATAGTGACACTTTTAATATGGTCTAAAGGAGTTGTTATGGATATTGACACTTTTAATATGGTCTAAAAGGAGTTGTTATGGATATTGACACTTTTAATATGGTCTAAAGGAGTTGTTATGGATATTGATTCTACTTGCCTTGAGGATCTTGTCAACTTGCATTCAAACTATGAGATTCTTCCCCCTGTTTGCACTGCTCATAATGTTATTTTTATACACTTTAAAAAATTTAATGTATACATATTCAATTGTTTAAATTATTTTAAAAGCAATTTGGCTACCATACTATGAAAACATATAAATAATAAGTAATATGATTTTGAATCATTTTTAATAAAAAATTCAATGCAAGTGTATATAAGTCATACTAAATTGTGTTTTTTTTTCCTACATTTCTAATTGCCTAAAGTTTTTGAAAAGTGCAAGGCACTAGCTTTGATGTTTTTAGTATGGTCTAAAGGAATTGTTATGGATATGGGTAACATTAGAATGTTTAAGATCAATTAAAATGGTGTGTTTTTAAAAGTTTTAGTTTTACATCAGATGACAAGTTCTTAATTCCTTTTTGCCATGTATGAATTATTAAATTAAATATATTAAATATTATCATGTATATATTGTATGCTTAGGACATATAATTTTATTTGAATGCTAATGTATAAAGTTTAATTAATTAACTACATCAAATTTTATCAATTCTGATTCTTTTAGTGAGATTGACAAAATGCTTTATAGATTTCACTGGGGTATAGAATATGCACCTAATAATAATACCATTAATGGAAATACTACTTTACTTACAGGACCAAAATAGTCGGCTAAAAAAAAACCTTAAATGCAATGCAAAATAAAAAATGAAATGTATGATGCATCACAACATGTTGCCACATCTTCCTAACCATCCTAAATCAAGAATTATAGATCCACACAATATCACAGAGACCAAAACATTATAGGTTGGCTCCCAATAATAAAATAGTTAAGGCACACCAACACAACTTACTCAATTTAGAATATAAACCATCAAAACACTTGCAAATGCTCAACATAGCATCACTTGATATTGAAAATACAAATACCTAAATACTTGATGAAAAGTGATGATGACAAACTATTGTAAAACCATAGATATTCAACCACAAACAATCTTGGTCCTACAATGAAACATTCACCAATAACAATAGAGCTACCTAAGATCATGCAAATCAACAAAATAAAGCAATATTACCAATCACATGTCAAATAGGTTTTCAATCTCCATTGTCTCCTATCTCCATTGATCTTGTTTGATATATTTTCTCTCATATTTTATGTGTGCACAAGAGCTCAACAAAGAACAGAGTGTGGTTGATAGATTGATCGCAAGAAGGCTTGGTTGATGCAGTTATTAGGTGATTAGACCATTAGCATTGATAATCAAGAGGGAATCCTCTTATATAGAGAACACTGTAAGTGTTGGCAATTGACACTCATCGGATTCATTTTGTTGTCATTGATGGCAACAAGATTAGATAGAAGTCATATACCGGCATTAGGAGGCATTCACTGACAGACATCGACATTGAGTATCCAGGGCTACAACCAGCACCGACATCCAACACTTCAGTAAAGCCGACATCAAGGAAGTTTTATTTGAAAAATCATTTTGTAATTGTTGTATAAGGCCGACATTGTATATATTTTGGATTGTAAGCCGACATAAGGCATATTGTTTATAAAGTATATATAGGTCAGTTTGTTAGGTCATTAAGATAAGACAATGTGGATGAGATAATGTGATAACAGAGTATGTGGACATAATAGGATTATGCATATAGAATTGTAATGTGAAGGATATAGATCATTTTGTATGCGAATGTTATATCATGCAATGATCTATAGGTGTTTTGTAAGGCATCTTGGAGGGAAGGAGATACCAGTAGAAGTGTTCAAGGTTTATGAACTGGTATAGAGCATAGCTATAACCGGAACTCTTTTTGGCATTGCAGATGAATTTTATGAGTTCATTATTATTGTTTTACTTCAGTAGAAGCTTGTAGTTAGTCAAGACTCTTTTTTCATGAGCAGTGTGCTCTAGGAAGTGTGCCTTCCTACATGTGCAGGCGCCCTCTCTATGTAATATCTTTCATATGGCCAGTGAATTGATATTGTGGGTCACAAATCCCACTGTGGTTTTTCCTCTTTGAGGTTTTCTATGTATAAATTTTGTGTGTTATGGTGTTCATTCACGTGGATGGTTTATTTGTTTCAAGTTATATATTTATTCAATTACTTGTTTATATGTGTATGTTATTGAAGCATAAAATATTATCTTACTGGTAGAACACTAATTCACCCCCCCCTCTTAGTGTTCTTGGATCCCAACAATTGGTATCAGAGCCTGGTACCCCAGAAGAAGTTTAATAGCTTAAGGAAGATCTTAAATCTGGAATATCTAGGCATGTCTATGGAAAAGCAACTTGAGATAGCTCTTGAGGATTATGATGGTGAAAGGATGAAGAACTTGGAACTGCAAGATGAATTGAATTTTACAAATGAATTCATTCTTGTCCTAGAAGAAAGGTTATCATCAACTCAAGCTAGGAGGAAGGAACTTTTGCAGAAACATGATGATGATAATGCACTCAAGGAACATTGTCAGAAACTGAGTCAAGCAAACATGCTCATGCAAAATGAAATGCGAGACTTGACTATGAGGATGTCAAAGGATATTGAGTACATAAAGAAGAAATAAGAAAATCTTGCTACATCTCTGAAGAACAAATATGAGGAATGTGATAAATTGGCTCATGAGAATGATATGTTGAAAACCAATTTGGTGCAATCCCGTAATAATGAACAAGAAGTTGAAAGACAAGTAATAACTCTGAGAGATGATCTAACTACTGCAAGTGAGTACAAAGAAAATTTTAGGATCAATGATGCACAATTGGATGACTTATTGAAAATATAAAGGCAAAGTGATCATTCTAGAGGACTTGGATTTGTACAAGGTGAAAGCTTCAGTACTGCAAATAAAGATCAGACAACCAGTGTGTAGAACTCATTAGAACAAAGGAAACTGGTAAGGCAATTTAATGCTTATAAATTTAATGGTATATTCTTTATGTGTAATAAATTTGGGCGTATTACTAAACAATATAGAAATAGAGAAAATCAAAACTGCAATTCTATTTTTGGTCAATACACAAATTGCAAGAAATATGGTCACAAGTCAGAAGACTGTAGAATGAGTGTTAAATGTCTTGCATGTGGAAAGTTTGGACATTTGGCTAGTCATTGTAGGTCAAGGAATGATATTGGATATGTCAAATCAATTCAAAAGAACAATGTTACATGTTATGCATGCAACAAAATAGGTTATATCACTAACTACTTTAGAAGCAAGACTCAATCAGTTAGCAATGATAAAGCAAATGAGAAAGGAAAGAAGAAGGTAGATGAAATACAACAAGATCACACCAAGAGATGGGTTAGAAAATCTGAAGGACCAAGTGGAGATGCAACAACAATGGTAACTCCACCAATAGAACAGAGAATTCCTCCACAGGTAGGAAATTCCATCGATAACTGAGGCATAAGCCTTAGGGGTTGGCAAACTCATTGCAAATATTGCATATTCCCCAGAGGAGATCAAAAGAGATTTGGAAATTTGTGTTCATCATTGATGAAGGTTTACCCAGCATAAGACTATGAAACTAACATCTGATAGGGTAGATTGTGAAGCATTTATGATAGTGAAGGATTAGGGTTTATTAGCTAATAAAATGGGAAAGTGAATTCATTTTCACTCACCCAACATTCAAGCATCTAGAGCAAAGAAAAGGCGAATCTCAAGTGATTAAGATTGAGAAAAGGCATTCTGTAAGGATTTCTAGAAATTATCTAAGAAGCACTCACATCTTCCAACCAATGATCATTTTTAGGTATTTCTCCAAAATGGCATCTGGATCATCAACCCCTTCTTTCATTGCAAATACCACCGTTGTTGAAGTCAAGGATAGGCTCAGACCCATTTTCAAGGAAGTTCGCTTGATAGCTAAGAAGGAAGAATTTGTCAGAGCATTCTCTAGGGTTCTTGATGATGTGATGTATGTTGAAGATGTAAGGGCATACATTCACTGCACCTTGGAGGATCTAAGCACATATGAGATAAAAGACATGTATCAATCTGTGATAGTCGGCAGCTCCAGAATCATCAATCTAGAATACAAAGCCACTGAGGATCTAGGGTTAACCAATATCCCATACATACTGGAATTCAAGGATGAGGTCACCAGATACATTCTGAGAAGGGTTCACAATGAATTCATCGAGTTGGATGAGCCCTACATGATCATCAAGGTTGCTATTCAAGCAATCACTGACTTACCTAAAGTCATACAAGAACCTGGCAAGAAGATCTCCAACACTGAGGTTGAGAATCTCACCGATGCAACCCATGATGGAAGATCAATGAGGATCAACACAATCAAGGACATAGATGTGAATTTTTCAAGCATGATAATCGGTTATAAGGTAACACACTCTAGTCAATTGGATTATGTTGCTAGTTCTTGCATCCATGTTGCACATCAGATGATGAGGAATGATGGTAAATATGACTTATGTGAATGGTTGAGAAGTGAACTGATGTTGAATATTGGAAAGATCAAGGGTGTTAAGAAAGGAACCTTTAGATTTGGAAATCTCGTTGTTTGTTTAATTATTTACTTCATAATTGACACTCATCAGATTCTTTTTGTTGTCCTTTATAGCAACAAGATTAGATGGAAGTCATATACCGGCATTAGGAGGCATTCACCGGTAGACACCAACATTGAGTAACCATGGTTACAACTGGCACCGACATCCAACACTTCAGCAAAGCCGACATCAAGGAAGTTTTATTTAAAAAATCATTTTGTAATTGTTGTATAAGGTCGGCACTGTATATATTTTGTATTGTAAGTTGACACAAGGCATATTGTTTGTAAAGGGTATATAGGTTAGTTTGTTAGGTCACTATGATAAGACAATGTGGATGAGATAATGTGATAACAGCGTATGTGGACAAAATAGGATTATGAATATATAATTGTAATGAGAAGGATATATATCATTTTGTATGCAAATTTAATATCATCCATTGATCTATAGATGTTTTGTAAGGAATTCTTGGAGGGAAGGAGATACCGGTAGAAGTGTTCAGGGTTTATGAACCAGTACAGAGTAGAATTATAACCAGAACTATTTTTGGCATTCTAGATGCATTTTGTTAGTTCATTATTATTGTTTTACTTTAATAGAATCTTCTAGTCAGTGAGACTCTGTAGTGATGAGCAGTTTTCTCTAGGCAGTGTGCCTTCCTGCATGTGTAGGCCCCCTCTCTATGTAATATCTTTCATATGGCCAATGAATTGATATTGTGGGTCACAAATCCCATCGTGGTTTTTGCTCTTTCAGGTTTTTCACGTATAAAATTTGTGTGTTATGGTGCTCATTCATGGGGATGGTTTATTTGCTTCAAGTTATATGTTTATTCATTTACCGGTTTATATGTGTATGTTATAAAAGCATAAAATCTTATCTTACCGGCAGAACATTGATTCACCCCCCTCTCAGTGTTCTTGGATCCCAACAATAAGAAATGGATGAATAAGATTAAGACATGTAAAGATAAATGGTCGGCTAGGATTAAAGGGTAGGTAGAGACAATAATTAAATGATAAAGGGGGTAGGTAAGAGAAGAATTAAGAGAAGAATGACATGTATCATGGGTAGAAAAGACTACTAAATTAATATAGGAAGTGGGATCAATTAAATAAATAAACTATTTATTTAATTAGAGAGGACAATTTTAGGTGTCTACATTTTGCCCATCTGTGAGACAATGCAGCTTGTCATGTTGGCTCAAAGAAGATAAGATAAACTATTACAAAGTTGCCCCATGATGGGAATGAGATGCCCCATCGAGAGATTTGATGAAAAGACTAAAAGGGTTGCAAACAATCTTTTAATAAGAAAGAAAGGCTAGAAAGGAACGACAAGATAGGGTGACAAGGTCACATAAGAAAAATATTGACTCAAGAGGAATCCATAGAATCGTGTCTGTCATAAAAGGGTAAAATTGATATTTTGTGATGAACATATGCTACCAATTGGATAAGCTGCTAAGTGGATTCACTCAATAGGTTCCCTAGAAAAGACAAACTAGAAAGAAGGCTAGAATTGACAATTATGTGATAAACATACGTTGCTAATTGGATAATATGCTGAGAAGATTCACTCAAATATGTGCCCTAGAAAAGGTAGGTTTGCTAAGTTGAATGTAGGATAAGTCATAAAATTGATAAAATTCAGAGAGTGCTCTAGCAAAATAGGATATAGAACAATGTGAAAAACATATACACTTGGATGCAATGCCATGTGATAAACATAAGCACTAAGATAGAGCCTAATGAGCAACACCATGTGATGGACATAGGTACCACTAGGCTAGAATAGGATAAGATAAGAAGCACTATGTGATAACCATGAGTACCAAGTTAGGATTGACACGATTGATTTGATTGGATGCAGGAGTACTTAACCCATATTGAGTCTAGAGAGTGATTCCCTATGACACAATGGTTACGAATAGATTTGACTGGTGAGGACCATGCCACAATCAACTTGATGGGATTGAAACACATTATGTATATGCCTGAGATTTGGGAAAACACAAGACTGTTAACTACTTTGGTGAAAAGATGGTCCTATGGGGTCTAAAGGAGGAGATAAACGAGATGATCTAGGTGTTAGTCCTTTGAGAGTTCAAATTCCTTAGAGGCTAGCTACCTCTGAGGGAGGGTCTTCATTATAGCTCTCCTGGATCCTTTTTGCATCAGTTTTTGTATGATGATTTAGACACCTTTGGGTGATTTTGTAGCCCTATGATATTTTGACATCATTGTATCATGAAACTTATTATTTTTTGATATATATATATAAATATATGATACTATTCATTCCTTGCGGCAGCTATATGCATGTGTACTATGTGTTTTTGCTTCTATATGTTGATGCAGTTTATGCATTTTCTTATAATGATTATATGATGCTTATGATGATGCTATGATGCTTATGAATGCAAAATATATACATGATGATATGAAATATTTTTGTTCTTTTCTATTTTATATGCTTATATATGAGACTGCAAAGGTAAATGTACTATATGTAGATGGATGTATCATTATTAACATGCTATGACTATTTACATGATAAGAATGCATGATGTATATATGATATACTAATCAGTGGTGTATGCAAAATCTAATGTGATTATGATATCCATATGTATGTGTAGACACCTAAAAATGTCTCATTAATTCTACACTAATTATTCATCTATTTAGTTAAGTAATTATTTAATCATTTGATTAAATTAAATATTTATTCTAATCATCACATTTAACATTTCTAATCATCAAATTCCTATCATTTCATCATTTAATCAATTAACCCTATCTCAATTATTAATTAAATATTAATTGCAACATTGTCCTTAGTTAAATAATCTTTATTATTTAATTAATTCAATTTCCTATGATTAAATAATTTGATTTAAATTATTTAATTAATTAATTTAATTCTTCCAATCCCCAAATTATAATTCCAAATAATTCCATCTAATTTCATTTCATTTTTTCCCAAATTTGAATTTCACTTAATTCCAATTAATTTCATCTAATTTCACATTTTCAAATTCACATTTCATCAAATCTGAATTTTACTTAATTTCATGTGTGTTTGAACATTCGAAAGTCCAAATTCAAATCTAAATTGAAAATAAAAACCAAATTCAATTTCAAAACCGTACAACACAGGCTAAAATCAAAACTGGTTGGTTAAATCAGTTAACTCGGTTAACTCATCAATCACCCTTTTTCACTCAAAATCAACTTTTAATGACTAATCAATCAAGTGAGTATTCTAATCAATCAATTTAGTTAACTGACTAGTCTATTCAGTCTACTGGTTAATCAATTCAGTTCACTCTCCAATCTATTGAGTTCACTCTCTAATCAATTCAGTTGACTCCTCAATCTAATGAGTTAATAGGTCAATCAATTTTAGTTGTCTATCAATCAACACTTGAGTTCAACTTCTCACCTTGTTTGTGTTGAAAATCTATAAATTCAACCTCATCTCATAATTTTCAATCTAGAATTATACCATGTAGAATTTAGCATTTAGAATCCAGAATATTGAATCATAGTCTTCAAAATTGTTGTCCGTCTTATGCAGGAAATCAAGTGCAATACCTAGTAGCCACCTACACCAACATCAATGGAGAAGAAAAATGAAAGAAGAAATGGAGAATAGGGAGTTTAATTATCTTAATCCTTCCACTTCATTTATTTCATTGCTTTGTGTTTAAAATCAGCTTGATTAGTTAAAGATTTTTGTGATTCAACTTTTTAGTCTAACTAGCTTAGATTTGATGATTACAAACATGAGAAACATTTGTGAACCCAATTGAAGAAATGATAACCTTCATTTGTTGTTTTTGATTGATTTTGCATATCCGTATGTGTATAGAAAACCATAATCCACAATTGATTAGAAAGAAATTCACAATTGCAAACATTTATCTGCTCTTGCTATCAAAATCCATTGCAATTGATAGTAAAATCCACCGTAATTGCTAAAATGATCCACAATTGCTCAAAAAATAAAATAAATTAATTTTTTGTTTGTCGTTTCTTAATAAGTTGATCTTGTGCACCTAACCCATAAAAATCTTTTAATTCTAGAAATTTTCACTTTGTTCATAAAATGTGTCTAATCCAATGGTAGGAAAGGTAACCTTCAAAATCTCAAGTGCAAGGAGGGCAAGACAACATAGGAGAGAAGAAAAAGCATACCAAAGACTCCTAAAAGTAGAAAGAGAGATTTGCAAAATTGAAGAAAAAGAAGAAATCGCCCAATACCATAGAAGCATCCACCGATTCATTTCCAAATACAAATTTTATGATGACATTGATGTGATGTCTCATGTGATTTGGGAAAACATCATTGCAGAGTAAATCTCTATCTTCTGTCTTCTTTTGTTGTTTAAAAATTTAAAAAAAATAACTAATGAGAAATTGATCTGATATTGTTATGTAATTTCTCAGACATCAATTCACAATTGATATCACAATAAATCACAATTGACTACATACCAGTTCACAATTGAGCATATATTAGTTTGCAATTTCTCAATAGTTAGTTCACAGTTACAAGTTTACGTTTTTCACATTCTCTCATTTATTTGATTATGGTTTTTATCAGGAATTCTCTTTGTTTGTGAAAAGACAGAGCTCTGTAACTGAGAAAATTAGGCTGGATAGCCCACCATGTGTCTACTAATGTTAATTTATCTACAGGGTTAGAGTAGAGAACTTCTTTTGGTGCTTTTAAAAAATAAAAAAGTAAAATTCTTTCCCGTTATTTCACAAATTTCTATGAAGGTTAAAAATGAACACCATTCTTGTGTGGAGAAACATCTCCACATAGAATATAAAATCATTGCAATGGAAGGATAAAAAGAACTTTGTTTTTCGTGTCTTCAAAGAGATAGGTATTATGCTCTCCCCTTCAATGGATGATTAGAAAACCAAGTTTTCTTCTTTTATGCTTTTAGTAAATTTTTATACTTAAATCTTTTAGAAGGTTTGCCCTCCTGAGTTTCCCTTAGGGTGCCATTAAGGCTAGTGAGAGGGGAACGACCTAAGTGGCAATGACTAAAGCCAAGTAATCCAAGCCACTATAAATAAATGCGTATGTGATAAAAATCATATGAGACAAGTGTTACATGCCATCACATCGGTGTTATACCTCCCTCAGTGCCTATACGGTATATTAAAACCTATAGAGTGTAACCTTGATAGACTAGGAGACCTCCCTCAATGGAGTGTAAAACGTTGTTGATTGTGACCACTTGAATGAAACCCATTCTAAACACCTTAGAAATTAGAAGCCAAATCGAGTCAGTAACCAAGCACTTGAATTATCATAGTGCAAGAGTGGGGAAGAATATGCCCCCAAGACACTCACCATATATCTCCCAGGATAATGGGACAATTGAGGAGAGATCTTCTTTGGTCTAATTTCTATAAAAAGGAAAAAAAATGGGTGCACCATAGGGTGTGACAAGGCTATTTCAGCTGATGGAGTATCAATATGTAGGTTGTGGTAATACTTGTGACCTTTTGACCATTAGAAGAGTCTGTTTGATGTGCTCTTGATTGACCAATTACAACAAATACAAAATTGGGTCTTGAAAAAGATCTCAACATTCATGAGGATTTGAAAAAGTCCTTTAAACAAGTGCTCTTTTTGTTTAGTTTAGATTGTTTTCTTTACTTGCTACCATGTCTTTGCAAATACTAAAGTTAAACAAGATCAAATCCCTCAACAAAGTCAAGTTTCAACATCAATAATATCAAACCCCTCAACAAAGTCAAGTTTCAACATCAACAAGATCAAAACCCCACAACAAACGAGCTTGTCGACCTCAACATCAAACATCAGATCAAAATCAAACTTTTGCAACAATTCTAAAAATGGAGAAAATATATTACATGTTGTGATCCTAGGTCCAAACCAATCAAGCAAACATCATGGAATGATGTTATGCATTCCGTAGGGAAGGTGAACTATTCATCCCTTCTATTCCTATTCCATCATCATCCATAGAAAACTTAGCTCAACAAATCAATACTTTGCAAGAATAAATGAGCTACATGACTAGTCCTAGCAACCATAGGGGCTAGTTAGAAAATATGATGAGAGAAGTGATAACCATGAGGGAATCATTATTAGGCCAACCTTCCTTTTCTTGTAAGGTTATTCAAACATGCCAACCTTCATTCTTCAACAGAATCATTCCTACTTCAGTTCAACCAGCATTAGAGTTGGTTCAACCTTCTTTCAACCCAATATATCAAACATAATAATCACATCAATCCAACATACAAACTCCTTTAAGCCAAAATCAAATCTCTTTCAACCAAAATCAAACTCCTTCCAACCAAAATTAAATCTCTTTGAACCAAAATCAAACCCCTTTCAACCAAAGTCCAAATCAAAATTCACATCAACCCAACATTCAAACTCCTTTCAACCAAAATCAAATCTCTTTCAACCAAAATCTAACCCCTTTCAACCAAAGTCCAAGTTAAAACCCATTCAGCCAAAATCAAACCCATTTCAACTAAAATAAAATCCCTTTCAACCAAAGTCAAAATAATACTCCTTTCAACCAAAATCAAATTCCATTCAACCAAAATCCAAACCAATCATATCTATCTACCATTTCATCATCCCCTGAAGTCACACAAGGCCAATTCACACCATCTCTATCCAATAGCACAATCTCTCACGGGGGGTATCCATAGCACAAATCCAATCTAATGTAAGTCATGATTCAAAGAGTCTCATTCAAAATCCATTCTCATCAAGTCAAAAGGTTGGAACCTCCCAAAAATCTCTCATTAAAACTCCTTCCCCATGTCAAGAGGACAATGAAATATCAAAAGAAATCGGTCATGAAACAAATCAAGATCAAGAACAAACCCTTTCATCCTACCCGATTTTTTATGAAGACTCCACCTATCAAGAATCTTATGATGATCCCCTCATTCTTTTCTATTCCACTCAAAATAACCCCCTTGTTTCTCAAGAGCAATATGTTATTTAAAGTTCCATCCAGCATCCACCTCTCAAGCAAAATGAGGACATACCTTCCATTCTTCCTAATAATATCTCTCCAAGTCAAGATGAAAGCATCCCTTCACCTGCATGTCCTAAACATTATCCCATTATTTCTCCAGATCCTTATCAATATGCATCTTTCCCTTCATTCCATGTCATAATTCTGCATTTCTCTCACAAGATTCCCTCTCAAATGATTCTTCCATTTCTCCTATTCTTCCTCATGATCTCAATGCCTCTACACAAGTTGTTCATGAACCCCTCATTAGCAAAATCACCAATCCAGGTCATACTACATAGAATAATTTATCAACAATGGTATATGCACCATCATCAAATGTCAATGTGGTGACAAAAATAATCATAGCACTAGTTAATGAGATCAACACCTGGTTGGCTTCATCATACTTTTCAAGTGCGTCAATAAAAACAAACATATCACCCGCTCATGTCACAACTTCAAAACCAAAATCTATTTTCCTCATACACCTACACTTGAAAGACTCGGAGAAAGAAGGTCTACCACAAATGGATTTGGTTTGAAAATAAGGAGGCTATAGCAGAAAGTGTACATGAAAGACTCTTGGCTAGATATCTTATTGAAAAACTCAAGTTCATCCAAATCTTCAAACAAAGACCGATGAATTATTTACACAAAGTTCATACCATCTCAATAATCTTCAATTTTTTAGAAAGGTGATGGTGACATGTCAGAAGGGAAGAGTCCTAATCAAGAATATTAATTTTCCACACACTTTGTGGGTATGCATTTTCAAAAAATTGAGTGTCATTTGGAAGAAAGCTCTGAAGTTGCAGAAGAAGAGAAATTGTCAAACAAAATCTAAAATGGGGGGGATCTAAGAAGAGAGGAACCTGATAATATTTCCAAATGGTAGGAGATGCCTAAGGTTTGGAAAAAGCTGGAGAAAGGATTCATGATGAATTTCATGGAAAATTTGGTCGACTATGATAAAGGAAGAGTTAATCTAGTGGTCACCAAAGTTGCTGAAAACTGGATAAATGGCTCCTTCAAAATTCATGGTCTTAGGTTTAAGTTGGATGCAGACCTTATTGTGATGGTCACAAGTATGCCCCATTCTGGTCTTAACTTCTTTAGAGATCTAAAAGTGTCTAATAATGCAGTTAAGCTTTTTCCGCATAAAGAGAAGGAGAGAGTGAAACTAGGAAAAGCCACGGGGGGGTATTATGATGCTTCCAATATTAAGAAAATCAGGGGTTGTGTGCTTAATGCAATTATGGAATATATTACTGTGGATGGTCATTTTACCAAGGTCCACACATACCAACTTGTTCTTTTAAATTATTTTAGACATGAGAAGAGGATTTCTCTACCTTATTACCTCTTTAGGTCTTTGTCACGGTCTTTGAATAAGTATAGCAAGAACCCTTCTTCGCCTGTGCTTCATTACAGCCTTATTTTGCTCATTTATGAGCATTGCAAGATTCTAGCTATCTAGAAAAACAAGAGATTATCAGTGTCACCGGGGAAAGGAAAGAGGAAGATGGAGGAAGGTGGGCCTAGCAAGGATTAGTTGACACAGAGCAAAAAGGGTGAAAAAGCCATTGTGGAGAAAATTCAAGAGGACAAGGGTAATCAAAAGGATACAGAGATTGATTCAGAGGACATGGGAAAAGATGGAAGCGAAATGGAGACCGATGAGTCTGAAGGAGAGGAGAGATGGAAAGAAGAGGAAGTGGGGGAAGAGGAAGGAGGAGTTGAGGATATTTCTGATTAGAATATCCCTACCCATAGTGTGAGTAAAGGTAATGTTAACAACCAGCCAATGGAGGAGCAGGACAATAATATTAATGAGGAAAGGGAAATGGAAATTGAGCAGGAGAAGGACAAGAAGAAATAGAGCAGGGATCAGGATAAAGATGGAGAGGGGATTATTCTGGATAAACTCAAACACTAGTCTGAGGCTCCGATAGGTTTTGACAGGTGGGTTTATGAAGGAATCAAGAAATTGGAAAAAATTGATAAGCAGTAGGAATAGAAGGGAAAGAAAGCTGAAATGAACTAGGAGCAGTGAAAAAAGGGTATGGAGGAAAAAGTGGAGAAGCTGGAAGCTTAGATTAGTAAACTAGAGGAAAGAAAAACAACTATGAAATTTTTTTTGGTAATGATTCCGGGTATCCTTACCTATGTGACTAATAATTTAGAGGAAATTACCAAGTTCCTTGATGGCTCCAACACCTCCATACCTATTGTGGACCTAGATATTGATGAGGATTCTATTGAAGTAGGGACAGTGGAAAGTTGCTTTGGCCTCTTCCAAGGATATCCCTAAGCTTAGGGATAATATTAAAGATTTGCAAGGGATTAGTGGAAATTTGGCTAATGCCCTTCAAAACCTTAAGTAATTTGTCTTTTTTCTTTTTTCTTATTATGGTTGGATGTTGTTGGTTTTGTTGGGCTTTTATGCTGATTTTTGCTCAAAACTGTGTTGTTTTTTGGCAAAATGTCTTTTCATGTTTCTTAATGCTATTATCTTTTAAGGATATTTTGTAAAGGGTTTTGGGATCCCTTCAAAACCTATTTTTCTCATAATAAAAAACTCAATAAAGATATGCACCTAAAAAGATATTACATCTAAGGGTGGGTTCATTTCAATTTTTAGTATTGCATTTACTACATTGCATATCTCCATTTTAGAATGCACCATAGTTGCTTGCATATCATTATTGCTTTCTCATATGGTTGTACCAATAAATATACAAGATGATTGTCTGAGTTATTTACTTGTCTGCACTGAAAGGAACGAAGGTTATCTCATTTCCTAGATACTTGATCATGAAGTCTTTAGGAGAGCTTTAGTCATTCAGTTTCAAATATCATCTTGTCATTGAGCTTTGTCTATTGTTGAGTAGAGGTTTCACTATTGAACCTTGTCACCCAAAATCTATCATTTTCTATACCTCACATTAATCAATGCTCTAAGTCATTATAGATACCTAGTTCATCATGTGGCTAGTGAAAAATTAATAAATTCTACTTCAACCCCACTATAATTGTCATACCCAAGTAGGTTTCATTACCTACAAGTCAAGGCAAGAAAATGAAGAAAAGAAAAGAAAAATACTATTCCAATTTCCATCTGAACGCAAAATAAAAAATGCTATATTACTGAAATATCATGCATACAAGTGTGACAATAAAAGGCTTGACTATGGAACATGCAAGTAACTCCATTAGGGCTATAGACGCTTGTTGGTAATGGAGCAATATTTGAGATATTACAGTGCATAACCTCATCAGAGCCCTAAATGATTTCTAGTAGCGAGGCTCTATCTAGGATTCTTTTGAAGTCATAATAACTCATGTAGCTAGATACATAGGATTCCAAGGGTCTTTGATGGTTATAAGAGTCAAAATAAACTCAAATGCACAAACATGGGCAAAAGAAGATAAAAATTTCAAGAATCGATGGAGAAGTATTCCGTGCCTGCATTCATAAATATTGGTTACATATTGTGTTAGGTTGGATAGTCTAAGGTTTTCTAAGAATGGATTGAATTCCTATCTGTGAAACATTTCCTACCTTTGATTCAATTAGTGCATTTCAAAATGAAAGATGCACACACTCATATTTGTTTGAATAGGAACTTCATTTTCATCACACATCTTGCATTAGCATAACTTGAATATAAAAAATTCACTGTCTCCATATGCATTGCCTAGATCATCATATCATATAGGTTTGCATACTTGGGGGTATAACTAAAAATATTCTAAAAAACAGATGAGGTCCTGAAAAAATTCTAAAAATCAAATAACATCCTGAAAAAATTCTAAAAAATCAGATAACATCCTGAAAAAAAACCTAAAAATCAGATAACGTCCTGAAAAATTCTAAAACTTAGATAATATCCTTAAAAAATCAAAAAGTCGCAATGTCTTGAAAAAAGCCATTAAAAATTGAAAAAATTAAAATCAAAATATCAAAAATAAAAAAGCAAAATAAGAAAGCATGGGCCATCCATCAAATCAAATCAAATCAATAACAAACAAACTCTCAAGTCTACAATCAAACTGATCACATGTCTTGTTAATCAATTTATCGATCATACTTTTTCAGACATCAACATGTCTTATACAAGGAAGGGTATACTCAAAACCAGATGAATCGGTCTTACACGAGGTACTCACTCTTTGAAAAGAGACATTCCTATCAATGATCACACAAATAAAAACATTGACATCAATTAGTATGACTATTGGATTTTGTCCAAGTTAGTCCTATGTTTATCAATTAATGGGAGGTAATGTTTCATCAATACAAAAACCATTAAAAATTTCAAAAATAAAAAAAATATCAAAAAATCAAAAACATAAAAATTTAGATACAAAATCATAAAAAATATCAAAAGTACAAAAAAATTGAAAAATCAAGCCCAGAAAATGGAAATCCACAATTGCTACTCAACAATTGATGTTAAAATACAACACAATTGAAAATATTTATTCGCAATTTCTATTAAAATACGTTGCAATTGCTATCAAAATCTGTTGCGATTGCTAAAATCCACCACAATTACTAGAAAGGGGCAAAAACACACAAAAAATCAAAATATCAATCCAGAAAATACAAAAAAAATTGAGAAAATACCAAAAACCCTAAACATTGAAAATCTCTTCAGAAACAAACTAAAAATCGAAAAACATTAATAGAAAACTTGCAATAACATGTCTCGCAAGAATCAAACACCCTAGCAGATATCCAACAAACATGTCACACGAAGTTAAACAAAGGATACAACTATCTTGTCAAAACGTCTGTAATCAAGCTTATCAAATATCTAATCTATCAAATCACTATCAAACTATCAACATGATCAACATCTTGTCTTATACAAAATCGGTACACTCAAAACTAGATAGGTCAATCTTTAACAAGGTCCAAAACTTTTGAAACCATACATTATCAAAATCACCTCAAACATATCAAAGCAAAGACACAGTTAGTCCAACTACTGAGTTTTGTCTATTTTGGTTGACTCCTTTTATCAAATAAGAGAAGATCATTGCTTTTAGCTACTCAAGGATGTCCAGAAAAGTGACTAGAGGAGTCGTGATGCGAATGATCATTTTCTTTATTTGTTGTTTGTGGTTTGAACCAATGAAGTTATGGGAAAATAGTTCCAGTGGGTGTCTGTGATTGGTACGTTCATTCGGCAAGTATCCCATGAGGGATATCTATGCTTGTGACTACCACAATACCTCGACCCCTATTGTTATTCCTAGAATGGATGGTTCACTCCTTGTCTACTACGTGTTTGTTTTTTTGCAATGAGATATCTATACATCCTAGTTCCTTATACCCTGGTGTACTAAGCTTCATTTTTACATAATAAGACTCAATGATGATAATGTGCTACACTATGAATGAGGACAAGAATACTATTCATCATCATCATATCATTTCATTTTCTCGATCTCATCATGCTGATTGTATCAATCAATATCACTCTCTCATCAAGTATCTTTTCTTTGATCAACTTGATAATTCTTTCTATCATTCTTTCATCTAACAAGATCTCTCTCATCACTTAATTACAATATTCTCATCAATGATTCTATCATTTTCTCATTTCAACTATTCTATCTATCAATCAATTATTCTACATTATTCATCATATTTTTATCATCTATCTTTGTCTTATACAGGATGTATCCTTCCTGAAACTAGATGTTTTTTTATCTATCTTTGTCTTATATAGGATTTATCCTTCTTGAAACCAAATGTCATCATATATCTTTGTCTTATACAGGATGTATTCTCCCTGAAACCATATATTTAGATAATCTTTGTCTTATATAGGACATGTCCTTCGTGAAACCAAACTTTATCTTTATCAAATAAATCTTATCAATCTTATCAAATTGTTCAATAAATCTACAAATCATTCTAACCATTTCTTTTCTCTAATCAAACTCATTCATGTCATCAACTAACCATTCTTCCAACTATCATATAACATTATTCTTCTTTCAAGATATCATTCATGCATTTAGTGCACAAACATTCTCTTTGTTGGTTTTTGACTTGATGATGATTTTTGTTTTGGGTGACTTTATGTGTTGTCATTATTGGAACACATATATACTCACACACATATGTTGATATTGTCATATTGCTAAGACAAACTAGTATCATATGCATAGAGAATTCAAAGGAGTATGTGTAGACAATCGATATATGAAGTGAAGACAATTCCAATGACAACAGTTTCAGGATTCAGCGAAGAGATGCAAGGAGGCGAATGAAGGACAATCGATCTATCAATTGGAAGTGGTTAACTCTCAACCGATATTGATGTTCCAACCGGTTTCACTGATTGTGTGATGAGTTATCACCATTCATGATGATTTATCTCTAACTGATATTTTTGGCGATGATTTGTGATGTGTTATGGAAGATTGTCTACATACACTAAACCTAGGAAATTGTGATGAGGTTCTTGAGCCGACATGAAATCTAATGTCTATAAAATGGTATTGTGATTAGCTATTTTTATGATGTGAGATACAAGTGATGAGTTGATGTTATTTATTAAAGGAGTTGTAGAGTATGTCAGTGATGCAATATTGAGTGAGCAGAAAAGGATCTATACAAGCAAGATGTCCTATTTCTAGATCACACCACCATTTGTTTTCTAATCATTACAATAGTTAAATCCCCTAACTAGGTAATATGTAACAAGATTTATTGTACAAATCCTCTAACTAGGTAATCCATTAGTTTGGGTTTGAAATCCTCTACTAAGGTTACTCCTAGAAGGGTATCACCTTTAACTTGGTATAGCTCCTAACAGGGCTTTTAGGATCTTTAACAGGATTCACTCCCAACCGAGAACTTTGTAGACCTTAACTGGTTAGTTACCTATTTTTGTAGATAGTTAACTTGTGAGTCCCATCTCACCATGGTTTTTGCCAGTTGGGTTTTCCATGTATAAACACTTTTGTTATGGTGAATGTTTTACTTGTTGCCAATTATTTTATAAGACTTTGGATTGTATGAATAATCTTAAGTAAGTTGGTTAATTATTTTTAACGGTCTGTGCTTAAAGTATTATTGTTTTTTCTATCACTGATTCACCCCCCCTCTTAGTGCTTTATAATTTTATCAATTGGTATCAGAGTGTAACTTCATTAAGGCTTAGTCACATGGAAGGAAACCCTAAAGTCATTATGAGGGATATGAGTTATAGAGAGATGGTTAGAGTGCTTGATGCAACCAGGGATGAGCATGAAACCCTGACAGGTAGATTCAAAGCTTCACAAGTTAAAATGAGAGAGCGATTGAGAAACAATTGGAGATCTCTGACAATAGTTCTTTAGATGAGGCCAACAATGATGCATTGGTTGAAGAAGTGAAGAAACTAAATGTTGAAAAGCTAAATCTGAGGAGAGAACTTGAAGCTCTTATAATTTGTATGTTAAGAACTTGAAGCAAGGAGGGTAGCTGAAGACCTAATCAAAGAGAAAGATCATGAGATTTCTAAGATCAAGGAGGAGAATGTAGCTTTGCATGAACATTGGCATGAGGAGAAGGAAGAAAAATAAGCATTACAGTAAGATCTTAATATGGAAATGTGCCTTAGAGAGACTCTTATAAAGAATAATTAAGATCTTACCAAAGAGCTTACTGAGGCTAATGGAAAACTTGACAAATTCAAAAAGAGTTCCTGTATGCTAGATGAATAGATCCAATCTCAGAGGATGAAAGGTGACATGTTTGGATTAGGATTCAATACATCTTAGAAAGGATAATCTTCTAATACCAAGAGAAACATGCATGAAGGTAAAATTGCTCCTAAGGCTAAGAAGCCTACTAGTAAGAAAGCCTACAAACCAGTTTGTTTTAATTGTCTTAAACCTGGATATACTACTAATGTGTGTAGAAGTAGATTTAATGAGAACACAGGATATAATGCTCATACTAGATATGTGTCTAGGAGAGTTGAAGGTAATAATTGCACATGCAACATGTATGGACATAGATCAGTTGAATACAGATATGGAGTGAACAATATGACACCTCACATGAATCCAAGACCTATCGGTGACTGTAGAAGGACCTATGACAACCGAAGAAACATGAACTGGCAAAAATACTATGTCAACCAGTTCATTCCATATGAGATGGATAAGGTAACAAAAGTGATTTGTACAATTTGCAATAACTATAGACATGTGGCTATGAATTGTAGAAGGAGAATTGGAAGATGTAATGCAGGACCTTGAAGATCATCTGGGATGGCTTGCTATCATTGTCACAAACCAGGACATGTGGCTAAGTTCTACAGGGCAAAGAAGAAAAAATTGGTAGACCACTCCGAAGATCTAAAAGGAAGAAAAAGGTTGATGTTGAAGAAACCACAGTGGAGATGAATAGAATTTGGAAAAATAAAATTGATGACAAGCCAATAGAAGAAGAAAATCCTTCACCTAGTGTGGAGAATCCTGTGCTGGTGAATTGAGTTTTTCAACAAGCCTAAGGGGAGCATATCAGAAAATCTACTTCTGGACCCCTTGAGGAGTGTATGGTGAGAGAGTTTTTCTTTTCAAGTTGCAATATGAGAATTTTTGATATTATTATCTATCGGTTTTCTAAGGATTACCAACCGGTTATATACCTATCATATAGGCAAGCTTGTTAAGTGGTAATTAGGGTTCGTTACCCTATCGGTTATGTAATTAATGCAGTGGGAAAGTTAATTAAAGGAAGTTTTACTAATTTATTTTTACCTTAATTGCATTCAAAGAAGAATTTGTGAGCACTTGTAGAGTGAAACAGAGCATTGTTAGTTGATTGGGAATGAATTTGTGATACGAATCAAAAGTTGAATCAGATTCAAAGATAAGGAAAGGCAAAATAGGTGTGCATACGAGAGAACAACCAGAAACCCTACCAGAGAAAAGGGAATAAGGCATTTTTGCTAATTTATCTCTCAAATCTAGATTATCTAGAATTGCATCATCGTCTAGACCAATAGAGAGTCTTATGATTACTGTGGAAGATTTGAAGTTGGTGGAACCTAATAAAATAGGATCTTATAATGCATTGTCTCAAGTTCTTGATGTTCTTCTGATCAAGGGTGATTTGACAAGTTATATAGACTATAAAATTGAGGATCTAGGATCATTAGTGATCTATTGGAAGCTCAAATCTTTCTGTGATAAGAGCAGAAAAATAAAACCCAAATATATTATGGTTTATGAAAAGGGTTTTCACAATGCATCCTATTTTCTTGAATATTTTGAGGAAGAGAATGTTAAAATTATCCTTATCCTAGTACATGGTGATAATATATATCTTGATAGGTCTCATACTATCACGAAGGAGGCTATTCATGTTGTAACCAGTGAAGTACCAAAACTGAGAACAATCTAAAAGGAGACTGTGATTACATTGACTAAGACCACTACTGATGGTAATGCTATATCAGTCAATAACATTGCAGATC
Organism: Cryptomeria japonica; assembly: GCF_030272615.1. Lineage (NCBI taxonomy): Eukaryota > Viridiplantae > Streptophyta > Pinopsida > Cupressales > Cupressaceae > Cryptomeria > Cryptomeria japonica. Next base: position 516,620,490 of record NC_081410.1, on the reverse strand, counting down.
TAGGAGTTAAATTTGCAACAATGGTAATTGGCTATCAAATATTCCATTCTAGTAGGATGAATAATGTACCATTTGTTGTTGTGCATGCTGCCTACAAAATGAAGGAAGAAGAAGTTGATTATGATTTGTGAAAGGAAATGAGAAGTCAATTGATGTTGAACTTAGAATCAATCAAGAAGGATAATAGTCAAAAGTTTAAATATGGTCAACTATTGCTTGGCTTATTTTTCTACTTTCAGATTTTCATTGTAGGAATCATTAATATTCAATGGTCGAAGGACATACCGGTTATAGTCCAGATCAAGAATAGCATAAGACTATGAAGAACACATTTCTTGTTTCCATGAATAGGTATTTTAATGAATTTCAAAAGAATATGAGCATGCAATTAAGGATATTTGATAAAGTGGTGAAACACTTTGAAAAAGACATTTGTTTCACTGTAACCACTGACTCTTGCCTTATGGAAATTGTTGAACCGAGAGAAGAAGAGATGGAAGAAATGAGCTATGAAGTCAACTATGACTTACTGATTGGGTATGCAAACAACCTTTTGGCATCTCCTAAGGATAAAAAGAAGAAAAGACTAAGAACTGGCCTAGAAAGGATTGCACCTACCCAACCTAGTGGTACCAAGGAGAAGAAAAAGAAAGTTGAGCAAGCAACTTCTATGACCACTGGTATAAGGGTGACAAGAAGTCTTCAGACCAAGAAAGAACCGGTACCCAAGGTGTATACAAAGAAGCAGACTACAACAAAGAAGAGAGGAAGACATGCCATTCTTCAAGTAGAATCTAATGATACTGATACTGAAGAAGAGACAAAGAGAATGAGGTTGACTGGTAAGAAATCCAAACTAGTAGGAGGCATTTCCAAGCAAAATATTCCTTTTAATTTTGCAACGTTCAAACCAATGAGTGATTTTGAGAGGACAATAAAAACATTAGGGAGGAAAAGGTTTGACAATGTCAAACAAGATTTTGATTCATTTGATGATGGTTAGAAACAATAAATTGTTCAAGAGATAATCAATTACCTATGTTAAAATAACTGGTTGCCACAAGATATTGAAAAAGACATTCTGGTTCTTAATATTTTATTGTTGTAAATAAATGGGAAATGGTAGTTGAATAGGATCAAGAAATTATTGACATAGTTTTCATTCAATAGTTTCCTCAGTTATCTCAAGATGAGTTACTAGCATTGTTTGCTAAGTATAAAGGACAATTTTGTTCTAAGTCAAGGAGATTGAAATTATTGGATGGAAAGACACAACTTATTAAAGATGATACTCATAAAATAGCTAAAGATATTCAAAGGATGGAGGCAATTCTAAAAAGCTATGATAAAAAGTATAATCTGACTGCGACTAGAGCTCCACCGGAGAAAGATGATGAAGATAATATTACACTGGATTTAGTGTATCTTGTTAAGAACAAGGATGAAACAAGTTCTGCACCAGTTATATTTATTTAGGATGATACATAATAAATTCAAGATACTATGGATACAACTGGTAATGTCATTGAACCAGTGAAGGAAACTGAGTAGCAATTTGATATTATTGGTGAACAACTTGCAGAGGAAGCATCAGTTAATGAACCAAGCATGGATGTACAACCACCATCAGAAAAATAACACCAAGATGAAAATTAACTACCACCGGACACTACAACCACATAGGAATCACAAATAGAAATAGAGAAAAAGAAACTAGAGAAAATGGTTGAAGAGAAGGAGACTGAAATGAAGAATATTGAAGAGAAGAAGCATGAAGAGGTGAAAGCAAAGAAGGAGAAAACAATAGCTGGGGATGAGGATGACTCAATAAGAATTCAAGGTCCAATTGATGTGGACAAATTGAGTGCATCTAAACTAATGGAGATTTCTACAGTTATGCAATCCAAAGCTCAAAGGAAAAGATTAAAAGAACAAAGACAAGAAGTAGAAACTATAAAGACTACTATTGACATTCTGTCTAGTCTTCTACCATAGACTGACACTAGCAATTTGTCACCCCTATGAGAAAACTTGGATAGTTGGTTGCTGATGCTACTGACCAACTAAAATCCCTTGAAGAAGAAGCTCAGACCTTAGCTGAAAAGAATTACTGGAAGAAAGAGGGGAGAGAAACTAATGGAAGTTATTGATAAAGGCAAGATTGTCTTATCTATAAATAAAGATCTTTTGAGGACTTCTATTGAAACTAGATGTAAAATTTTGGAAAATACATATAAAGTTTCATTTTTTTATTTGATTTGAAGAAGAGGCAAGAAGACACAGAAAAGGAACTGGAACAAATATGTACTACTTATATACTAGTACAAGATTCGACTCTAGATTTTGGCAAATCAATTGATGCTTTGCACCATATGTTAGATGTATATGATTGTGAATAGGTTAAATGGCTCAAATCCTTGAAAGAACTACAAAACCAATTGGTTCTAAAATTTGAAATACTATAGAGCACATACAAGGATTTAGAAGCGATTTTAGCTACCTTGGAAATGAGCATAGTGGATGCAATGGAAGAATTTGATGCACAACTTATGACCACTGTTGAGATCACTGAGACATTATTGGAAACATGGGATAATGATCTTGCACAGATGAAAAATACTTTTAGTGACATTTTCTTAGGAATTTCATTGAATGCATCTTGAAAAAATCTTATTTATGTATATGCAACTTTTTGATGCAAATGTTGATGTACTATATATATATATATATATAATTTTTCAATTTGGTATTATTATCAAAGGGGGAGTAGTAATATGTATGTGATGTGAAAATTTTGTATGTACTATTAAGGGGGAGTTTGTACATTTTTGTAAGCTACTTAGTTGTAAAAAATTTCTAAGTGTTGCCATCAATGTCTAAGGGGGAGATTGTTGGTTTTTGGCTTGATGATGAATTTTGTATTAGCTGACTTTATGTGTTGTCATTGATGGAACACATGTATACTTACACACATATGTTGATATTGTCATATTGCTAAGACAAACCTATATCATATGTATAGAGAAGTCCAACCAGTATATGAAGTGAAGACAATTCCATTAACACCAGTTTTGGGATTCAGCAAAGAGATGCAAGGAGGCAAATGAAGGACAATCGATCTATGAATTAGAATTGGCTAACTCTCAACCAACATTTATGTTCCAACCATTTTCACTGATTGTATGATGATTTATCACCGGTCGTGATGAGTTATCTCTAATCAACATTTTTGGCGATGATTTGTGATGTGTAGATTGTCTAGATACACTGAACCTAGGAAATTGTGATGAGGTTCTTGAGCTGACATGAAATCTAATGTCTATAAAATGACATTATGGTTAGTTATTCTTATGATGCGAGATACAAGCAATGAGTTAATGCAATTTATTGAAGGAGTTTCAGAGTATGTCATTGATGTAGTATTGAGTAAGAAGAAAAGGATCTATACAAGCAAGATGTGTTATGTCTAGATCATACCACCTGTTATTTTCTAATCACTATGAGAGTTAAATCCCCTAACCGGGTAAGCTCTAACAGTCTTTATTGTACAAATCCTCTAACTACGTAATCCATTACTTTGGTTTTGAAATCCTCTACCGAGGTTACTCCTAGCAGGGTATTACCTTTAACTGGTTATAGCTCCTAACAAGGCTTTTGGGATATTTAATAGGATTCGCTCCCAATAGAGCACTTTGTAGACCTTAATCGGTCAGTTACCTATTTTTGCAGATAGTTCACTTGTGAGTTCCATCTCACCATGGTTTTTCCCCATTGGGTTTTCCATGTATAAACACTTGTGTTATGGTGAATGTTTTAGTTTTTGTGAATGCTTTTATAACACTTTGGATTGTGTGTGTAATCTTAAGTAAGCTGGTTCATTGTTTTTACCAGTCTGTGTTTAAAGTGTTATTGTTTTTGCTATCACTGACTCACCTTCCACTCTCAGTGCTTTATAAGTCTATCACTCTCAAGTAACCAAATATTTTCAAATGTGAACTAATATTTTCAATTACGAACTAATATTTTCAATTGCGAACTAATATTTTTAACTATGAACAAATAATTCAATTGCAAATTAATATTAGGAATTGCAGATAAATATACACTCAATTATGAATTTGCTAATTTTTGCAAATTTACACATCACTGAAAAATTTGGAAAAAACAAACAAAATGTGCAAAAAATTTTAATCACTCACCAAATTTCACATTATCGATTACTAGCATATTTCCAAAAAAATGGTCTTCATTCCACAAAATTTTGGTCACTTTTTCCAAGGGAGCATATATATACCCTAAATATCATCGAGGCATACTGAGGCAGAAATGTTTTTCATTTTCTTTGAAACAATGTCATTTCGACTTTGTGTCAAACATGGGCAAATGTGTTGCGGGAGCACCCATCTAGTTCTTATAGGTTGAGCATTTCTCAGTGGAGTTTCTTGAGATCTTGGCATTTCTTCATGTTGGAGTATTTAGCATTGTGGTTCTAGGCTTATTCCCTTATGTTCATGGTCTTTACCATGTTTGAGTTTTGTAGCTTTTGGCTTTCTTTGTGGTAATATGTGGATCTCGATATTGTCCTGATTGATGTGATTACTAGTTAGCCTGGTTGTATGTTAAGCGAAGGTGATTTTGAGTTTTTGTTGATCTCCATGACTTGCAAATCATTTGAGGTGTTTCTTTGGGTCTTGGTCGGTATTCTTAGAGGTCTGTACACCATTTTATGTTTTGGAGTTTGTTCTTAAGTGATTGAGCCAACATGTTACTGTTGCACGTTTCATAAACTGGTTGATCTTTGGGTCGACTTGATTAAGTTATAATTATTTTTAGGAGGTATATATATGGAAACTTGTGAGTCATTTGAAGACATCAGATAAGTTAAAAGATTGAAGGTGGGGTATTGAGATAGAGAAAAGATGTAGAACTGACAAGATTTTGATCTGGTAGGACTAAGGTAGGAAACTAAGGTTTGGATTAGGATACAACTGATAGACTGTTATCAAAAGTGGATTGGATATGAGGTTGATTTGTGGATCTTGTAATTACATTGTAAGCATTGTTTGTATCCTAGACTTTGATCTAGCATGTGGCATGTATAATTCTTGAAGTTGTAATATGATTCATTCACCTTCTTTACCAGTTATGTGTTCTGTGTTGTTACCGGTTGTTCTTCCTGCTATTCCTTGCACGTTGTTATCGGTTATTGGTATGCTTTGCATGGTTTATGTGTTTAGCTACAAGGTTGGGCTATCCTTCATTAGATCTCCCTCCCTTGACTACATCAAAATGTAGACACCTCAAAATGTCTCATTAATTCTACATTAATTATTCATCTATTTAATTAAGTAATTCTTTAATTATTTGATTAAATTAAATATTTTTTTGATCATCACATTTAACATTTCTAATCATCAAATTCCTATTTTTTCATTATTTAATCAATTAACCCTATCTCAATTATTAATTAAATATTAATTATTTAATTAATTGCGATATTTTCCTTAGTTAAATAATTTTTATTATTTAATTAATTCAATTTCCTATGATTAAATAATTTCTTATAAATTAATTAATTAATTAATTAAATTCTTCCAATCCCCAAATTATAATTCCAAATAATTCCATCTAATTTCATTTCATTTTTCCCCAAGTTCAAATTTCACTTAATTCCAATTAATTTTAGCTAACTTCACATTTCATCAAATTTGGATTTCAATTAATTTCATGTGCATTTTAGCATTCGAAATTCCAAATTCAAATCTAATTTGAAAATGAAAATCAAATTCAACTTCAAAATCCTACAACACATGCTAAAATCAAAACTGATTGACCAAATCGGTTATCTAATCAATTAACCCAGTTAACTCATCAATCGCCCTTCTTCACTCAATCAACTTGTTATGACTAATCAATCAAGTCAGTCTTCTAATTAATCAATTCAGTCAACTAACTAGTCTATTCAATCCTAGTTAATCAATTGAGTTCACTCTCTAATTAATTCAATTGACTCCTCAATCTAATGAGTTAATAGGTCAATCAATTTCAGTTGTCTATCAATCAACACTTGAGTTCAAATTCTCACCTCCTTTATGTTAAAAATCTATAAATTCAACCTCATCTCATGATTTTAAATCTATAATTGTAGCATACAGAATCATAGAATCTAGCATTCGATATTTAGAATCCAGAATACAGAATCATAGTCTTCAAAATTGTTGTCCATCTTATTTAAGAAATCAAGTGAAATACCTGAGAGCCATCTACACCAACAACAATGGAGAAGAACAATGAAAGCACAAATGGAGAATAGGGATTTTAATTTAGTTTAATTCTTCCACTTATTTAATTTATTCTATTGCTTTGTGTTTAATATCAGCTTGATTAGTTAAGGATTTTGTCATTCGTCCTTTTAGTCTAATAAGCTTAGATTTGATGATTTCAAACATGATAAATAGTATGAATATAATGAAAATTACTAATATGTGATGATGTAGGTGAATGAAATGCAAATATTTTTGGTGTGTCATTATACTTAGTCATGTGATAATGGGCTACATGGACTGAAGGAAGGACGATGGAGGTCAATCATGAAAGGGGGATGGAAGATATAAGATATGGAAGTGAAAGAACTTCTTGTGCTTTATCATCATTGAGCTTTATTATGGAAAAATAGGTTATGAAAATTGAGGTATAAGTTCAACCTAGAAAGTCATTGTACCTGTTTTCATGGAGATCAGACATTCACAAGTAAGGAATGCCCAGGTTCATACTAGAGACATAGTGTCCTGATATCCTTGGACAAGCCATAGCATTACTAAGAGACAATCCATAGACAACAAAACAATAGTAGATGAATCATATCCCATCCTCGCCTTTGTAGTCGAAGACATCCTGGAGATAGAATCTCTAGTCAAAGACATCCTGGAAAAGCTAAAAGTCATGCCACCTTAAAAGATAAGATCAAAAGAAAACCAAGGCTTGACACCAATGTAATGAAAACTTCAAGTTATTTGTGTTTCTTTCCATATATATTAACATTTTTTATTTGGTCGCAATGTTTCCATCCTGATAAAGGACAAATAATGCTGAAAAACATGGTGTTGCCAAAGTCTACCAAAAGATTTGATTTGTTGAAAGTCCACTATTGCTTGTGTCTCATTTGAAACTGACTCAATCCATGAAATTGATACTTTATTGCGAAGAAGAACAAAACTTTATTGCAGATTGGTGGTACAAATAACTTCTTATTGTAGATTGAGCGCGGGAAGGTGAAACAAAAAGATGGTTCTCCTCAAAACATGTGATGCTCAAGGTACCACTTCCCTCACTAGATTTAGGATTTTTGCCCCAATTATATATTGGACCTGATTTATTATGGAAGAAAAGGGGTGAAAAGGGAGGTTTATTGTGAATGACTAACCAATATTTTCTATATCAATAACAACCCATGATGGGAATGGGTAAATTTTGTTGGACACAATGGATCACTAAGAGGGTGGTGAATCAGTGATTTAAACACTTCTTTCCTAATCAGGGATATATCGGTTTCAATATAAAACAAACAAAATGGTGACCGGTAAACTAAATAATGCAAACTAAGTGTGTGAAAGGATTTTCTCTAAGATCAATATAACACATACACATGAATGCATCACATAACACCAGATATACGAGGAAAACCCAATGTGGGAAAAACCTTAGTGAGAATAGTTGTTGGAGATCTTATGCTCCAATCTAGCCTCATAATGAAAATGATCTAATTACAATTTTAGGGAACCAATCTAAGGAGCACAAATCCACGATTTATGAGCACTGACTCAAAGGAGCACCAACCCCTGATCAATTTATAGGATACAACCTAAAGGAGCTACAAATAAATTCCTCATTGCAAATGAAGTTTTGCAACCCTTCAATACTCTGCACTATCGGTTTCAATCTTACCGATCTGTGTAAACTCCACACACCCTAAAATAATGCCTTTTAGTTGATTCTAACTCTGCTAAAACTTCTCTCCCTTTGAATGTTGGTTTCAATTCACACTTGACCACACTTTTCTAGGTTCTGCATCTGCTAGTTTGTTCTCTACCAGTTCACACACACCTTACCAGTTTCTCCTTAAACACACAGTCACTTAAGATTTTTGTTATTTTTTTTTACTCAAACAGTCATTGCCCACTCACTTTCATTCACCAGCATCATCACTTTTGAGTCTTTGGTCAACATATTTTAAACTTGAGGCTTCCCGCCAAAAACTAATTCAAACTTAGGATGGTTAGGTTTTTCCTCCTCCAATCAAATCTGTATACAATCTGATTCAATCTACCTTGGATCACTCACCTACTTTGGGGAGATAAATCATCACATAATTTTCATATGTCTAAAACATGGTTGCCAAAAATAGAAAACTTGACCCTTTTTTATGGCCTTGAAATTGGTTGACTCATTTATGATTCAGCTGTTTCTTTCTCAAGGTCAATCTACAATCAGATTTCATGCGTTGATCACAATTCTTCAACAATCTGATCATTCCTTGTCATCCATTATTCCTCAAGCCATATCAGTCTGTCATCAACCTATGATTTGCAGTTTTATCATTTAATGACCACCTACTACACAGACAACCATGCCAATGAACAATTCACCGACCTCTGCATGTTTTCCACCTCATTTTTGGCATCTTCCATTTTCACTCAAAAAGACACTTGTTTGTCATCTCTTATTCTTTTCTTCCTTTTTATTTTTAGTTCCATTGCCTTCTAGGGATGAGGTCAATTCAATACAAATTTTAGTGATATACATTATTTATCATCAGAGCATATTCATCCCAGAGTTAGTGGATTCCTTATATGACTTTTCCTTTATGTTTCTTGACCATTATCCTTAGATTTTTCTATTGTTGAGGGTGTCTCATTGTCATGGTAATGTGTTTTTCTTTTCGATGCATGCGACCTTAAATAAATTGACCTTGATAAGGTGTATGCAATACTTTTAACAAGGGGGCATACACTTCATTCAATGTTACACTTTATGCACACAACATGGCATATTTCAAATACTAATGTTACTTTGGAAATAGTCTTTTGGTTTATTATTTCATATTTTTCTTTTTCATGAGTCATAGTAAGAAAATATTACTAGGCTAGTATAGTCATGATGTCTCTTTCCCTTTCATGTGTTGTCCCTTTCATCTTGACAATAGGGTAGTATGATCCTAAATTCCTTGGGGATGGGTACATCTTGTTTCTTTGATATCTTGGTGAATTGTTTTTAATGCAATGTTTTACTTTATTATGAGCATGTTTAGTCTCATACTCCCTCTAAAGTGGGAAATAAATGTGGAATCATAAATTATATTTTCATACAATTTCTTCCTCACCTACAACTTACCTTGGTGCTTCATCTTCTAATTTTTGATAACTATGTTGATTTTTCTTACATCGCATGTAGACTTTCAATTTCACCACCTTTCTTACCTAATCATCAAGTTTTATTCTTGATTCTCAAGACCATGGTCTTGGGTGCCAGTCCTAATTGAGGAACACGGTACCTAGTGGTATCGTCCTTTTAATCAGGTTCCAAATTTGGTCCTCTTAATGGTCACCTCAAGTGAGTAGGAAATATAACACCATGAACGGACTACTCTAGAAATTCAATTGATTTTTGGGTAGTCAAGTATAAATGGAGGTCTACCCCTCTCATTTGAAACCTAACAATTCTGAATGAATTTTATGATCTCAATTCCACTCTAGAAAATTAAAGTGATCAAGAAATCAAGTATTCATCAAGAATTGGAGAAGAAGTGAAGTCAAGTTCAAGCATTCAAGATGGCATCCCTGATCAACATTTAATGAAGATATTCTACAAGACATTCTAGAACCCTTGGATGAGGATCCCAAAAAAAATCATCAAGGTATACATTTCAATTATAAGCATTTCATTTAAGATATTTCCTTTCCCTTAAAAGGAAATCATCTTAATACAACTTTTCATAGAATTTATCATTTCATTTACAAGGGTGAATCCAAAACTATGGTTTAACCTAAGGAAAACTATTATCCACAACCTATTCTCTCTCTTTTGTGTGTAGGGAACAAACTCAAGAGTTGTACTTAGAGATTTCAACAAAGTTGACAACGACGAATAGGTTTAGCTTTCGATAGAGTGAAATTCAAAGGACCAAGGTGAATCTATACTACTTGGTCCCCAAACATTAGGTAAAACTTATAGGAACATTCTTTGAATCTCTTCCTTTTCCTAGATCTTAATTTATGGCTTTTTGGGATATCGAAAGTAGTCTATTTTCAACAATTTACTTCAATTATCCATTGTTTTACCTTAATTTTATAAATACATTCCAAATTAAATCTACAAAGAGGCTGGAAAACAATAGCCAATGAATCTAATTATAACTTGATCCCTTCTTATTTGGATTGAGGCTAGGTCTCTTAGGCTCACCCGTCTTTCAATGTGTTGGATAATTTGGCTTGTTAGTAGTTTTATTATCTCAATTGAAACCTTAATTCAAAACTATAACAATATAGTACTACATAAAAAAGTGGAACCCAAAGCTTGAAAAATTGATTTTGGTTGTTCAAATTATATGGTCAGAGACATTAGAAAGTTCATAGACCCTGGAATATATGATGGTGGATCAATGAAGTTTTCTGATGAGGAGGCTCCACCTTTTTTGGTAAGGGAACCATATCTATTGATTGTAAGCATAAGGCAGATGATTTTTACTATATTAAAGGTTTGAGACAAAATATTTTTAGTGTGAGTCAGATGTACAATAAAGGTTAGAATTTCATATATCATGGGGTTGGATGTGACATCATAAAAGAACCCTTTAGAAGATTATTTATAGATGCAATAAGAATAAATGGAAATGCCTACTATGTGAAGTAAAATAAAGGAATTAGTTATCTATTGGCACATAGCAATGAATGTTGGATATGGCACAAAAGGTTGGGACATGTTAACTTTAACAACATGGTAAAGATCAATTCTACTCATGTTGTGAGAGACCTACAAAATATTATTAAACCTGGTAATACAATATGCAGGGAATACTAGATGTGGAAGCAAACAAGGGGGAGTCATGTAATGTCCCCTACTAGGTTTAGACTCGTTTTAACCATAATTAATCCATATCAATGTACTTGTGACTAAAACCAGATTGATTAGGAGACAAAAATATCTTAAACATCACATTTCTTAAGATACGGATAGTCATAACAGAGAAATATAACCTTCTAGTTGATATCAAATTAATAATTCCATCTGATTTATAATCTTATATTTACTTATTCATTCAAATTACTATATATATAAAAAAAAGTATATTTATTATTTATTTTTAATCAATATTAATATATATATTCAACTAGATAACAACACTTATTAAATATTATAATAATTACAACCATTATATTATTCTCTATAATTATATTATTACTTATTTTAAATAGTATTGTAATATACATTGTAATGTAGAGTGGTTCTTATAAACTATTATAATAATTATAATTTATTATTATTATAATTATATTAGTATTGGTTTTTTTTGGTTTTTTTTTAACAAAGGGGTAAAAACTTTATGAATACTCAGAATCCAGAATTAAACACTAAAGCTAGAGCCACAAGTCTTCAGTAAGGAACAAAAACCCAACAAGACATCATCCATCTTCATAACTGTCCATATCCTCAGTGAGTATCTTATGCAAGTCCTGACAGTAATCCAAGGAAAGATGATCTCAACCCTCAATATTCCAAACATCACCTTGTTCCTAATCCCATTTAGCCAAACAATATGTGACTCTATTCCATTCATGAGGAATGTGGATGAAAGAGACCCTCTCCATCATAGCACTAATCTACAAAATCTAGTGCACAATCCTTGTCAGTTGCCAATTAATCCCACTCACCTTCTGCTCAATCAACAGATTAACAATAATATGTGAATCCGATTCACATATAATCCTATGACACCCCAACTCATATGCATGATCCAGGGCATAGAAAATTGCAAGCCCCTCCACAAAGTTATTAGACTCTTATCCTTTATGAACCAAAAAGAAGAAGACCACAACCCCCATACAATCCCTACCAAGGCCCCCAATCCTAGTAGGACCCAGATTACCCCTAGAGGAGCCATCGGTGTTAATCTCAATGAAATCATCCTAAGGGGGCAACCAGGTTCCCACCCTTTGAACCTTTTGCTTAGCTTTTCTACCTCTCCTGACACAAGTTGAAATAAGAGACATCTCCTACAAACCCAACCTACTCACAATATCAACCTCCTCTCTATCCAAAGGAAAATTCACCTCACATTTAGCTTCCACCGTCTCCTGGATCATGCCAATGACTCTATACCACACTTGTTGAACCAACAGTCTATCATCCCTAAAGATCCTCCTATTCCTCTCTAACCATATTCCTCCTCTCTATTACCACACAAAGCACAAATGGAAGGCCCATGGAATCCACGCTTGTGAATATTGTCCCAAGTAAGATAACTATTTGAAACCAAAGTCCAAGAAAAACATTTACACTTTGGCCAAGAGAACTTGTTCCAAACATATTCCCACCAGCGCACCTCCCTCCCCTTCAAATGATGGAACAATAGCTCCTGTTGCCCACTAGAAACACTAAACACACCCTTCGTATTTGGGGACCAAGGAAATCTATCCCTATCCCGAAGAGAACTATAGTATATACTAACCAAAATGCCATGAGGCTTGGTGCAATCTTCCTCCATATCAACAACCGACCATTCATTAGGAACCTTAGACCACACCATCTCTAATAGACCACACCTATAAACATACTTAAAGTTGCTCACTCTAGACCACCCTACCTCTAGGAACCTCTAGCAAAGATTCCCTAAATTAGAAAATTGATCAATAATGGCGAGATAGCCATCCCAAGAATCAAACCAAAAAAGCACCTCTTCTCCCTTCCTACAGATCCAAAAAAGACCTTTTATCAGTTTAGCCCCTTTCTTGAGAGTACTCCAAATCATAGAACCTTTTCCCACTAGCGGATATCTTGTAATTTCCTACTTTGTGATCCTTTGCATATACTTGAAAGATAGAATCCTAGCCCAACCTCGATCCTGTTCAACACACCACCTCCAGTATAATTTAGTCAACAAAGCCTCCCCAAAAAAAGAAGACTATCTTATGCCAAGCCCACCCAACTGCTTCGGGCTACACACCAAGTCCCATTTGACAAGACAACATTTATGGGAGGATAGGTTGCCTACCCATAACAATTTCCTTGCCAAATAATCCAATTCCTTCACAAACCACTTTGGGGCCACTTGGAGCATACACCTATAAATCAAAAGAGCATGAACCATTGATTGAATAAGTTGAACCTGCTCAACAAAAGATAACCATCTATGAGTCCAATGTTCAACCTTCATACAAAATTTGTCCAGAATACCCTGCCAGAATACCTTGCCAGCAGAGATAGGGATACCCAAATAAGTCAAGGGAACATACCCAACCTGGAATCTCAAAATATGAGCAATCCTCAATTGAATAGTTCCAGATGTGTTGAAGAAGAAGATGGAAGATTTATTCTCATTGATCAACTGGCCAGAAGCCCCAAGATAAACATCCAATATTTTACACAGATTTATATCTTCTCTGATCTTAGCCAGTCCCATCAGGTTCATATCATCCACAAACTATAAATGGGACTGAGGAGGTAAATCACTACCACAACTCCAACCATGAATAGTACCCAACCCCACATTATACTTAATCAATCTCCCCAAACCCTCAGCTAGAATAATGAATAAGTATGGGGAAAGAGGGTCCCCCTGATGAAGGCCCCTAAATGCACCAAATAACTCATTATGATCTCCATTAATTAGCACATAGAATGACGTAGAATAAACATAACTCATAGCTCATTGGATTCATTGATCAACAAAACCAAAAGCCTTAAGAATCTTTTGGAGAAAGGACCATCGGACTCTATCATAAGCCTTTGCCATGTCCAGCTTGATAAACATAGATTTTTCCTTGGAAGTTGCCATAGAATGAATGGCCTCAATAGAAATGACCACTCCATCCAAAATTTGACAACCTTTCACAAACCCACTCTCCTTTCAGAAATGATCCCCTTGAGCCAATTCTTCAACCTTTCTGCTATCAACATAGAAATAATCTTTTAAATCACATTACAAAGATAAATAGGGCAAAACTGGCCTAACTGGTCAGCCCCATCACACTTGGGGATGAGCACAATGATTGTTGCATTCAAATCCCGAAGCATCTTCTTACTCCTCTAGGACTCTTGGACCACCGCTAATAACTCCAATTTAATAATATCCTAGAAATCTTTATAGAAATCAATCAAAAACCCATCTGGTCTAGGCGCCTTTCCCTTCTTCATGTGAAAAACAATCCTCTCAAGTTCATCCAACAAAATAGGTCCCATAAGTTGCTCATTCATATCCCTATTAACAAGAGAAGGGATACAAGCAAGAAATGGATTTTCCTCTTCCGATTCCCCTTGATTTTCCTCACTAAAAAGAGATTGGAAATACTACAAATACTCTCTAGAAATCTCCTGGAAGGATAAACATTGCTCACCTCTACCATTAACTAGAATAGGGATGGAATTTCCATACCTTCCTACTTTCACCAAATTAAAAAAGAACATTATATGTTAATCCCCTACTTGAAGCCAATCAACACGAGCTCTTTTTTTCTAGTAGATTTCCTCCCTAAGCTCCCATTCCTCTAAAACCTTGACTGTCCTGACTTTCTCCCTAAGCAAGGCATGAAATATGTTACCAAAACACTTACAATTCCACCACTTAAGCTCAAACTTAACAAATTACAACTACTTGGGAAAGGCGTACATGGTAGTGCCAAAGGCAGGCCTCCCTTTCTTCCAACACTCCACAACACGAGCATGTAAAGAAGAGTATCTCAACCACATAAGATTAAATTTGAATAAAGGAGATTGAGCTACTTGAGTAGAAGAGGAAACCAACATGATGGGCTAGGGGTCTGAACCTCTCCAATCCAAAATCTCAGAGCATGTGGACCATCCCCCACGAATCCAAAAGCTAGAAACTAGAAAGTGATCCAATCTCTCCACAATCCAATACTCCCCTAGTCTCTTGTTGTTCCAAGTGAACTGCCCATTTATAGGCTTGATGTAAACCAAATTCAATGGTTATATACTATCCCAAATAAGGAGGGAAGAAGGATCCAACCTCATAACACCACCCTTCTTCTCACTCAACTCTAAGATGGCATTAAAATCACTCGCCATGATCCACAGATGAAAAGGAAAAAACCTACAAATAAAATAAATATGAGACCACAAATCCTGCTTACCCTAAAGAGCAATGAGAGCATAAATGTTAGAATGCAAGATATATTCCCTAGTCTCAAGACTAGAGGCAACCCCGGATAAAGAAGAGCTAAATGCCCCAACACACTGACATTCACCTCTCCCCCATAGCTTGGGCACCAGAACCAACATACTCGCCACATTAAATTTAGTTTATTGCAAGAAAAGGATATCAGGAGAATGACTCCTAATCAATTCTTGAACAAGTCTTTTTCTAGGACCACTATTCAAGCCCCTCACATTCCATGAAATCACAATCATTTCGGGGGATTAGAAAAATGCGAATCCATAGTCTTTACTGACCCTGACTCAAACAAGTTCTCCCCCATCAATTTAATCTTATCCAAGTCCTTCTTTCTGCCAACCTTTGATTTCTTCTCTTTTGCGTTTTTCTTGACGTCTTTCTGAAGAAGACTCAGATGTAAAGAAGTCTTATTACTTTTAGCCCCAGTAGAGTCCAATTTTTGTGTTGTAGGAGAAAAATCCCCACCAACTATCTTTATTT